>NW_008359681.1:4441320-4443124 GCF_000622305.1 Nannospalax galili | reverse complement strand
CCAGGTCCCACACCTAGAAGATGCCAGGAATACAGAAGGCGCTCTGATTAGCCTAATAAATCCCTAATTTTGATATATTTCAACTTCAAAACCCATTTTCATTCTATAGTCTGGAACAGGACAATCCTGAGTGGCAAGAATGAACATTAAATGAGTCTGCAATGGTAAAGATGTCCCAGGGCCCAGACTCTCAGCCTCGAATCTGCAGGTGGTTTTCAGGAAGAAGGTAAAATGAGGAACATGCACGCAGATGTTTATTTTCTGGTTGGTCCATGACTGATGTTTCAAGGGAAGGGCTGGAGCAGCCTGCTGCCAAAATCAGCTTCTCTGTCAGTCAGTTGGCTTAGATATAACCTGCTCATCCAGTGAGCAACAGAATAAAAAAACAAAACCCTCCAGGTTCACCTCCTCACAAAGTTCCCAGTGGCCTGGCTCCAAGGAGAGCCTGACACACCCAATTCCTACAGTTCTCCTCACTTGGCACTCTGTAGTTCAGCATTCAGTCAACCCAGGCATCACTGGAGCCATCTGGTATGTGAGGGGGACAGAGTGTGGCTGTGCCATCTCCGCATGGGTCACCACCCAGCCTCCATGGAGTAGGCCCAAACCCAAACCACACTAAACACATAAAGCATCTACCAAGTTGTCATCTTCTTTCCTTACTCCTTGACACTGTCCCTCTAGTCCCAAAACCTTCTCAAAACCCAACTGCTGGACCTAGGGGTGCATGCCTGTAATCCTAGCACTTAGGAGGTAGAGGCAGGAGGATCAAGAGTTCAAGGTTATTCTCAACTACATAGCAAGTGTCCTGGTTTGTTCTTCATTGCTATGACAAAATACTCTGACCAATACCAACTTGGGGAGGAAAGGGTTTATTTGTCTTACATCTCCCAGGTCGCTTTCATCAGGGAGCCCAAGGTAGGAACTCAGGGCAGGAACCCGGAGGCAGGAGCTGGAGCACAGACCAGGGAGGAACGCTGCTTTCTGGCTTGCTCCCTTGGCCCCTGCTCAGCCTGCTTTCTTATGCCTGGTTTGTTTCTTCATTGCTGTGACAAAACACTCTGACCACTACCAACTTGGGGAGGAAAGGGTTTATTCAGCTTACATATCCCAGGTCGCAGTTCATCAGGGAGCCCAAGGTAGGAACTCAGGGCAGGAACCTGGAGGCAGGAGCTGGAGCACAGGCCATGGAGGAATGCTGCTTTCTGGCTTGCTCCCTTGGCCCCTGCTCAGCCTGCTTTCTTATGCAACACAGGCCCACCTGCCCAGGGGTGGCACCACCCACAGTGGGCTAGGCCCTCCCACATCACTCATCAAGAAGATGCCCTTCAGACATGGCCACAGGCCAGTCCAATAGAGGCAATTTCCCGATTGAGGCTCCCTCAACTCAGGTGTGTCAAGTTGACACTAAAGCTATCCAGCACAGCAAGTTCAAGTCCAGCCTGGGCTATATGAGATCCTGTCTCAAAACAAACAGACAAAACAAAGCCCAATTGTTCATCCCTTTTCATCTCCTGCCTGGTCTATGTCAAAATAAGCAGGCATCTTTCCCCTCCCACCTACTGTTTCCAATCCCTATACTCACTTCTCCCTACCTCCATAGATTCTCCCATGCTGTTCAGAGATTTCAGCCTATGGCAGGTTGTCTCTGCTGCTTTTGGTCTGTAGTGAGGCAACATATCATAGGAAGAGCACATGGCAGGCAAAGCTGCTTACTTCAACATGGCCAGGAAGCAGAAAGAGAAAGAAAGAAAAAGAAAGAAAGAAAGAAAGAAAGAAAGAAAGAAAGAAAGAAAGAAAGAAA
>NW_008359681.1:4440423-4441013 GCF_000622305.1 Nannospalax galili | reverse complement strand
AGGAAGGAAGGAAGGAAGGAAGGAAGGAAGGAAGGAAGGAAGGAAGGAAGGAAGGAAGGAAGGAAGGACGGACAGGTATCCTACCCTGGAGCTTCAGGGCCTGCCTGGTCTATCCATGTCTTAGCTTCCCTTTCCTCCCAAGGGCTAATACACTCTTTTTACCGCTTCACAGTGCCCCTTAGCTTACCATTACATCACATCATCTACAACCAACTCCAAGAACTTAGAACTACTGTGAATGGATACATGGCTAAATGCCCCCAGCACATGACAGAATACAATGAAGAGTCACATTTAAGATCCTGTTTTGGCTGCCCAGGTCACTCGGCTGAGAGGGGATGCCAGCAATACTCCTTCTAACCATCAAGCAGAGGATCTTGTAACTAGTGAGTGGAACCCTACTCTTACTAGCTCATCTGAGGGCACCCAACCAATGCAGTTCAGAATTAATTTGTCACCAAGACTCTTTCTGTGCTGCCAAGTATGTGATCTGATGGTGAAAAGCTGGTTATTCATCCCTGCTTGAATCAAACATTTTCCTACAAATAATCAAACCTCATCCCCCATAAGGGGTAACATGGCTCCTGATT
>NW_008359681.1:4433527-4440360 GCF_000622305.1 Nannospalax galili | reverse complement strand
AGAGAGAAAGAAAGAAAGAAAGAAAGAAAGAAAGAAAGAAAGAAAGAGTACTCAACAAAGCAAGCATCCTGTGCCACTCATTTGGATCTGTGCACCAAGAAGCTCAGAAAAGAATATTTATTTGGGTTGAAGAATTGTTCTGGAAACTGAATCATAGGCATGTGAACATATAAATCACATCTGTTTAATTAAAATGATTTCTACTACAGGATAAACACTGTTCCAAGTTTATCAGTCCATGGGAAATAAACATCTGTACATCCATGTTAACAGAGGCATCACGCCATCTCACGCAGCTTGCAAAGCCACACCTTGTGTCCACATGATCTGTAGCACCAACTGACTTTTCTAGTCACAGCAAGAACCCCACCTCACAGCAAACCTGGCTGGCAACTTTTTCCCTAAACACGCCTTAATATGCCTACCTCCATCCCCACCCAATAAGCCTCCACCCTCTTATGTATTTGGTTTAAATTTTAGTGTGTTTTACTTTTTAAAGTGGTTTTAGGACCACAGTAGAATTAAACAGAAAACAGAGTATTCCCATGTGCCTCAGCCCCCACGCAGGCACAGACGTGTCCAGTAACAACATCTCAGCATCCCTGGAGTGGTCCACCTGGTACCACAGATGACTTTAGATACTATACATTCTTCAAAATTGGGAAGCTGTGTAATGATATGCACCCACCACTGTGATACAGTTATTTTCACTGTTCTAGTTCTCCGTGCCCAACTATTCGCCTTTTCCTTCACTCCCTACCCCAAGCGAACACTCCTCCCTGTTTTACTGTACCCATAACCCTTTCTAGAATATCACAGAGTTAGAATCATATGGGATGCAGCCTTTGCGACTGGCTATGGTTCCCTTAGTAACATATTTAACATAGCTCTGTGTCTCTCAGCTTCACAGTTTCTCTTTTTATCACTGAATACTACTTTGTTGTCCAAATCTACCAGTTTTACGTATCCACACACCAAGGAAGCACTGTGGTTGCTTCCCAGTTTGGCAATCATAATTAAGACTTCTATATATACCTATATGCAGGGTTTTTAACTCATTCAGGTAAATACCCAGGGGCATGCTGGGTCATCTAAGAGTATGTATGTTTTTGCAAGAAAATGTTAACCTGTCTTCCAAAGTAGCTGTACCATTTTGCACTTCCCACCAGCAATGAATGCAAGTTTGTAAAGCCTCTTCTTTTTCACATGACTGTTCAAATCATCCCTACTTCAAATTGCATCTCCATCAAGATCGCTCTGCTCTCTCTCCTCAGTAAACCCCTCTTTCCTAGGATTCATGAACAACTTAGGTAGCACTCACAAAACTCCCTGGAACACAGTCAAAATCGAAGCATGAATGAGGGAGGGGTTGAGATGCAAACAGAAGAGACAGCAGTGTGGATGTGGAGACACACAGAGACTGAAGTGATGCAGCCACAAGTCAAATACTGCCAGCATCAGAAGCAAGAAGTAGTCGGGAAATGTACCCCTCAGGGTCTCCAGATGGAGCAAGGCCTGCCTATACCTGGAATTTAGATCCCCAGTCTCTAGAGCTATATATGAATTTCTGTGCTTTTAAACCACTTGTTCTGACAGCCTCAGGAAACTCAAGAGAATACCGTTACTAATACTCCCATAAGGAGGAAAGTGGCACCCAGCAGGTGAAACGGTTTGTCTAGGGCCACCCAGCTCACATGGGATGCAATGGAGATTGTAATCCAGACAGTCGGGATTGGGCTACAAATCCTAAAGATCAGGCTGGAGGGTCTTCTTCCACCAGTAGGCAGTATTACCCTTCTGACCAGGGGCTCTGGGCCAGCATTTGTCTCCTGGGCTCCTTTCCTGCTCCCCGCTATGCAACTAACTTCACCAACCTGCTTTCTACAAAGCTCTCCAAGGTGGTGAACAGGGGCTAGGAAGTCAAATCAAAGGAACTAGAGAAACAGAGGGCAGGGAGAAGAGAGACGCAGCTTAAATAAGGAAGAATTTGGCTGGACTTTGCCCCTGATTCCTCCAAGTCTCGGAATTTCCCAGGTCATAGACCTGATGGTTTATGCTAACAAGGTGACTCATAAAGCATCCCCTGGAAAGTTTATGCTAGCAGTGACTCCAGCTAGGGGCTGCCCCAGAAAGATCTACCATGTGATGACAGACATAAGCTTGAGCCAAATGCTGTTAGCAAAGCCTCTGAGGTTCAGAGATCCTGAAGACTGAGATGGAGCCCACTGCCAACACACCCTTCATTCATGCCTACAGAATGAAGCCATAAGACACCAAAGTTTCTATGAGCTTCTCAGATGACAACACAATACATGTCCATGTGCCAGAAAGCAGTATGTCCTAACTCCATGGAATAAGACAAAAAAAAGCTTTGGACTTGGGACCCTCCCAGACCACACCCTCTGTGACTCTCCCTTTGACTGGTCTCCACTGGTATCCACTTGCCACAAAAAACTAATTCTGTGTATAGCAGTTGCATGAGTTTCATGAGCCATTCTTATTGAACCCTAGAGAACTCTTAAATTTATAACCAGTTGGTCAGAACTGAGGGTGGCTTTAGGACCCCGATCTTGTAGGTGAGGTCTGAAGTGAAGACAGGCTTGAGGCAGTCTGAACCATAACCCTGTAAAGTTCAGATCAACTCCGAGAAGCTGGTGACTTCTGAGTCACTCAAGACATCCACTTCCTCAGCTTCTGCTAGTCAAAAGTCAGCTCCCTTTCAGACTCCTCTAATCCAACTGTCTCTTTCCCTCATGGCTTCTCTGTCCCTACTTCAATTAACTATGAAACTGCAGGGTTCAACATGGCACCTAAGAGCCCCCAGTTGTACCTATGAGCTCTTCTGCTGTCATCACCAAGAGAAGAGGTGTTTTGAAAGCTCCCCCCTCCTACCCACCCTGTCACCACGCCCTCCAGCTGAAGGATGGAGTCCTCCAATTTCAATCTGAAAAGAACTCCCTGCAAAGCTCATGAGCTCCCATCCACTGGGGTTCTGAGTCCACACACCTGAGGTCAAGACTCAGAACATGGAGAACTGTGCTTGTAAGAAAGTCACACTAAGGTTGCTGATTAATCACAGAGGGTTCAAGCTGGGCCAGCAAGATGGCTCAGCAGGTAAAGGCATTTGGCACTAAGCCTGACAACCTGCATTTGATCCCTAGGAAATGGTAGGAAGAAAGAACCAACTCCTGCAAGTTGTCCTCTGACCTCCACATGCACATCCTGGCATGAAGGAGCATGTGAGCGCACACATGCGTGCGCGCAGACACACACACACACACACACACACACACACACACACACACACTATCTCCAAGTGGGGGAGAAAGTGAAGCAAAATTGAGACAAGACTGGCTAGGAGTGGATTGTTGGCGGCACTCACAGGTTACTACTTCTACATATACTTGTCATTATCCATCATAAAGAAAAGAAGGAGGAAGGAAGACTAGAGGAAAACCCACAATTTGTAGTCTTCACATTAGGTATGTAATAAGGACTGAGTTTTCTGAGAGGGATAGTGACCCAACTATTAATACTGGGGTTATCTTATCTGGGGTTACAAATAAAATTACTGTATGTCACTCCTATCAACAGTGGTTACATTTTTTTTCCATCTTTTGGTTAATACTGTGATTTAAGATAAACAAATAGGAAAGTAGAAAGAAGTAAATATACCTACAACATCAACAGAATTCACTGAACCCTTTCCTTGGCCCATTTATCAGTCCGGCTCTCCCTTCCCCTTTTATTTATTGTCTCTCAGTTTGACTCTATCTCTGAGCACCCAACTTGCAATTTGAGTAGCTCACCACACGTGAGATTGTGTGGCAATGAAGAGGAAGAAATACATGCCAGAACTACACCCCTACCCTCCCCTCTTCCCATGCTCAGAATGAAGCAGCAACCAGCCTTAACCAAGTAAACAACTAGGTTATGTGGTCTACGTCCCTGTATACCAATTCCTTGGAGACTTCTTTATAAAGATTCTGAGTCAGTGCATCTTTGATGGGGCCTAAGGCTCTGCATTTCTCCCCAAATCCAGGGAACGTCCATTCTGCTGCTCTATGGACCACATTTGAATAGTAAGGTTCTAGACAGAGCCACTACCAAAGTTTCTCTATATCTGTTGCTTCAAAGAAGGTGGTCAAATACTCAACTGTAGAAAATACAAGGAAAAAAAAGACAACCAGAAAGGACCAGAGGCTGTTTTTCTCTTGACCCAAGCCAAGTTTAACTTGGGTCTATGATTAACTCAGGTCTTAAAGAGCAGCAAGCAAATGAATCCAGAGATAGCTGTAGACAGATCACACTAGTGGGCAATGTGACAGGGGTTGGCAGAGTTCTATCAAAAACAGGATCTACCACCCTGAGTCAGCCACAGGGCTGTAAACAGAGATCTCCAAAGGCCATCACAGTCACAGCACTGCAGACACTAGCCTAAGAAGCAGAGGACAAGAAGGTATATACTGCACTGGCCTTTGGCTCATACAGACCTCCCTGTTAGCTGGATGATTGTAATGCAGAAGGCTATATGGAAGTTGCTTATTTTCCCTGGCCACATCTACGATTAAGAGATTACTAGTCCATAAACCCTCAGCAAATAGTTGCATCATCTCAGCCCTCAGCATCTAAGCAGTCTGTGTTTATGAACGCTACCCTATTTTTCCAAATTTATCAGGAAGTAAGAAAGAACTTATAATAGCTCTCACGAACACCTTGAGAAGCTCTGGTTTGCAAATGGAAAACTTCTGGGTTACTCAACTTTATATTCCTTTTCTATTTACATAACAGGCACCCATCCTAATAGAAGCAGGGTACACAGTGTGACATGACGTCATACGAAACTGGAAGGGAGCAGGGTTTCATGGTCTCCGATTCACTGACAGCCTGGAAAACAGGCTGAGCTCAATCCAGGAAGTTCCTCTCACCCAAGGTTACTCACCAGTCTCTAACCACTTACTTTAAGAGAAGCCAGGTGCATCCATAAAGAATCCAAACTAGAAATTCACTCAAGCATCTCAAGTACCTGAGATAACTTCCTTGGGGAAATATTCCAACTGGTGGCTGAACAGTCAACTGGTTTTAGTAAAATCCATTTATGATAGTCAACTGTTTGGGGTAAAATGTATTTCCCAAATATCCAGGCAATCTAATTTATACTGCTCATTGCTTTAAAAAAGCCTTTCACAGGCAGGGGGGAAAGTACTTTCCAGTCCACTCTGTGTTTAAAGGACCAGAGGCATTATAGTCAATAAGAAATATAACTTAAGCCTCCATTTTCTACCTTGTATAAGCTCCATAAGGCTAGAGGCTATGTTTGATGTTTTTCGTTTCTCCAAAGTTTCTAGCATAAAGGAAAGCCAGTGCCTGGCCAACCTAAATTCTTTGTACTTAACACCAAAAAATAATACACACACACACACACACACACACACACACACACACGCACACACGCACACGCATGCACACACACACACTTTAAAACCCCATTAAATTCATGTCCAATCAATCAATCAATCAATAAATAAATCAATAAATCAATAAATCAATCAATCAATCAATAAATAAATAAATAAATAAATAAATAAATAAATAAATAAATAAAGCAAGCCAGATATTTGGTCATAAAAATTCTGAAAGTCACCTGTGGTGGTGCACGCCTTTAACCCCAGGGCTTGGGAGGCAGAGGCAGGCGGATCTCCATGAGTTAGGCCAGCCTGGTCTACAAATTCTGGGGCTGGGGCTACAGCTGTTTAAAAAAGGCCAAAAAAAAAAAAAAAAAAAAATTCCGAAAGTCTTATCTATGGCAACTGATTTTTTCTTCTCCAAATTCAAAAAGTATTTTTTTTCTTTCTTTTCTTTTCTCTTTTTTTTTTTTCAGGGTAATCTTTCACAGAGACTTTATTCCAATTATGATTTTTGTTTTCTGTACATAATGATGTTCCGAGGTCTTAAATCCCTTTCTAGCTGGGTAGAGGCTGATCATAATGAAGCAAGCCATTAGTGAGGGCCCAGTAAGAACATGCCGTTGATATGTACAACCCCCACAGATGCAGAGCCAGACTAACTGCACATGGCCCATGCACCCCAGCAATCAGTATTCTTCCATGTGCAACATCCCAGAGTCCAGGCAACTAGGGGTCATCCTATTAGCTTATAGCCTGTCAGAATAATACAACTAGCCAATTCTGTTCACCTGCCCTGCCCCAGAAACTCCAATAGAGGCATAGCCTGGGCACTCCTGTGGTTCTTCTTCTGTCTCCTGACTGCCCTGGTTTCTCCCAGGTGGTCCTGCATTGTGCTCATGTCTCTAGACCTATGAGGGAGATGACTTTACCTTCGGATTCTCCCTTTGGAGGCCTTTGCTGACCTCCCTTGAGTGATGATCACATAAAAACACAGAACAGACTTCCTTGTTTTTCTTGCACATGCCCAGAGCCTTGCACGTGCTGGGCAAGCACTCCACACTAAGCTTCACCAGACTTCCCTCTTAATTTTTAATGTTTAAGGGCCTACAAGGGCATTTTGACTCAGAGACTTTGGCCCCCAGCCTAGGCCACCCTATAATTCAAAAATTTTTTTGGCAAATAGTATAAAGCCCAGAGAGGAAGGGCACTTGGTTCGTCATAATGAAATGCTATGTTTTCATGACAAATAAGCAAAATTACTACTAAAGTAACTGAGCCTAGATTTGGGGTTAATTTTTTTTTTAATTAAAAGAAGCATTTCATTACAACAGCATTAACCTATTCAATAACATTTTACTGAGTTAGGGTACATCTCTTTCAAAATTGGCTGAACATTTCTAGGTTTACACATGATTTATTATGCTT
>NW_008359681.1:4417147-4433129 GCF_000622305.1 Nannospalax galili | reverse complement strand
CTGCTGTTAATGTTTCCAGTAGTATGTTGGGTTACTGCCTGGAAGAGCTTTTATCTATCCTAGCCAACAACTCGACTGAAGGTAACACCTGTCTGGCTTTGTTGTTTGTCGAGTAACTTTTAGTTATATATATGTATGCTCTTGTGAAATTATATTGGCCCCTTTAATCTTTGGTTGTTTAATCTTTGGGTGTTTAAGGACATACCATTGGACCAGATAAACTGATTTGTTTTCACTCTTGAGGTCGTTTGAGGATCTGTTCCTCAGGGGTCCCATGGGCTTGGGAGGAGCCCCTGGCTCCTTTCTTTTACCAGTTCCATCTACGTGAAGATAAGTCAAAGGTCCTGCTCGACCATTGTTGGGGTTAATTTTTTATAATGTTACCACCTTATGTTCTTAGGAGAAGAGGCAAAGGGTTAAATAAATAAGCACTAATTTGAGTTTGAATTTCTGGTACTTATCTATGAGGTAATAAGTGAGATAACTTAAGCTCCACAAACAAAATTCACAAGGCCCTCACCAGCTCTGCAAGAGGACTGAAGCTGTCGATCCAAAATTCTGAAGTTCTTGTGTTGGCTTAGAACACGAAACCAATTTTCCACACAATTTACCTCCACTTTCTATAACCATACTGTGCTGGATAGCTTTAGTGTCAACTTGACACACCTGGGTTGAAGGAGCCTCAATTGGGGAATTGCCTTCCTTGGACTGGCCTGTGGCCATGTCCATGGGGCATCTTCTTAATTGTTGAGTGATGTGGGAGGGCCCAGCCCACTGTGGGTAGTGCCACCCCTGGGACGGTGGGCCTGTGTTACATAAGAAAGCATGCTGAGTAGGAGCCAGGGGAGCAAGCCAGTAAACAGCATTCCTCCATGGCCTGTGCTCCAGCTCCTGAATCCAGGTTCCTGCCCTAAGTTCCCACCTTGGACTCCTGGATGAACTGTGACCCAGAAGATGTAAGCTAAATAAACCCTTTCCTCCCCAAGTTGGTATTGATCAGAGTGTTTTGTCACAGCAATGAAGAAACAAACTAGGACACATGCATACGACCTCCTCTCTTACCTAGGCACTGTGCAGAACTCTTAGCAATGACCAAGACCTGGAATAGACTTTCTTAGCAATGCTCTGGCAACCTGAAACAATTCGACTTCAAAGATTTGAACAATTCTACCAGGATCTGGGTATCATACTATATACACAATATTGAGAACTATGTAATAACAGTTGTCTAAAACAGCAACACCAATTTATAACATGTTTTTTTATAGTAACATTTCTACCTATTATTCAGAGTTAAGGGGCAAAGCTAATTACAAACCATATGCTTTCCTAACTGGGCAGTACTATGTCAGTGAGACAGGTTTCAGGAAAATTCCAGGCTGAACCAGTCCAGGGTTTGAAGCATTAGGGCAGTTACAAACATGCCAACCTTCAGCTTGACTAGCTGAAGATTCAGAAAGAACAAAAACATCCTTTGAAAAGTCTCTACAGGATCTATTTAAGGTCTATTTGGTAGGAAATAAAAGAAAGGGAAAATGTCACGGATGAATCTCTTGGATTCATCACATGGTAAATCAACACACTTTCTGAAACAGTTTTTTTTTTTTTTAAAATCTCATTTTTCTCTGATTCACACCAGAAAAATGTTCTATGCAGCCATGAGTGCTCACAGAGATGAATAAACTAAAGCAACTAAAAATAACACCGACAGGTTCTGTCAGATTTGGAGGTGCCATGCTGAAGGAGAACCCTCACTCATGTGCAGTGTGTCATTCCTACATCAGCATATACTGTACCCACAGTCCGATAACCAACCCCAGCCTTCTGAATGCCACCTCCAAGCTAATTCAGTTCCCTCTAGCTGGTCTTTCTGTTCTGGGGTTACCTGTGCCTCTCTGGAAGGAAAAGTAAGAAAGGGAAGATACAGATACAATCCTCCAGGGACAAGAGCTGTGGAAGAGGTCTGCTCCCCAACCTCAGCTCTGGAATCCACAAGAGACCCCTCCAAGGTAGACAGCAGCAAATGGACTCTTCCTCCGTCACCCCTTTGGAGGAGCCCTCGGCCTTCCCATAGCCACAGCATATAAAAATACCTTCAGTAACAAGTAAGGATACATCCTTCAACTCACCTTCTTCATCAGGAATCTCAAGACATGACTATAGGAAGCTGGAATCCTAACACTCATCCATTCAAATGGCTCTTAAGCATCCACCCTGTAAAATGCTTTCCCAGGTTCTAGACCACAATCTCTAATCAACTCACATTCCAGGAAAGTGAAGATAGCTGCACCAGCAAGACATTCAGAAAAACAGTAACAGCCACACAATAGAGCAACAGAAACCACAAGAGTGGATCCAGCTACCTTAGAGAGCAAGAGGCAGAGCTCCCTGAATGATAAGTTTGGGGTCAGAACTTTCCAGTTAAAGGCAGCAGAGAGGGCAGAAGCCCTGGGGCTTGACACACTCCTAGGAAGTACTTTATCCTTCCCTGTGCCACCTACAGTTGGGCTGGAGTCATAAAACTGCCCCACAGAAGGGAGAGAGTGAGGAGATGACAGAGGGAACCAGGTACTGCAGAAAAAAACCAAACACGACTTGTGTTCTCTTCCATCTATACTGCAGGGTGAACACTAACCTTTCAATTGAGTGATAAAGACACAAGCTTATATTAGAGCCAGACTAAGATGGTATTCAATTCCAAAGTGAAGCCACCCAGAGACTCAGTATCTCAGACATAGGGTTCCCACATGCCAAAGAACCCACTTTCCTAGCCTCCCACCTCAGCAGACCCCAAAAGCTTTAGGAACCTCCAAGCTCCACTGCTTCTCTCAGCCCACTGCAACAGGACACAGACAGGTGACAGTAGCAGCCATCCCACTGGAGCAGAACAGCCAGGTGATAGCTAGCCAAGAAAGTGGAGGTGCAGGGTTTCCCAGAGGCCTCCCAGCCCCTCACTCAGGATGTCCTTGAAGCTTGGACAGCTGGCAAAGTCCCCTCACTTGGGCTTTCTGTCCCATGTACTCACACCACCTCAAGTCTCTGTGGCTGACCGCTTATCTATAACCATTTTCCGGGGCTGGGCTCAATTCCCTCTTCAAAAGACCCCAGGCCTCCATGAACTAAACCATGAGTAGATGTCTTAAGTACCTGTCAACACCACCACCCCCCAGGTCCCATTGATCCTCAGAACTGACCAATTCAGATGCTTACAACTAGGTGCTAGAGATGGCAATTCTGAACCACTCCAGGGTCAAGCCATGGGTGACCTCAAGACAGATCAAGGAAAAGACCACACACCCTCCTTGCAGCTGAGACAGCTGTTATCTGTATGTACAAGGAAAAAGTTAGAGTTCACTGCTGAGGATACCTGCTCAAGTACAAAGAGCTATAAGTTATCACTGTGAATCTGGGTAAAGCTCAGCAAATATTTACATTGTCCTCTCCGCTGATATGTATGTATGCTCCAAGAGGAAGGGGGAGGACCGCTCTAGAAATACAAAACTTCAGCTGAGTTTGTGATTAAATTTTTCAATCTGGAATACTCTCAGAAGTGAGAGCTATTATTAAATACAGTGTGACAAGAGTACTGCCATGTACACCTGGGCCACCTGGTACCAGTGAAAAGGGTTTTTAAAAATATAGAGTGAAAGCCGAGTATGGTGGTATACACCTATAATCCCAGCAGCTGTGAGGTGGAGTCAGGAAGATCAGTTCAAAGCCAGACTCAGCTACAGATCAAGTTCACGGCTGGACTGGAAGTCCCTGAGCCACGGAGGAAAAGGAGGGAGGGAGGGAGGGAGGGAACAACTCTGATCTCACATAATTAAAAATTCCTCTATTGCTCTGATTTCATGGTAAATCAGGATAGGATTCTCTTCCTCCTCTAGGGAGAATGAGGACAGTGGGAGAAGCTGTCACACTGACCACTCCTTTTTTGAATAATTTATTACTTTTATTTTATGAATATGAATGTTTTGCCTTTATGTATGTAAGTATACCATGTGCATGCAATGCCTGCCAGAAAAGGGTACTGGATCCCCCTGGAACTTGAGTTACAGATAGTCATTAGCTGCCATGTGGGTACTAGGAACAAAAGCTAGGTCCTCAGGAAGAGCAGCAAGTACTCTTAACCACTATCCCAACCCCCCCAGACCCTGACCACTTCCTTCTAAAATAAAGGTTGTAAGAACTGGAGATGTGGCTCAGTAGTAGAGTACTTGCCTAGCATACACAAAGTCCTGGGTTCAATCCCCATTTCTGGAAAAAAAAAAATGTAGGAACAACATAGGAACACGGCTGACAGGGAGAGAGGCTCGGCTACAAGAGAACACAGACCCTTTTCTCTATAACCTAAACAGAAGCCAAAATCTCTCAGGAACCAGGCAACACTTCAGAAATAAAAATCTAGCTGGCTCACACTTCAACAACAGATTGTTAAACCTAGAGAAGCTTTCTGCTGTGTGGTATGCTCAGAGAGCTGCATTTCTTAGGGATTTGTGGGCAAGAAAGAACATTTCTGCACTCAGTAAAAAAACCACTGAAGGTCTCAGAAAGCTTCTTCCAGATCATGCAGGCTGTGCACAAAACATATCGGGGAACATAACTCTCTTCTTTACTGTCTATGACTTTCAACATCTGATGTTTGGAGCCAGGCAACCCAAACCCTTCCTTTCCCTCACTCTATTGCTCTTTGGCTTGAAATTTAACCTCTCTGCCCCTCAGTTTCCTCAACTGGAAACAGTAAGCAGTGGCCCATGGCAAACTGTTAGTCATAGTGATGGCATTCTACCTTGCCTTAAAGGAGAATGCCTAAAAGGTAGGGAACCGCCCATGCAAGTTTCAGTGGGCCATTCCTGGAGGATCAGAATGGCTGGCACTTGATGAAAGGCCCCTAGCCCATGACCTCAGGGAAAGGAAGATGACCCCAATCTTCAAAACTCCAGGCACCCTCACTGGGCATGGATTTTTGTAGAAACTGGTGAGACTAATTTGCTGAGCCTGGGGAAAACAGTGACAGAACAGAGGACGGCTGGAGGAAAACTGGAGCTTGAGGCAGAACAGGCGGATGGAAGTAAGGGCCTGAACGAAGTGTGACATTAGCCAGCTGTGCTCATCAACTCCCAGGAGGCGCAGGACACACAGGGCCAGGCTGAGGCAGGGCAGCCTGCTTCCTCTCTGAGCCTTACTCCCCCAGGAAGGACACCATAGCCACCACACTTGCTACTATGGCCCCTAAAAATTCATGTTCAAGTTCACCTCCTAGTTCTTTGAAATTCTTGCCAGGACATAGATCTAAAACGTCAGAGAGGGAAGAAACGAAAAGGCATCAGGCCGTTTATAAGACCCTAAGCGAGTGCCACCTGGCAGTCCTCCACAGTGAAGCAAAATGGCTTCTGGTTCATAGTCAGAGCTGACCTAACCAACAAAACCCTCTTGGCAACCTTCCCACCCCCCTAATATTCTGTACTATTACTCACTTTGTTCTGTCCTTTCTGTTAAAATAAAAAAAAAAAAAAACAGTCAATTCTCAGAAATCAAAGGCATACTAACTCCCTTTCCATGTCCCAGAGCTGGCTGCTCTGTGGGTCCCTTCCTGCTGCACCTTATCCTTCCTGGAAGGGACTCTTAGAAAATGTGCCTCCTCCTCAGAAGAAAGAAATCCCTCCCAAGGAGCTGTGCAGATGAAGCAGCTCTGTGGAATTTCCCTTCAGGAGGCTTCAGCCGCCTTTCTGAGCAGCTCCTAAGAGAAATGACCAAAATCCACTCAAGTAGAGAGGGAAGAAGAGAGATCCGATTTGGGCTTGATCAAAGGGACTAATTTTCCTTTTACAAAAACATTTTAAGGAAAAACAAATACAGTATTAGATTTTAAAGGAGGACAGGAAAGAGGGTTTGGAGTTGGCTGAGGAGAACAAAGGAACCATCTCTTTCCACTGTTCACACTGGATACTCTGAGGACTGGCCTGGGATTTTCCCAAAAGTAAGAGAGATCATAAGATTTGCATATAAATGCAAAAGAGAAAGTTCAGAGTATGCACGTCATTTCATGCCTGTGAGCACACAAAAGCTTACACTGGACAGCCTATGCCAAAGACACACCCCACCTGGTGTTGGGGGACCAACAATAACAGTGACCTAATTTCAAGAGTAATAATTATACTTAGAACACTAAGACTGTTTGTCCAGGAACAGAACATGCTTTCTTGCACCCCATTAACCCTTAATAAAGCATTCTGAAGGATTTATGGGAATTCATTCCACATCTGAGGCGTTTGCAGAATTTAACTTGAACTCAACTCAAAAGCTATGAAGGAAAAGTGAGGGGAGGATCTGTAATGGTGGGCTGAGGGTGTGAATCCTTGGCAGGTTCAGTGTAATAGAGGACAAATTAGAAAACCACAATGAAGTTGTGACAAATAACGACCAGGGGCCCTACAGGCTACCATAACAAGTAGGACAGCATGGGCATCTCAAACAGCAGAAATTTACTCCCTCCAGTTGTAGAAGCTGGAAGTGCAAGCTCAAGGTGACATAGGGCTTGTTTCTTCTTAGGCCTCTGCTGACTTTGGGTGGCTGATCTAGTCGCTACCCCTCAATGTCTGAGTTGCCTCCTTATATTAACGCTGTTCTGTTAGAGTTTACCCCAATCACCTAATTCATCCTAAATTATCTATTTAAAAAAAACCTTATCTCCAGGGAACTGGGGAGGTGGCTCAGTGGTTAAGACCGTTCTTACAGAGAACCCAGGTTCAATTCCCAGCACCCACATGGCAGCTAACAACCATCCCTAACTCCAGGTCCAGGGGAATTTGCTATCCTCTTCTGATGTCCACAGGTGTTGCACCATCCACTCAAGTGTACTTACATGCATGCAGGTAATACAGTCATACACAAAAATAAAAATAAAGAAATATTAAAAATAAATAAAACCAAAGCCCTTATCTCCAAATATAATCACATTCTACAATACTGGGGTTAAGATTTCAATCTATGAATTTGGGGGGGACAATTCTACCATACAACATGGGTGATGGAAGAGACAGAACCAGATCTACTGGAAAAACAAAGACTTATGGAGCAAAGTTCTGAAACTCAGAGACAGGAAAGATTCAAGCTAGAGGCCTCAGAGGTACAGTCTCACAGCACAGTGGCCTTCTTGGTGTGCTCAAAAGCCAAGGTTCTTCAGCTATGGCTTATCATGATCCCCAAATCAGCTACATAGGTTTTGACCATAACTGATACTCTTTGTTTGTTTAATGGATAGAAGAAAAAAGGTCAGTGTGTTGTAATTGTAAAAGAGAATACCGTTGTTGAAAGCTTCATCTGTTAAAATGTACATAACACTAAGTGCTACACAGCAGAGGCAGAAAATACAAATGTCTTGGGTCATTATATAAAATTTCTACTCCAGGCTGGCTTGAATTCCTTTTAAACACATCTACAGATGAGGATGGCCTTCAACTCTTGATCCTCCTGCCTCCACTTCAAAGTACTAGACTCAGAAGCATATGCCGCCATACCAGCTTATATACAAAGTTCAGGATTAAAACTGTATAATCCTTCTGAAGTTTCTCAGACTTCAGCTCCACTGGAAATCACCTGAAAAACTGATTGAACCATAGACTGGGGCCCCATTCCCAAAGCTTCTGATTCCTGGGGAGTGACAGAGCCTAGGCTTTTCTAACAAGTACCTGGGTCTTCTGACCATGATGTCAGAACCACTTTGAGAACCACTGCTCCTGAGCTGTACTGTCCACTCCAATGGTCACTAGTCACACATGACCACAACACAGACTGGTAATGGAGCATGGGACTCTGAAGGACAGCCTCCGTCCCCTTCCCTCCCTTAATTTCAAAATGTTCCCTCCTCCTTAGAGACAGGTACTTCTCACCAGTTTGAACCACTGCTAGATCTTCACAGGTCCCCTAAGAGGTTGCCACAGGCCTCCCACAGCAGGAGAGTCTTTCCAGGCTGGGCCTTAGGAGAACCTGCCCACTGTTCTTGGTTATCCTCCCTCTGACACCTCACCTGGAGCAGGCGTACCACCCATTCCTTCCACTCCTGCACTCCCCTCACTTTCCTCTGCTACAGCTGGAAGGATGAGTTTCTGCTACACACCTTATGCTGAGAGGCAGTGGACTAGATTAAGCCTCAAGACTCTTGAGTCTTGAGGACTCTAAGAACTTAGATCTTGCTCTACTGCTGGTTAGCTGTGTGGTCTTGGACAAGTCTTAAGATTCCTATAGCTGTAAACATTAGCCTATTTACTCCTATCACCAATCTTTGGTGTAGTGGATACTGTTCTGTTCCATGGTGAAACAGGCTGTGAGCAACAAAGCCAACTCAGACCCAGGTTGGCAGCATAGGTGGGAGTTCTTCCTCTCTGCTGCAGCATGAGAATGCATCTGGGTTATCAGTGCTAGAAAAAAGAGGAGTTGTTGGTTGAAGTACTATTTCAGAAGCCCTGCTGGGAGGACTAAATGGGTTAAAATGCATAAAGCACACAGCGGGGAAATACACAGGTGTTTGCCACTGATGACATAACTACATGTTGTCATAACAACATGATGTCATCCCTGAAGAACAGAAGCCTACCTGAACACTCTCAGCACTGACCTCTGCTGACCTGAGACAAAAGGACAAAGCCAACCATCAGTGCCTTTGGCTTCATTCAGGTCTTCAAAAAGAATTTTGCTGTCTAGGGATCAAACGATTACTTGGAATTGTCCTGCCCACTCCAGCACAGTCACTGATCTGCTGCAGGCCAGGCTGGCCCACAAACTGGGCACATGCACAGTGGTGCACACAAGGGCAGAGGTCTGGCCTTCATGAAGCTGACAAACCAGCAGCTGCCTGGCTAGCCTGCCTCTCCAGCAGACACCCCAGTGTACTACACACAGAGGACACTCAAACATGTTTATTTTGGTCTTCCCACTGGAATGAAGCCCTTAGGACAGGAGCCGGTCACTCTCCACTTTGTCCCCAGCACTGATAACCCAGAGACAACACATTGGAGCCAAGAAGAAGCAAGCACTCCTACCTACACTGCCAAGCTGGGTGTGAACTGGCTCTGTTGGTTACAGGCTGTACAACTTTAACAGTACCTACTACACCAAAGGCTGTAGATAGAAGCAAATAGGTTAGTATCTGCAAGGGACTTAAAAAGCTCCTGCCTAATGAAAATGTGGTACACATGTACAGTGGAATTTTATTCAGCCATAAAGAAAACAGAAATTATGAAATTTTCAGGAAAATTGATGGATCTGGAAATTATTATATTGAGGTAACCCAGAGTCAGAAAGACCAATACCACATGTTCTCGCTCATAGGCAGATCCAAGCTTTTAATTTTTACATACGTGTACATATGTGGGACTGAGTGTGGGTAGAGGCCATGAAACTAGACAGCAAACTATGAGAAGGATGGGGGGAAAGGCTTTAAGGAATTGGATGGGAAGGCTAATAGAATCCATATGACAGAAAGTAGAAATGGGGCTGCTGGGGGCAGAAGGGTACAAGGTAGCGGGCAAGGGGACTGGGGCAAAGAGAGGTAGGGGGAAGGGGGGGTCAACCAAAACAAAGTATTATGAAATGCCATAATAAACCTGTTACTTTCTTCCATGCTGTTAAAAAAAAAAAAAAAAAAAAAAAACCTGAAACAAGCTGGGCGTGGTGGTGCACGCCTTTAATCCCAACACTTGGGATGCAGAAGCAGGCGGATCTTTGTGAGTTCGAGGCCAGCCTGGTCTACATAATGAGTTCCAGGACAGCTGGGGCTACAGGGAGACCCTGACTCAAAAAAAAAAAAAAAAAAGACACACACACACACACACACACACACACACACACACACAAACCAAAAGCATAACCACACAAACAAATATCCAAATTAGGATGAATAAAAATGAAGCAGCTCCTACCAATAGTCCAAACACTACACAAGTACAAAGTGAAAAAAATCAATTAAAAAAAAAAAAAAAGAGCACCAGACACATAGCAGATCCACACCGTTAGATGAATGGACTGAAAGTTCATTGATGGACAGGTAGGGAATGGACAGTAAAGAGTGAATGTAATCAGGGAGTGGCATCACACTGACTACCAGGAACTGAGAAACAAGGAATGCAAATTGGGGGCTCATGCCAAAAAGCATCAAATGTCAAAGAAGGCAAAGTCTCACAGATGCAGCACGGCTGGCCTCTATGAGGACAAGGCTTGTGGTGTACAGTGTGAGCTCGATGGAGGAGTTATGGAGCAGTTCCAACTAGGCACAGCTCCAGCCAAGAGGTGGCAAAGGACCAACTTCCTTCCCAACAACCAGGTCCTTCCTGCATTCAGACAACAGGGCGGCTCAGTCTTGGTTAATGGGTGCGCTGACGGCCTTGGTTACCGGGTGCACTGCTGCTGCTGGGAAGGTTGTTCTATGGAGGTCAGCCAGCAGCTCTCCCCACACTGCCCAGTTGTGGAACTGCTTTCCAGAAGACTTCCTAGGGATGCAGGGATACCACCTTAAAAATTTCAAAGTATATTCACAAATAGTAGCCTAGCCTGAGTATGAATTAAATGTCCCTTTGTTTTCAGTTATTAAATACATCTTCATTTCTAGGGCACAACTCAAACAAGTCACTATCCACACCATAGATGGATGCAGCACACACAATGCTTGCCTATTTTTTCCCTGCTGACTCATCCTCTTTGACTAGAGGTAAAGAGAAAAAGAAATAATAGAACTTTATTACATATTATCTTTAAAATATAATTCTTATCACTGTAACCAAATATCCATTATAAACAACTTAAAGGGAAAAGCTGTTTATTTTGCTCATAGTTCAGAGGGTTCAGGGTTAGCCCTGAAGATTTTGGGCAAAACTTCATGATGGCAGGAGCATGTGGTAGAGCAGAGAAAGCCAGCGCTGAACTGCTTTTCCCCTTTTTCCTCTGTTAGCACATTTCCTCTGTTATCACATTCAACATTCAAGTCCTCAGCTCATAGGATGGTGCTACACACATTCCAGGGAGAGCTTTTCCACACAAGTTGATTGTTTCTGGACTGATGAGCTTTCCCACATTGGTTAATCATCTCTGGAAATGTTCACAAAGACATATCCACAGGTAACTTTAAATCCAGTCAAATGGACAATGAAGCTTAACCATCACAGTTGGAACATGCCATGAGATAGCTTAATTCTACCAACTCATAAAAGATATCAAAGCCCAGAGTGGTCACATATCTTTGCTAGGATCACATACGTATGAAGTCAAAGATCACAGACTAGAAGTTAGATCTTCTGGCTCAAGTTTGACACAATATTATCTAGCTTCTCACTTGTTTTTAAGGTAAGGTACCAGCAATGCCAAATTTAAGCAGCCCAGATTAGGACTGAAATGATAATTTGCCATCATTGATAAAAGACATTATGAAAGTTGCTCAATTATGTACTCAGAGACGAAGATGGAGAAAACACTGGGTTTTGTCCCCAGAGAGCTAAAAATTTAGTATTTTTTTAAAGTCATTTGATCACTTACGGCAATGAAAAAAGAAACTCACATGGGGGCTGGAGATGGAGCTCAGTGGTAGAGTGCTTGCCTAGTATGCACAAAACCCTAGGTTCAATTCCAAGTAACACACAAAAAAAGTATTGTAAAAAGGTGAATTTTGTAATAACCCTTGTCCCTACTTATTAAGGGCCTCCTCTACACTAGGAATGCAGAATTTATTTTACAGTTGAACAAACCATATTGTTGAATAAATAATAGAATTCATGTAAATGTCACATCAGGGGCCTGCAACAGGGTAGGCCCAGCCTACCATGGAAAGCCACTGATACTCTCCCTTCTGCTGTTTAAAACAGGAGAAATGCCTGCATGCTATCTTGCCAGACAGAGTGTATGCGTACTGTCTAGCTGGTGGAGGATCCTTCAAAAGATATTAATAGCAATAGTCAATTGGGTCTCATTCACATCCTGACCAGTGAAATATAGCAATAAAGATCTACGAATTAAAAACAATGTTTTAGATGAGTGTATTAGTCACTTTTCTGTTGCTGCAATAGAAATACTGACCAAAGTAATTTATAGAAGGAAGAGTTTATTTGATCTTACAGTTCCTGGGGAATTACAGTCCATCATGGCAGGGAGGCATGGTGGCTGAAGGTGGTTGGAGCAGGAACAGCAGAAGCTAAGCTCTCACATCATCTCGCAGGCAAGAGAAGGAAGCAAAAGAGGACTGGAGATCTGGCAAGGCTTAAGAACTCTCTAAGCCCACCCCCAGTGACATACTTTCTCCAGGATAGCCACACCTTCTAAAACCTCCCAAAACAGCGCCACCATGTGGGGACAAAATGTCCAAATACTTGGAGCCTATGGGGGACATTTTCATTCAAACCATCACAGTGAGCAATTTTATACTCATAAGTATGGAGTTCCCACTCCAATGGGTGCTTCCCAAGTTCAAACTCTAACCCACTGTAAGGGAAAGAACACAGAGACACAACAACTAAATGCATGTTCTTTGGAGTTCATAGTACCCTGACTCAACTCCCGACTCCATCATGTCTTGCCTGGATAACAATATATAGTCTCAAGTTCCCTCACCTGTAACATGACAAAGCCACTCTTTTTGAATTATTTTTACTTAAGTGTATATATGTGTGTCTATATGAAAGTATGCTACTGTGTGCATACCTGGAGAAGCCAGAAGAGGGCATCAGGCTCGGTCACACCCTGGAGGACAGTCTCAAGATCCATTCCTGCTAGTGTACAGACTAAAACTTTTCAAAGAACTTTCAATGAGGACTAAAAACTGAACTTGGCTCCTCTGGAAGACTCAGCAAGTGCTGAGTCAACCCTCCAGCCCCCATGGCCACTCTCCACAAGGGGTTACTATAAAGATCAAGTAACCTACTATTCCCAAGATCCTAGGCAATCAGACCTTCTTTCCCCTTCCACCTGCTGAGCACCACCATGGAGCTGGCAAACTCCACTGTGGCCATAGTTCTTGTGTCTTGAGGTCAGCAAGTCTTTGGAGAGAGACCTGAACTTAAGGATGAGGGTGGCTTAGAACTCTTGGCCAAAAAACCATGGGAAGGTTCACAGAAATGTGCTGACCTTAGGGGAGCTGGTAGTCAGTGGTTGTTGATCTTGACTGTCCATTAGAAATTGACAGAGTCTTTTAAAACTATTGATATTTGGATGCTGCCACACAGAAATTGGGATTAAAATTGGTCTAGGAAGTGACCAACATTGGTATAATGTTTCATTTTGTTTTATTGTTGCTATAGTTTTGGCTGCCTAGGCAGTTCAATCACAATGAAGGCTGAGGAAATGGCTTTCCAGTGTTAACTACAAAGAACTTAAACAAGGGCTGGAGCTAGAGCTCAGTGGTAGAGCATGTGCTTTGCACATGTGAAGTCCTGGGTTCAAGCCTCACCACAATTCAAGGCCAGCCTCAACTACACAGCAAGTCTGAGGTCAGCCTGGGCTGCAGGAGACCCTATCTCAAAGATAGATAGATAGATAGATAGATAGATAGATAGATAGATAGATAGATAAATTTCCATCAACAGACAGCTGAGGCACCTTGAGAATGTATTCATGAAAGCCAAAACCAATTACCAGTCTACATTTTTATACAAAGTAAATCCTGCCAAACTCACACTAACCTCCTTCCTCATCGGGAATGACCACCCATGTGATATGATACTTCGGGACTCTCATGGGGCAGGTGATGTGAGCTCTCAACACTTGTGGAAAACTTAATCTCCCATGCACGGTGTTGACGAGTGCTTAGTGACCCTGGAGGACAGGACAGTCTCAAGACGGGTCCTTTTCTAGTGCTCAGACTAAAAACTTCAAAGCACTTTCAGTGGCAGCACAAGCTGCTCAACTCTGATATCAGTAGAACGAATGTGGCCAGCGATAAAGCAGCAGGTTACGTGAGGACAAACCACAGACCAAGCACGGGCTGTGTCACATATCTGCACACACTGCTAACAACGTCCAGATCATTCCTCTGAGGAAGGAATCTCTTACTGGTGGTTCCATTCTGCCCTTTACTCAAGTCAAACCATCAGACATATCCTTGACCTTCTTCCTCTCAGGCCCTGGCATAGATCTGGCAAAGACCTTCCCAGGGTCTTTGATAATTGATGATTAAATAGGATCATGAGCTATAAAAATCTACAAGAGACTGCATGACCAGCAAAGCCTAAAACATTTACCACCTAGTCCTCTTCAGAAAGTGTCCATCAGTACCTGTTGTAGGCCACAGCTTCTTAAAATTGTAGGTCACAACCCACAACCCCATAAGACGTCATGTAACTGAACCTGGAGGTTTTATTGAAAACAATAAAAGTTTTAGCCAGGCGTGGTGGGACACACCTTTAATCCCAGTGGCAGGTGGCCAGCCTGGTCTACATAGTGAGTTCCAGGACAGCTGGGGCTACAGGGAGACACTGTCTCAAAAAGACCAAAAAATAAAAATAAAAAAATAAAAAAGTTTTCTGAAGATGCAATAACCAAAAATTAATTGAAAATCAAGCACATGGGCTGTTGAGATGACACCGGTTGAATAGTCCTAATCCAAAAATGCTTGGGACCAGAAGCATTTCAGATTTCAGTTTTTCAGATTTGGGAATCTCCCTATGGACTTTACTGGTTGAATATACTCTAATGCAAAAATTCAAAATATAGACTGTGGATGCTCCATTTATAACCCATGGCACTAAGGAAAAACACAGATGAGCTACTCTAGGGAAGGGACCAGACAGGGACTAGACCAACAGACAGAAGACGGAGTAAAGAGCAAACCAGGAGAGGGACAGCAAATGTTCACCGGTATAAAACTCGGGAGAGAGAGTGAAGTGCTATCTGCATAATTAATCTAATTAATCCAATTTTTTGATATAGGGTCATGAATCTAAGGATTACCTTAAACTTCTAATCCTCCTGCCTCTAGCTCCCGATGGCTAAGATTACAGGCATGCATCACTACATCAAATTAATGCAGTGCTAGAACTGAACCCAGGACTCTGCACACTAGGTAAATACTCTACCAACTGAGCTGTATCCTGAGGTCGGTCAACAAATAGATTCTGCCCATACACAAGTGAAAATGCTATATTAGAACTGTTCAGTACCAAGGTGAAGATGCCCTGGCTACCTTTTCATATTTATTTACTACTTAGTCTCTGACAGACACTGCTCTCAAATGCTTACCAGTACTCAGCCCATCAAGCGCTCTCAGCAACCATTGTGAGGTAGGCACAAATATTATTCCCACCCAAAGGATGAGCAAATTTGCCCATGGTAAGGTAGGCAGCTGAGTTCCTGCTGGTACCCAGGCAAAATGGCTTCCTAAGAACACCACTCCTTGGTGGTACCCAGCCGGGAGCAGAGCTCAGTGTTGTTACATTGCGTCTGGCAATGGTGATGGCAGGTGACATGGACACTGAAAATTTCACCAGATTTGCTTCCATAACCAACACATGTCACCTAGTAGCTCATTCAGGGGCTAACACTTCCCCTGGGTCAGGGTCCTGATCCTGGCTCTGATGACCCTTCAAAAGTAGAAATGTTCAAGGTGAGCCTAGTCTGAAAGGCCTAATCTATGAGTAGAGATGGAAGACGAGGCTCAAAAAACAGACCCTGAGAACTACACTAAATAATTCCAACAGAAAGAAGAAGACTTTTTTGAGCAGGGTGGCCTTGATTTGTTTCAGAGTCATTTTCCTTCCAATAGGAGGGGGAAAAAAGAAAGTTGTGGCCACAGCTTGGCTTTTTGAAGGAAATACAAACTTCCCTAAGGATCTCAAACACCTGCATTTAGTGGGAATTGGGTGGGGGAGGGAGATGGGGAAGGAGGGAGGAAGCAGAGGGAGGAGAGGAAGGGGAGGGAGAGAGAAGGAGGAAGGAAAGAAGGAAAGAAGGAAGGAAGGAAGGAAGGAAGGAAGGAAGGAAGGAAGGAGGGAGGGAAGGAGGGAGG
>NW_008359681.1:4382855-4417089 GCF_000622305.1 Nannospalax galili | reverse complement strand
GAAAGAGAGGGAGGGAAAGAAGGAAGCGAAGAGGAAGAGGGAGAAGGAAAAGTGGGAGAGAGAAAGGGAGAGGTAGAGATGAAGAAGCAGGAAGGAAGAAAGAAAGAAAAGGAAGGAAGGAAGGAAGGAAGGAAGGAAGGAAGGAAGGAAGGAAGGAAGAAAAGGAAAGAAAGATTTCACAGGCATTTCTAAAGTCGAACCATGGGCCTGCTGGATATAGTCAACATAGGCATTCATTCATTTATCAAACAGTATTTACCTGTCTGAAGCTAAAGCCCAGTAAGCAGATGCTAAGTACTACTGGCCTTGATCTGGGATGGGGCACACCATGATACATTCTGATGATCCAAATAGCATCCCGGCTGTGACACGGCAACCTCTAAGCTACGAGGTTCCTGACAAGTTGCCCAACCCCTCTGGACCTCAGTGTTTCCACAGAAGTGTGATACTGCTTGTCTCAGAGGCTGAGGATTCAATTTCTTCATGATGGCATACAAAAATGGAACAAAATTCAACAGGAGTTAGTGGTTATCAGTATTAAAACTCAATGGTTCCCTCAATATCTCAAATGATATCCTCAATACACGATGATATCTTCATCGTGTATTGAGACTATCAGAAGTAGTAGTTATTTAAATACAGATTCCCCTATGGGAAAAAACAAATAAAAACCAAATGACAAAAGTAAATGAAAATAAATAAAACAGATTCCCAGGACCTACCCAGACTCACTAAGATCAGAATTCCTGGGGTCTTGGTAGGAGGCCTATACCTTTTTTCTTTCTTTTTTTTTGTCTTTTTGAGACAGGCTCTCCCTTTAGCGCCAGCTGGCTTGGAACTCACTACATAACGGGTCTCAGAGATGAACCTACCTCTGCCTCCGAAGTGCTGGGATTAAAGTTGTGTGCCACCACACCTGGCCCTATACCTACATTTTTTTAAAAGCATGTTTAAAAACATTGTTGAGGCAGGTAAATATAACCATTAACATGTACACATAGTACTAAACTATCACTCTGCTGGCTTCCACTTTTAATAATCTTTAGGTATTACATAATATGAAGATTTCTTTAAAAGATTAACATTTAAATAAGTCCAAAACTTTTCTTCCTACTCTGGAGGGCAGTAATTTCCTTTTGTTCCCTCTACCAACCTGGCACTTTATCTATTTTAAATAAGCAAATAAATCCTGAGAGATGATTCTGTCAATAAAGGTACTTGCCATGCAAGTCTAACGACCAGAGTTTGATCCCCAGAACCTTGTACAGGTGGAAGATGAGAACCAGCTCCATAGTTGTACTCTGACCACCATGTATGCACTGTGGCATAAACTCATATACATACCCTGTACTTATACACACACAATGCCTTCCCATTGCCCCTGGCCATCACTTCCTAGGTGTTCTTGGGTCTTTAACTCTGGAAAAGCTAAAGCACATTAGCCATCATCTGAGAGATCCACCCACACAGCCAAACAAGGAGTATGAATTCAATTCAGGACTTGAGTGTGTCCAATTGCCAAGCCCAGATCTTCCCACTGTGCCCCAGACATTTCACTTTACACCATTTGTGGACACAGAAAGCACCAAAGAAATGCCTATGGAAGGTCAGCACTCAACCAGGGAGGAAATGAGTCGGGCATCTAGATTTCAAAGTGAAACGCAGGCTCCCTTGGCCTGATGGAAAAGTTACAAGGTAGAATGAGGAGAAAGGCTCACATTGAACAGTGCCCAAGCAGCACACCCCCAAGGCTCACATTGAGCAGTGCCCAAGCAGCACACCCCCAGGACGGTAGGCTCCTTCCTTCCTGAAGGAATGTGTGGGCGTCAACAGATCAAGGGCTTCAAGGATTCAAAAAGACAAAAGATGCACCCAGCATGTCAGAATGGACACTAGTTATCCTTCATGCTGTTCAGATGCAGAACTACAAGGACAGACAAAATTAAATTAAATTAAATTAAAATGTAGGAGCCAAATGTACAAAATGGGTTATAATGTTCATTTCACTCTACAGTCAGTAGTAACCAATACACAGTTGTGGTATAGTGCATCTGGTTTATTACAGATAATATAAATCTCCCCAAACTAAACTGAATACTTAAGAGGAAGGAATTGGTTTAGACCAGAAAAAGTGCCCTAGAAAGCTAACCCAGCCTCCAACATATTGATTCTGATTGTTAATAAAGAACAACAATAATGTGATTCATGTAAGAAGTACTCCAGAGGGCAGAGACATGGCTCAGTGGGTAAAAGCACTTGCCACCAAGCGTGACAACCTTTTAGTTCCATCCCCAAGTCCCACATGGTAGAAGGAGAGTTGCTTCTGACCTCCACACATGTGCTATGAGAGAGAAAATAAGTAAATGTTGAAAACAGTACTCCAAACATGGTACCAAAACACCACCATTTAAAATTAAATGTTGCGGGGGTGGGGAAAAATTAAATTAAATTGCTAAGACAGATGTGGTGGCTCATGCCTGTAATCTCAACATGCAAGAAGGTGAGGCAGGGTTTGAAGCCAGCATGGGCTACAGAGTGACAGTCTCACAAAACAAAATACAAGTAAAATCTCAGCACTGCTAAGCATTGACTGAGGGCTTCACCTGTCAACCTCTGCAAAGCATCTGTGTTCTACCTTCACGTCATCAACCAAGTCTCCAGAGTCTGTCCCTCACCAGTGGCAGTTTCTACAATAGCATGGGCTTTTTGCAAAAACGACATCTCATCAACAGAGACACAGCCACCAGTAAGAACAAGGACATAACTACGCTCTCTGTGGGCCAGATGCATACCCTAGAGCCAGATACATAACCCCTCCCCCGCCCCGCTCCCTTCCCTGTTAACCTTCATCCTCCTGGGTAGGAGGCCTTGATGAGAAATACAGAGCATACCCACAGGACTTGCTGGATTTGGGGACAACACCCGGGGGCAGCAGGGAAACAGAAGAATACCTGAGAGTCTGGGGGCTTGGAACAGTTCATAAGCTACACCACTTATTTCTAGTAACGGGATAAAGAAAACCACTCAATAAATGGCAATGGGAAAATGTACTGTTTTGGAAAAACTGGGGCCTAGCTTATATAAAATACAGAAAGAAATTCTAGCTGCCTTAATCATTAGAAATGAAATAAGACAATTGCTAAGAAACATAGACGTGGAGATCTAGGTAATCCTGGGATATAAAACAAGATCTATTAATGGGGCTGGAGGTGTAGTCCATGATGGAGTGTGTAACATGAATGACGCCCAGTCTAATCCCCAGCACTAAAAGCCTCGAAGGGGGTGGGGGTGGGGGAACACCAAAATATATGGCCGTGGACACTACTCCATAATCATTGAACATACTGTGTTCAAAAAAAGTGAAATTACAGTTATAAAATATCACCGGGCGTGGTGGTGCACACTTTTAATCCCAGCACTTGGGAGGGAGAGGCAAGTGGATCTCTGTGAATTCAAGGCCAGCCTGGTCTACATAGTGAGTTCCAGGACAGCTGGGGCTACAGGGAGACCCTGTCTCAAAAAGACCAAAAAAAAAAAAAAAGTCATGTCTTAAAGGTTTAAAGGTTTAACATAGTAATGTTAACCATAAAAACTTAAGAATTTATAGAACTCTTTGCATTTTTTTATACCAAGTGTCTATGTCCAGGCTAGAAAGATGACTCAGTGGTTAAGAACACTGGCTGCTCTTGCAGAGGACTTGGGTTCAATTCCCAGCACCAACATGGTGGCTAATAACCATCCTTAACTCTAGTCCCAGGGGATCTGAAGCTCTCTTCTGGCCTCCACAGACATTGTACAACATGAGTACACTTACATACATGCATGCAAAACACTAATATACATAAAACAAAGTAATTTTTTCATGTGCTCATGAAAATGTGCACTGAGGGGTTTGAGGGAAAGATCAATAAACAAAATATCAGTAGATATACTTAGCTAACAGAAATAAATCACCTTTATTCCATTCTGATGTTTGTACAGTTTTCAATTTCTTGAAAAAAAAAAAACAGAAAACAATCATTTCTTGAAAACTACAACAATTTTCAATAGTCATAATGTATGGCCCCAAACCAAACTGTGTTACAAATTCACCAAAATCCTAATAATACATAGTGCAATTGGCTGTCTCCAGTTGGCTAGGCTAGTTAACAAGTGTAGGAAGCAAATGAAATTCCAGAGGAAAAGCAAATACTCCATAAGAAGGTGAAAAATCAGGTTTTCTCTACAAGAGGGGCCACTGCAGGAAGCCACTTTCTGGCTTTCCTACCTACAGCAACACATATAGTTGCAAGAGGAACCCACTGAAAGTGAGATACAGAGAAAAACACATTAGGTAAGTAAACACAGGATGGTCATCATTGTCCACAGGTGACTTCACAAAGTCAAGCCCTTCCTATATAGTGTACTAGAATGACAATGCCAACAGAGCAGCTTAACACAATGACCCCATCCTCAGTCTTCATCAGCATCACCTGGACCTCTTGTCAAAACACATAAGAATGCACATGTATCCCAGAGCTTCTGACTACCAAATCAATCTGGAGAGATGCTAGACCTCTACCTCATTCTAATAAGCTCCCAGGTGATGCTGATGCTGCTCTGCTGAGTGCTTTACTTTGGAGAGCAGCTGCTCTAAAGAACGGCAATAGATGCTCCACATACATCATCTTCAACAGCAGGAATTATAAAAACATCCCTTGAGAAACTCCAGCCTGTAAGAACAAGAAGCAAGTGAAACAGCCTCCTCCGTGCATGGAAGAACAAGCTCCCCAGGGAAAGCAGCACAGTACAGCAGCTCCCAACACTCTTAGGAAACCAGGCTGCCCTGGTTTAGATCCTGCTGGACACTGCAGTGTGATCCTAGACAGGTTAATCAAAGTATCTCAGCTTGAGTGTCTTCAGGTATAAACTTGAGGGAAAAGCTCATTTCTCTCCAGCTGGGAAATGGAATTGGCACCCACCCAAGCCAGCAATGGGAAGTCACTTTTTTTAAGATTGAGTCCTCCAACAGATACCGTGGCCACTACCTAAAATCCCAGCACTTAGGAGACTAAGATGGAAAAGAGGACTGCTGTGACTTCAAGGCCAGCCTGGGCTACAGAATGAGACTCCGTCCTCTGTGCTATATTGCCCAAGCTGGTCTCAGCTCCTCGACTCTTTGAGCTCAAGTCATCCTCCCATCTTAACTTCCCAAGAAGCTGGGACTACAGGTATGTTCCACCCACGCCCAGCTCTCCCTTCACCTACACTTTGAAAAATCAACAAATAGAATGTGCATCAAGAGTTCTGTGCCCTGACAAAAAGTTCAGGAGACTGAAACAGTTTACCTGCTTTGAGTTATTTTTTTTAATTTATTTTATTTTATTTTATGTGTAATCCATGTATTGCCTGCATGTAGGTAAGTGCACCTGTATTGTGCAATGGCCGCGGAGGTCAGAAGAGGTTGTCGGATCCCCTGGGACTGGAGTTACAGACAGTTGTCAGCTGCCATGTGGGTGCTGGGATTAGAACCCAGGTCTTCTGCAAGAACAACCAGTGTTCTTAACCACTGAGCCATCTCTCCAGCCCCGAGTTATTTTTTTTTTATATTAATCTCACCCATATTTCTTCCCGTTACATTCCCCTGTCCACCAAATGGCCAAGGTCAGGATCCTATACACACGGTATATGCCACAATTAAAATCAGAGCAAACGGCTTTTTTTCTTGAGATCTCCTAAGCGTTCCCATAAAAAAGGTAATATTAGAATATGTGAGAAAGATGAAAGAGGAAAAGGAATAATACTAGTCAGCCACGAGTGATTAAAAAGCAAAGGATCAGACCACCTTAGCAGGCCAGGCTACTAGATGGAAACCTTTATTCAGGAATGTCACTGGTCTAAGCCTAGTTACTACAATAAGAGAGACAGGGCTGGGGGCCCTCCCAGATCAAGGGACCCATCAGTGGTTTTCGGGTGGTAGGACTCCACATCAGAACTACAGGCATCAAAACCAGATAGCTCTCTGAAGACTAGAGATAAAGGCAAGACCCCACAGGTTTCAGGGACTCACCACCCCCCAGGAGTAGTAGTCCTTACAGGAGGGAATGAAAATTCCACCTAACAAGGAAAGATACTCCAGTGTGTTTCACAGTCAAAAGGAAAATGTGGAAGCTGATCTTGTTCAAGAATAGGGTCAAGAGATGAAGAAATGGTTGAGGGGATAAGAGCATGTACTGCTCTTCTGGAGGTTCTGAATTCAATTTCCAGCAAATGCACCAAGGAGCTCCTCAACTCCAGCTCCAATGTCTCTGGCCTCCAGGGTCACCTGCACTCATGTGCACATAGACACACATACTTTTTTTTAAAAAGAATAATGTCACCGGGCATGGTAGTGCACTCATTTGTTCCCAGCACTCTTTGGGAGGCAGAGACAGGAGGATCTCTCTGAGTTCAAAGTCAGCCTGGTCTACATAATGACTTCCAGCACAGCTGGGGCTACAGAGAGACCCTGTCTCAGTAAAATACAGACCAAAAAAAAAAAAAAAAAAACCCAAAAAATCAAACAAAACATAGTGTCCCCATTCATTAAATCAGTCATGAAAAGGTGCCATGACACACACAGCAGGCCAGAAAAGGACATTGTCGTTGAGGATATTAAAGAGAGAGAGAGAGAGAGAGAGAGAGAGAGAGAGAGAGAGAGACAGCGCCAGTGGAGCTGAAAGGCGCCTGGTAACGTGCACCATCAGAAGGGATGGGAACCCTGGGCCAGGGCGCCAAATCTAAGAGGAAGACTTCCCCTGCAATTACGTAAGGGAAGTAGTTCACAGCTGCTCAAAGGGAAAGAAAAAGATGCAGTTCGGGTGCAGGGGAGCCCTTGAAACCAGCGAAGGTGGGCATTCAGTCCAGGCAGCAGGTCCTGGGGCTGGGCTATGTGTGACTCCACCTCCACGCAGGCTCCACCGCATCCGCACCTCCCGCTGGTCCGCTTGCAGGTGGGAGCCACCGGCGTCCGCCACTGGTTCCCTGGTCCCCGCGCCCCCCTCCCGGCATGGAGCGGCGCACGCGCGGCGGGAAGCCCGACTTGGCCGACGGAGCTCAGAAACGCGTCCCTTAGTCCGTTCAATGACGTGCGCGGAGCATCGGGCGTGGGCAGCCGGAGCTGGAGCATCCAGCGCCTGGCGTGGCGGGCCGGGGATGGGACACTCACCAAAAGAACACGCGTGAGCAGAGGTTTGCGTCCTGCAGCGGATTGGGCTTCACCTCGGTGTGCACCGGCAGCATCTTGGCGGGGGTGGCCGAGCGCACGGGTACTGGAGGCGCGGGTCGGGGGATGCTGGCGCTCTGGCCACTGCGCCGGTCTGCTCCGTGGGAGCCTTTCAGGCAGGCGCTTCCGGGACCAGGGCGCTACGGCACGCCCCGACCCCGCCTCCCGGGTCTCCTCCGGGCGCCCGCTACACGCCACCGCCGCCTCCTGGAGCGGGGGAGCTGCGTGTCCGTGCGAGCGCGGCAGGGGAGGCGCGTGACGGCGGGAATTGGGGGCGACGGGCCCGGGCGCGCAGACCTGAGGGGGCACGCGAGACCTACCGACCAGCGCCCACGTGCTGGGACCGGCCCGATCTTTGCCGAAGTTTAAGATCAGCGCCAGGGCACCACCCTGAAGGTGGGGCAGGAGCGGTGCGGTTGTGCCCGCCCCCGCTCTCGGAAACGCCCTCTCGGCTAGACCTGGAGGAAGCAGCCAGGCGGCTTTGGCTGCACCTTCTTTGGGGCACGTCGCCTTCATCAGCACCAAACAGGGCGCTGTGGGAGGTTCTCCAAGCGTTTGACCTCAGACGACTGCAGGGTGTAACATTGTCTTTGTAGAGCTGCAAGCCCTAAAAGACGGGCAGGTAACGTGCGATTATAACTCAAGCGCTTGGGGCAGATGAATGAATGCTGTCACCGGGGTGGACGTTTTGGCTGCTCCCATATTGTTTTGCATGGCAGGCTTCTCCGAGCTTTTGGCTGCCCTCTTAGATAGAGAAAGGGAGATCAAATAGGAGGCTGCCTGCTGTATTTCTTTCATCGAGAGCTGAGAGGCTAGCAGAGGAACAGTGGCAAAGGGAACAGATGTTACAGTTACAGGACACTGTGATGTACCTTTCTGGGCACTTGACTCACTTTTTATCCTAATAATGCCCTATTCAGGACAGTCATTCTTATTTTACAGAATAAACTCAGACTCCAAAGTTGAGCTCGTCCAAGGTTTAGGGTCAGTGATGAGAAGCCTAATTTGTACTCAAGTTGGCCTGTGAACTTGGACTATTTCCGACATGAGAAATGCTCAAAGGGTAAACGATGAATAAATAGGATACAGTTTCCAGCTTTTGGCCACCAGTCCTAGTGTCAGTTCTGTGCGTGGCAGTGTTAACCACCTCCACTGCTTCTGTTTCCTTCAGCACCAAAAGAAGGAACACATTAGAGGTTATGAGTTCACAGTGCTAGCAACAATATCATTTTAAAACTGTTCTAGTTTGCTTCCTGTTACTGCGATAAAACATTGACCAAAAACAACTTAGGGGAGGAAAGGGTCTATTTCACCTTATACCTCCAGGTAACAGTCCATCAATGAGGGAAATAAGGCAAGGACTGAGGCAGAAGCCATGGAGGAATGCTGCCCTCTGGCTCATGCTCAGATAGCTTTCTTATACAGCCCAGGCCCACCTGCCTAGGGATGATGCCACCCACAATGGGCTGGGCCATCCCATATCAAGATAATCTCTCACAGACATGGCCACAGGCTAAGATGACCTGGAAAATTCTTCAGTTGAGGTTCCCTCTTCCCAGGTGACTCTGGCTTGTGTCAAGTTGAAGATAAACACTAACCAGCATCCTTTCTTTGGTCATTTCCCATATAAATTTCTTTAAATTGTCCTATTTGTTTAATAATGACTTTTAAAGTCTTACTATAAGTAAGCATTAATCTAAAAGTCAAACCATATACATTGGTCCAGCACTTTGGAAGTAGAGGCAGGAAGATCAGGAGCTCAGAGTCATCCTTGGTACATAAGGAGTTGCCTAGTTTAAAAATAAATTTTTGCCGGGCGTGGTGGCACACACCTTTTGTCCCAGCACTCAGGAGGCAGAGGCAGAGGCAGGTGGATCTATGTTAGTTCAAGATCAGCCTGGTCTACATAGTAAGCTCCAGGCCAGCTGGGGCTATAAGGAGACCCTGTCTCAAAAATGCAAAAAAAAAAAAATTTTTTTGAGGTGGGGGACATAACCAAGCTAGTAAAGTCTTGCTTTAGTTCAATCCCCAGAACTCCCATTTAAAGGGGGGGGGGAAAGCCTGGCATTGTGGTACACATATTCCCAGCACTGGGGAGGCAAAGACAGGTGAATCCCTGGGGCTCTAGCCAGTGAGGGAATCAAAAACAAAAAATGCGGGTGGCACACAAGTTACAACACCTGAGGTTGTCCTCTGGCCTCCACATGCACATGTACAAAATCCACACAAATACAAATGATTTTTTTTTAAGTTAAAATCAAATGCAGCAGGGTACAGTACCCAGAGCCTATAGTCAAAGTTTAAGAATGATACCGTGTTTGGTCTTTTTTTTTTTTTTTTTGAGACAACGTGTCACTATGTAGCCCTGGCAGACCTGGAACTCACTATGTAGACCAGGCTGGCCTTAAACTCACAGAGATCTGCCTGCGTCTGACTCCCAACTAATGGCATGTGCCGCCATGCCTGTCAAGAATATCTTCAGCCCAGGAGTTTGGAACCAACATTGCTATACCTGTCTCTCAAATAATAATAATAATAAATTCAAACCAAGTACATAAATGTGGCAAAATGTTGATCATTTTTGAGCCAAATGATGAGGTTTTTATACAATTTGGGGAACATTTCATGCATATTTGAGATTTCTCATCAAAAAAAGGAAGATAGTACTTCAACTGGAATATTTTAAGAGAACTATGGTCATTCAGCTACCTCCCTTTCTGTGTTAACTGTTTCTCAGATGAGGCAACCTCTAAGCCAAAATAGACTGTCCTTACCAGATTTATGATGCTCTTTCAAACTCCCAGCATTTTCTAGCCCAGTGTTTTCCCAGCTACTAGTTTCTACTTCAAAGCTGGCAAATTTGTCTGCTAAAGTTAGAAGTTACTCTGCCCAGCGACTATGTCACAACCATAATTAGCAGGCTCCAAACTGCCAGGGCACTTAGTCCCTCTCTCTAGCTTCTGCTGAGTTACTGGCTTTCATTTTGTTCAACTTAGCTCTTTTGAAACTTCTTAACATTCTTTTCTGAACATTAATGTGGCATTTAGAAGAAATACTGAGACCCAGTTGTCTGAGTGTAGAAAAGGGAGCCAGGGGAACAAAGCTCTCAACTTTTTCTTATTAGCTAGCCTTCTTTACCCTTTTTTCCTCAAGACTGTAGTGAGACTAAATCCTCGCTCTTCCTTCTTCAGAAGGTTATTGTGAGCCTCATAGCCCCTCAATGCATTTTGAAAGCAGTAGACAAGTGAAAGGAAATTTTCTCATCTACAAATATTGGAGATGGAATATAGCTGTGTGGTAGAGTGCTAGCTTAGTATGAGGCTCTGGGTTGAATCCCCAGTACCACACACACACACATACAATTATATATGCATACATATGTATGTGTATATAAATAGGAGTGTGTGTGTGTGTGTGTGTGTTCATTTGGTGAATGCCTTCTTTTTTTTTTTTTTTCTTTTTGAGACATGATCTCCCTATAGTCCCACCTGGCCTGGAACTCACTTTGTAGACCAGGGTGGCCTCGAACTCACAGAGATCTGCCTGCCTCTGCCTCCTGAGTGCTGGGATTACAGGGGTGTGCCACCATGCCTGGTGAATGCCTTCTTTATACTTGACAATTAGGTAGTGAATGCTTCCTTTGTACTTGACAGTTAGACCGAGCACTAGCTGCAAAGGTGGGAGAACAATCTCTTTTTGTGCTTGTTTACTGCCTTTCAATAATCCAATACTATAACTAAAAAGTCAGGCAATAACAAGTGTCTGGGAGGAACTGGAGCACCCATGCTTCACTAATGAAGGAGTACACTGATGGAGCCTATACTGGCAGCCCTTCAAGAAATTAAAGAGTTAACCTGTGACTCAGCAGTTCCACTGCTAGCAGTCTAGCCAAGAGGAATGAAAGTGCATGTCCACATGAAAGCTTGCAGCTGGATGTCAAAGCAGCATTCTTCCTAAAGGCCAAAAAAGAGGCCTGTCAGCTTATGAGGGGTAAATGAAAGGTGGCATATCCAAATGATAGAATATTATTTGGCACTTTATAAAAAAGAATGAAACATTGATGTTGTAACATGGCTGAATATTAAAAATAAGCTTGGGCCAGCAAGATGGCTGAGTGGGGAAAGGCACTTGCTTCAAGCCTGGCATCTAGACTTGAGAGGACTGCCAAAAGTTGACCTCTGACCTCCACCCATGCACTGTGGTACAGAAACAGTCACATGCAAGCACAGTCAGTCAATCAATCAATCAATCAATCAATCAATCAATTTTAAGGTGTAATTTCTTTAAAGAGCTCTGTCTTTTAAAATACCATGCTAAGGTGGGGTGTGTGGCTCGGTGCCTGTAATTGAACACTAAGGAGACTGAGGCAGGGGGATCATGGGTTTGAGGCTAGTTTGGATTACATAGTGAGACCCTGATTGTTGGAGCTGAGGTTATAGCTCAATGGTAGGGCACTTGTCTAGCTAGGCCCAAAGCCTTGAATTCAATACCCAGCACTGAAAAGAAAAAAAGAAAGAAAGAAAGAAAGAAAGAAAGAAAAAAAGAAAGAAAGAAAGAAAGAAAGAAAGAAAGAAAGAAAGAAAGAAATAGCACGCAAGAAAACCTGAGAAAATCAACTTGCAAGGTTTCTTTTAGGATCTTGAGGGTTGTCTATGATCACTGGGCCCAGTTGCTTTGGGCCCCTGGTGGCAGAGTACATCTTGGTGGTCAGTCAGAGCTTGAAGTAGAGAAGAACATCGACTCAGAGCCTAGAGGAAGCAAAGTAGGGAAGAGCAGATTCCCTTCACCAGCAAATAACCTAGTGTCCCCATCCAAGCCCCACCTCTTAAGGGTTCCCCCACACACACAGTAGCAGTACAGCATGCTAGGTGGTGCTAATTAACATTAGAACCTTTGGGGGACATTAAGATCCAGACCGTAGGATTGGAGAGGTGGTTAAGAGCACTGACTCAACCCATGTTTGATTCCCAGCATGGTAGCTAACAACCCTCCATAGCTCTAGTTCTAGGGGTTGTGACACCTGCTTCTGACCTCCATAGGTGTTGCATACACATAGTGTGCTTACATACATGCAAAAAAAAAACATTCATACATATAAAATACATTTTTTTAACCCAAACCATAACTAGGCTTGATGACATATTCAATGCTAGCTACTTAGACTGAGGCAAAAGATCAAAAATTCAAGGCCTGGCCGGGCATGGTGGCACACGCCCTTAATCCCAGCAGAGGCAGGTGGATCTCTTTGAGTTCCAGGCCAGCCCAGTAAGTTCCAGGCCAGCTGGGGCTACAGGGAGACCCTGTCTCAAAGAGACCAAAATAAATAAATAAAATAAAATGGGGCTGGAGATGTGGCTCAGCGGTTAAGAGCACTGAGTGCTCTTGCAGAGGACCCGGGTTCGATTCCCAGCGCCCACACAGTGGCTACGAACCATCCTTAACTCCAGTTCCTTAACTTCTGTCCTCCTCAGGCATTGCATGACATGGGTGCACTTACCTACATGTAGGCAATATACTCATACACATAAAATAAAAATAATAAATAAAATAAAAACCCACAACAACAACAACAAAAAAAAAACCCAAACCAAAAAATCCTTCAAAACACAAAAAACAAAAAAAGTCCCGGGTCTTCTGTAAGAACAGCCAGTGTTCTTGACCACTGTGCCATCTCTCCAGTCCCAATGTGTTGGGTTTTTTTGTTTTGTTTTGTTTTGTTTTTTTGAGACAGGGTCTCATATAGCCTCGGCTGACCTTGATATATAGCCAAGCTCCATTTGTAACCAGGGGTGATCCTGAACTTCTGAATCTCCTGTTGCATTCTCTCAATGAAGGCAGTGGTGAAAGTGTCTGTGTCTCTGACAGAGAAAAACTCGGATAAATATGAGACGTGGATTTAAGAGAAAAAGGATGGAGGCATGGGGAGGCAGGGCAGCAGGTGGACCGAGTACAGTAAGAAACTAGACTGGAACCTGGTGGGGGCACTGAGAAGACTGCTAGCAAAAGATGTTTCTGGGCAGTCATAGGAAGAACCACAGGACACAGCACTAAGTAGGTGCTCATTAAATATCTGTTGACCAAATGTTCAGAAAAACAAATCGAGAAGATGGAAGTGTCAGCAATAATTCTGAAGTCCCTAGTTTAAGTAACCAGAAAAACATGGTATCAGTTCAAGATGGAATAAACAATTTATTAAGATACATTAATTGATAAATTGGGGTACCGTTAGAAATTCAAAATTCTAAATGCTATTATGCATTTATATATGTGATTATGTGTGTAGATGTCTGATATTCAAATTAATGAATACCACTCAAAAGTACAATTATCACCACAATATATAATAATAATAATAATAGTAATGAAAAAAATTGAGGTTTGCTTTCAGATTCCTGCTTTCTGGCTATGAATCACAGTTTCATACGAGCTCCACTTACCATGGCCTGCATTCGTAGTTAACTTAGTTTGGTGGGATTTTTAAAGATGATCAATACTAAACACCTTGTCCTCTTGCCGAATGCAGGACCAATTGGGAGGGAGAAAAAGATATCAACTGTTTCACTCCTGATAGGTAGAACCGCAGGCTGCCAGTGTCCTGTGGATAGGGGACTTAATGATATTTGATCCCTAAAATAAACTGTAGCCCCAGGGTCATCAGCAAAGCCTAGCCAGTTTGGGCCTCCCATGAGAAGTGATGGGCAGAGAATGAACAGGATGAACCTCTACAAGATTTAGAAAAATAGAGGACTAGAAGATTCCTAATTTCTTCTACATACACTCCTGGAATAGGTGGGGTGTGGAAGGAAATAAGAATATTAAAGAGTCCTAACAGGGGCCCCACTCAGAAACCAACAAAACTATTAGGCCTTTATAAGCTGAAGGAACATCAAGGAAAAGCTTGGACTGGGTATTGATGACTCATTCCCAAACAAATTCTGAACGCCCATGATGTAAGTGTGTGCCTTGGGAAACTACAAATTACCACTGTTAAAAGCCAAAATCACAACAGTTTAGAGATCTTAATTGGCTTTATTTTTCCACAAAATTGAATCTGTTCCCATGGTCTGAATGAAAAAGACTGGTTTTAAAGACAGAGAAGGACAGAAAGAAGCAGAAACAAAGAACAACATCAACAAAAATGGACAAGCCATTTCAGAGTTGCTTTTCTTATAAGCTGGGGGTAGGGAGAACAATGGAAAATAATTGACAAGTTGGCATCAGATGGCTTCAGGTTAACTTTACTTGTGTAAGAATTAAGGCAGATGGGACTTTCTTGATCATGCCATTTGAATTTGCCCTGCTTGAGAAATTGAACTGTTCTCTTTCTGATCTCTGATAATTGAGTTTCTGCTTGGTGGTGTGAAACTTTAGCATAAATGACTCCATTTTTATTTTTAATATGGTGTTGTGGGCCCAGTGCAGAAGCATAGGCCAAAACAATGGCCTAGCATGTTTATTTAATGCTACATGATCTACAGGTTCACATCCAAATCATCAGAGCATCAAATGTCAAATCTATAGATGGTACAGGGAGTGGTAAAGCAATACTAAAATAGATTGGTTAAGACAGGAGGCCCTCAAGCCTTTCCTTCAAGATACCCGAGAAGAATGGCATCCACTATTTGAATTTGCCTTCATGTGGGGATTCATGGTGCCCAATAAGATGACAATGACTCAGTCACTCCACTTTCTGGTAATGACCTCATAACTTCAAACTTGACATCTGACTCAAATGCAGCTAGTCATAATGCTGTGGTGGTATCCAAAGTCTTTTGGGTCCACTGACTGACTTCCTTGAGAATTGTTTCCTGAAACAGAAAAGGAAGGCTTCAGGTTTCTTTTGGATCATGGAGTTTCACGATTATAACTTGAAAATGCTGTTAACCATCTCCTATGCTTGCAGAGAAGCCTGAAAGAATAAAGCAAGTGTCCACGTGAAAGCTATAAAGTCCTCCAGAACTTATTATGCATCCCTATGTTTACAGACAAATATCCCAGTGAGCACTCATGAAAGAAGCTTCTTTTGCACCAGACTATTAGAGTTCCACAGCTGGTCACACACAGACATTGTGAATTGCCAAGTCTACCCATCCACAATGCAACCTCTACACCTAAGGCTCGTGGAACATAGAACATGGGTAAAGAAGACAATAATGAATCTCTCAATTCTCATTAATGAAGCTCCCTCATGTAACAGAGGGCCAGAAACACAAAAGGACACAAATGGCCAAAGTGTAGAGACTAAGAGTCTGCACAATACTGGTCCTTGGACAGGACTTCTGAATTAAACTACATCCGCCTAGGGCTCAGGGACTATTTCAGAAGAGAGGGCTGAAAGATTGTAAGAGCCAGGGAGGAAGTGCATGACCATATGGAAATAGAGTCCTACAAGCTCCTGGGACCCTGCTCATATGAACCTACAGTAATGGTGTCAGCATGCACAGGACCCATGCAGACTGAAACAGACCAAAACCCAGCATATAACTGGGGAAATGGACAGCAGACCCCAATCTTAGCTGAAGAAATATTGGCAACTGATTACTGCTGGGTGAGGAAGAGCTGATCTTCCTTAAAGCAAGAGATTCTAGATAGGCTGACTAGACCTCAGTAGATGAACTTGCACTGAGGGATGTCTGGGGACACTAACCTGACATAATAGGCCTTGAGACAAATTACAGAATGTATGAATTCCAGTGGGAGGGGCCATGGGAGGGTGCCAGCGGGGAAGGGGATATAAAGATGATTAAGATTGCCTGAAATGTTCTGAATAAAATATACATAAATTCAATAAAAAATAAAGTCCTCCACAACTTATTAAACACCTACTGTGGGCCAGGAACTGTGCCCGAATCCAGGGATACATAAGTGTGTGAGATGAGTGCTATAGAGTCTTGGTGGCATCAGATCGCTAGGGTCCTGGAAATTTATGGGATCTCTATGTAGATTGTGTGACATATTGTAGCAGAAAGTGTCACTTTCCTATCCATTTTCTCTCCCCACCAGTGTACTGCTCATCCAGCATTGCTCTACTTACAGGCCTTTTTCTGACTATGGGAGCACATTGGACCCGTACATCAGGCAACTCAAAGTCCCTGGAATCAGCATGCAACTAATAATGGATTAGGAATGTATGCGTAAATACCCCCAATTCTCCTGCCTCTCAGTTGGAGTATTCTGTCTTGCAATGTTTTCAACAGAATGAAATCCAGTTACTGTGCTGTTCACCCACCCTTTATTGGATTCCTCTCTGGCAGTTTGAATAAGAAATGTCCCTCAAAAGCTTAGATATTTAAACACTTGATCCCCAATTGCTCACACTGTTTGGGGAGGTTATGGAACCTTTAGGGGGTGCAGGCTTGCTGTATTGGGCACAGGCTTTGAGAGTTTACAACTTTGCCCCACTTCAGTTCCCTCTGTTTCCTGCATGTGGCTGGAGATGGGATCTCTCAGCTTCCTGTTTCTGTCACCACACCTGCCACTTGCTGCTGTGTGTAACCATCACCATTATGAACTCTCCCTCTGGAACTGTAAGGCAAAATAAACTTTCTTCTTAATGTTGCTTCTGGTCATGGTATTTTATCATAGCGACAAAAAAGGTAATACACTTCCTTTCTATCACTCCCCCACTCCAAGTGTTTTCAGGGAACTAGGCAAGATAAAAAAGACAGGAAAAATTAAGGGGACATAAGAAGGGAAAGGAGCCCCTCACCCTCAAACCTAGCTGAAGCTGCTCACTAGCTGAGAAGCAAGAATTCCAACACAATTAACAAATTTTGCTATAGAAGTTGCCTATATAAAGACATTCCTTTTCATAAAGATGTTTTAAATAAGAATGTTAAAATAGAGGCTGGAGAGATGAATGAAGGGTTAAGAGCACTGGCTACTTGTGCTGGATAGCTTTAGTGTCAACTTGACACACCTGGGTTGAGGGAGCCTCAATCGGGGGAATTGTGTCTATTAGACTGGCCTGTGGCCATGTCTGAAGGGCATCTTCTTGATGAGTGATGTGGGAGGGCCCAGCCCACTGTGGGTGGTGCCACCCCTGGCCAGTGGGCCTGTATTGTATAAGAAAGCAGGCTGAGCAGGGGCCAGGGAGCAAGCCAGTAAGCAGTGTTCCTCCATGGCCTGTGCTCCAGCTCCTGCCTCCAGGTTCCTGTCCTGAGTTCCTACCTTGGGCTCCCTGATGAACTGTGACCTGAGAGATGTAAGCTGACTAAACCCTTTCCTCCCCAAGTTGGTACTGGTCAGAGTGTTTTGTCACAGCTATGAAGAAACAAACCAGGACACTACTCTTCCAAAGGACCCAGATTGGGTTTCCAGCACTCACATGGTGACTAATAACTAGCCCAACTCCAGTTCTAGGGGATCCAACGCCTTCTTCTGGCCTCCACAGACACCAGGTATGCACATGGTACACTTATACACATCCAGGCAAAACACTCATACACATAAAATAAAAAATCTTTTTCAAAAGAACTAAAATAGCAGTGAACTGTGCATAAGGTAAATGTATATGACCTGTGGATACAGCTTTACTCCCTTCCCAGCTATAAACTTGGAATTTTCTAGGAATCTCCCAAATAGACTGTAAACAATCATGTCCAACTGTATAGCCACTTGTAATCAAGGATAGTTATAAATGCAGCCTGTGATGGTTAGCCTTAATTGTCAGTGTCACAGGATTTAGAATCACCATGGAAACAAACTTTGGGACGTGTTGTAAGGGAGTTTCTAGATTGCTTACCTGGGATAGGAAGACCCACCCTTTCTGTGGGCAGCACTGTTCTATAGGCTAAGGTACTGGACTAAATAAAACAGAGGTGAGCTACATACCAGCATTCATTATGTTGTTTCTTGACTGCAAACACAAGGTGATCAGCAGCCTCAAATGCCTGCTACCACACTTCCCTGCCAAGGTGGACCTGTGAGCCAAAATAAACCCTCCCTTCCTATAAGCTGCTTTTGTCAAGTATTTTGTCACAGCAATGAGCAAAGTAGCTAATACGTGACCTAATACACAAAATCATAAACTTTCTTAAATCATCAGTAGATTTTTTAAACTTGTTTTGTAACTGGATTGTTTGATTCTCAAATGTGAACTTTGTAGATGGCAGTGTGTCACAGTGTCAAAAGGTTGAACTTTGTTCTCAGTTAAAAGAAAAAAAAGAGTGTCTTAACTCCCTTGGGCAACCCTTGTGACCTGTGGTCAGGAGCCATCCTGTGATCTCATTTACCAAAAAACTTGTATGTGGCAGGGAAAGGGATGGTGTTCTTTAGCAGCCCTTCTGAGATGTAAGTTGAGAAGCCATCAAAATCCTGCCTATGTTTGCTATAAAGACTCTTCAGCCAGACAGTCCTGAGAAGCCCACCCCATGCACTTGGGTGTATACAAGGCTTCTCCTGAGCACTTCTCTTTATTGATGCCCATGCTTAATTCTATGTTTGAAGAATCTTTTCTTAATAAAGTCCAACTCTGCTGCATACTGACTCATCCTAGAATTCTTTTCTGTGATACAGTCAAGAATCCTGAAAGTCTCTGAAAAGAATTCAGGCTGCTCCCTGCAGCAGTGTGGAACTGTCTGACCCACATCTCACTGCCACTGGCAGGATCACCTCTGAAATAAACTACCTGTAGTCCAATCCTTGCCTAGGGGTCTGAAATCATGGAAATCTAAACCAAGACACCTGCCAAAAGCATCCTTCTGATTATTAGAGTGTGTATTCCCTGCACCTGTTAAAGTCTAAATTGATAACCTAAACCCTGAGCTGTCCAGCATGGCAGCACTAGCCACATAAGGATTTTAAAGACTTTGAAATGTAGTTAGGCCCGCCAGAGATATGCTCTACATATAAAATATGAGATGATTTTAAACCCAATACTAGAGAATCTTTTAATGTCTCAATAATTTTTATACTAACTATAGGTTAAAATCGCTATATTTTAGACACACTGGTTGTAAAAATGTATTACAGAAACTTAAAGTTACAGTTTTGACTCACATTTCTACCTTACTGATGGATGGGCTCTAACATTGCCCATTTCACACTTGAGTGAATATCAGTCACATGATTTCACAAAACAACCTTGATCATTCTCCAGTTCATTGTGAAGTAAAGTTATCCTCAGATTTCAGAACTTTGTTATCAGTAACAAGTTGCTATTTTGCACATTTGACCTCAATCATGTCACCTAACACACAACCAAACTGTGACTTGGCTTGATACATTTTACTTGGTCATTCTTAAAATATGACAACATAATTGGGCTGAAAATATTTTGCTTTGGGTTTTCAAAGAAACGTGTTTATTACTGAGACCCAGGAACTGCTAATTGTCGATGATGGCATCATCAGAAATAAATTCCTGCTTCAGAAGACTCACAATCTAGGGGGAGGAAATGAGTAAAAAGGGAACCATAGCAAAACAATACAAATGATAAAAATAAATACAAATACGTTGTCCTAGTTATTTTCTGTTGCTGTGATAAAAAAACATCAACCAAAACCAACTTGAGGAGGGAAGGGTATATTTGGCTTACAGCTCACAGTCCATCATTAAGGGAAGCCAAGGCAGGAGGAACTTGGGGCAGGAACCTGGAGCACAGGCCACAGAGGACCGCTGCTTATTGACTTGCTTCCCTGGCCCATGCTCAGCCTGCTTTCTTATACAATATAGTACAAACTGCCCACAGGTGGCACTGCCCACAGTGGGCTGGGCCCTCCCACATCACTCAGCAATCAATAAAATGGCCCACAGACACAGCTACAGGCCAGTCCAATAGAGGAAATTCCCCAATTAAGGCTCCCTCTAATCCACCTACCAGGCCTGGCACCCTTAAGAGTGAGCTGGGCCCTCCCATATCACTCAACAATCAAGAAAATACCCCCAGATATGGCCTTAACAGTGATTATTTCTGTATTTTGGGGTTGCGGGTAATTAAAATGCAAAGCAAATCTAAATCTCCTTTCCAAGTTTTCGAAAATGACCTCACAAGAAAATAAAAGATTTAAAAATATTTGAAAAGCATGTAAGATTTTCATTATTTATTGCTTTTATTTTGTATGTATGAGTGTATTGCCTGCATGTATGTAAGTGCATCCATGTCATGCACTGCCCACAGAGGTCAGAAGAGGGCATTGGATCCCATGGAACTGGAGTTATAGACAGTTGTTAGCTGTCATGTGGGTGTTAGGAACTGAACCTGGGTCCTCTGCAAAAGCAGCCAGTGCTCTTAACTGCTGAGACATCTCTCTAATCCCATTTTTTCAAAGAAAATATTGTAATTGCAGTATATAAATTAATAGAGGCAGCAGGCAGCAGGTTGGAGATGTGGTTCAGTTAGAAGAGTGCTAGCCTAGCATGCACACAGCCCCAAGTTCCATCCTCAGCACATATAAACCAGGCAGGTGGAGCACACCTATGACCCCAGCACTTGAAGGTGGAGGCAGGAAAATGAGGATCAGAAGTTTTAGGTCATCTTCAGTATATAGAGAGTTTGAGGTCAGCCTGGACTACATGAGACCTTTTCTTAAACAAAAACCAATGAAACAAAGGCTTTGTGACTACGTGCTAGACAGCTTTAGTGTCAACTTGACACACCTGGGTTGAGGGAGCCTCAATTGGGGAATTGCCTCCATTGAACTGGCCTGTGGCCATGTCTGTGAGGCATCTTCTTGATTGTTGTGTGATGTGGGAGGGCCCAGCCCACTGTGGGTGGTGCCACCCCTGGGCAGGTGGGCCTGTGTCACATAAGAAAGCAGGCTGAGCAAGGGCCAGGGGAGCAAGCCAGTAAGCACGTTCCTCCATGGCCTGTGCTCCAGCTCCTGCCTCCAGGTTCCTGCCCTGAATTCCTACCTTGGGCTCCCTGATGAACTGTGACCTGGGAGATGTAAGATAAATAAACCCTTTCCTCCCTAAGTTGGTAGTGGTCAGAGTGTTTTGTCACAGCAATGAAGAAACAAACTAGGACAGACTACCAGAAGTCTATCTTCAAAAAACAGAAATTACACTAAATAAAGCTTTCTCAGCAATACACAGAAAATGAAGTACCTGTATTTACATTAGAAATTAACAAAAATTTCAGCTTTCCAAAGAAGCAGGTTCGATTTAGAATTAAGTTTCAGACTGAATGTTATGTCATATAAGGAAATTGTTTGCCAAAGCATGGTTTTTATTTGTGTGTGTGTGTGTGTGTGTGTGTGTGTGTGTGTGTGTAGGTGGTGTATCATAGCACCCTAATGAATTTATGGAGATCAGAGGACAACTTTCAGGAGCTGGCTTTCTCTTTCTACTATGCGGGTGCCAGGGATCAAGCTCACGTTGTCAAGCTTGGTGGCAAGTGCCTTTATCCATTGAGCCATATCTCTGGCCCCAAAACGTAACATTTTTCTTCCAAGTACCAATAGCTGTCGTTAATCGAATGGGTAACTGTACCTTTTTTCCATCTCACTAGTTTCTCACAATAGTACATGGAACATGTATTACTGTGTACTATTGTTCGTTTGCACATGATAAAATTTAGAGAAAAGTAAAATATACTTTTGACTGGGGCAGGGGGTAGGGGGGACACAGACATTTGGCCAAGCCTGTGAACTCTGCAGTTTCAGGCTGCCTCTCTCTGCATCTTCTCATGCTAGAGTCACTAGGCAAAAGTCAGGGAATACAGTCAGTGAGTCAACAATTCTGCTGTGTCTGATGTAATCTCATACCACAAGGCTGGGCATGAATAAAGACAGATTGCAGGAGCCAAAGACTGCCTCAGAAGAAGTTGAAACAGGGTCACCAGAGCCAAGTTGGTGGAATGACTGGCAGGAGTAATGTAGTCCTTTAAACCTGAGTGTAGACTTGCAACCACAGTGCCAGAGAACTTGCCTTGTCTAGCAACCAGAGACACCAATTTTTAAAACAATCCAGACTATGAAAAGTAATTTAAAAACACATTTAGGGCTGGGGAGATTGCTCAGTGGGTAAGGTGCCTGCTGTTCAAACATAAGGACCTGAGTTCAAGTACCAAGTTAACCCCTGTAAAAGAAGCTGGCCTTGCTGGTATACATCTGTAATCCCGGTACTGGGCAGGAGTGGATACAGAGGATTCTGGCCAGCCAGCATAGCTGAGATGGTGACCTCCAAGTACAATGAGAGACCCTGTCTCAAAAAATAAGATGAAGAGGGCTAGAGGAAGATACCTAAAGTTGAGGTCTGTCCTCTACATCCCCAAGCACAGGTGAGTACATTCACATGCATGTGCGCAAACATGCATGCAACATACATACATACACACAAATAGATGAATGAATAAATCTTTTTGAAAAATGCCAGACGTAATGGCGCACACCTTTAATCCAGCATTCAGGAGGCACAGGCAGGCAGATCTCTGTGAGAGCAAGGCCAGCCTCGTCTACATAGTGAGTTCCAGGTCAGCTGGAGCCACAGGGAGACCCTGTCTCAAAAGAACCAAAAAAGTTTTTTCTTTTCATTTTAAAAGACCTGAGGGCTGAAAATGGCAGATTATATATAAAGAGAAAATAAATTTTGGGTCAGAATTAGTCTTCTGTCACACTTTACATGACAAATTTTCCTGTCCATCTGCAGTATATGCCAAGTGAAGAGCTGAAGCTTTCCTTCACAACTCTGTCTACATCGGAAAAACAAATTATTCTTCAGGACTTATCGGAGAATGAATCTTGCTCCTCTTGGTTGGATTTGCTGCCTTTTAAAAAAGCCAATAGATGGATATTAGTACCAGAGAGAACTAAATAATTACAGACTTTATTTCCATACACCAAACCCATAGAGGTATGTATGGGAAGACTGATTTGAAGAAAATTAACACACAAGTGTTATTTATGAGTGAATATACAAAATGCAGTCCATAACTGCAGTGGACACTGCTCAGCCTTACAAGGGAAGGCGGGGTTGGAGAAGTGGCTCAGTGATCACTTGCTGCTCTTGTAGAAGACCAGAGTTTGGTTTTCAACACCCACATCAGGCAGCTCACAGCTACCTGTAACTTCAGCTCCAGGGGCTCCAAGGCCCTCTTCTGGCCTCTGCAGGCACACACATGTGTGCATAAACACACATACACAAAAATACAATATTTTTTTTAAAGGAAGGAAATTCTGGCCCATGTTACAGCATGGATTCTCCTTGAGGTTATTATGCTAAGTGGAATAAACCAGTCAAGTTCAAGTTCAGAGAGTAGAATGGTAAGTGCAATGGGTTAGGGATATGGTCAGAACACAAAAATTGTCTGTGGACGGATGTGCTGGGAGTTAATTGCAGGTAGTACTGCCACTGAACTGTATACACTTGAAACCTGTTTAAATAGCTTTTGTGCTGTGTGTAACTCACAATTTTAAAACGTGTTATTTCTGAAAGCAAGAAGATAAATGGAACATCTCCACCTGTTTCTCAGAGCCTCAGATGCCAAGGCTGTTTCATACACTCTGTGGAGTAAGAGTTCACGGAGCAGTGGCATGTAAGGTGCTCCATTCAGCCCCCTCCCCATCACGTACCCCCACCGAGGTTCCTGGGAGGAGGGCCATTATCAACAGCCCTCCTTTCCAGCTGGGCTGGGTAACTGAGGGGAAACCAGCACTGTAAGCCCAGCTAGAAGATTCTAGAGTTCAGCTCCAGAGAGCTAGTGCCACAGCTTATCCTAAAACAGATCCTGCCCCAAAAGAGATAGAAGCCTGAAATCTTTGCTTGTGCAGCCCCATCTGGGACTGGATCTAGTCATTTTACTGAGTTTGAATGAGAACTTATTTTTAAGTTCTTTAAGTCAATGGACCTCTCAACCAAATAGGCCTGAGAACAGAGCACAGTGCAAAAGCCATAGACATCCATTTTAAATCACAAACACAGCCACTTTCCATAATACTGGTCAATTTTGAAGTCTGGAACCTGCTGTCTCTCAGGTCAAGCTCATCTTCCCTCTTTCCTCCTTCACAGAGACTTGCAACCATTCAAAACAGGAAAGTGCAGCTCTGCTGGCTAGCTTTTTTGCCAACTTGACCCAAAGTCTAGTCACCTAGAAAGAAAGAACCACAATTGAGGAATTTCTTCCATCAGACTAGCCTGTGGGCAGTGTGTAAGACATCTTATTAAGTGATATGCTAATTGATGTGGGAGGGCCTAGCCCACTATGGGTGGTGCCGTCCCATCCCTCTTCTTTGTGAGGAATGGGGAGTGAGTCTTCCTTTTCAGGCCACTAGAAAACATGCAGCACAGCACTGTTTGATCTGATGAATGGATACAAAAGGATAAAAGAGGCTCCTCTCAACCCTTGTCTGGCAGAGCCAGTCCAGGTCCCATGGGCACCATCATGAGGGAGGTCTCATCCCTGGAGGGCCAGACATCATTGGCACTGTAGCTGCATCCTAGGAATGGATCCCAGGAGCATCATCCTAGGAGGAGGAGGGCCATTATTAGCATCACAGGAGGATCTCCCTTATGGGGTGCTGGCATCATACTAGAGAGAGGAAGACTAAGAAGCCTGGGGCACATGGGATCATGTCCTAGAATGGAGGAAAAGCAGAGAATGGAGTGGAAGGTATGTATCTCTGTTGAAACGCAGCTGTTGCTTTGGTATTCAGGCTCTGAGCCTGCCCTTCCGTCCATTTCTGACAGTCTTTTGCACTTTCTTTGTATTGTCCACCATTTCAGTGTCTTACAGCTTAGAAAGTCATGGTTGAGATGTGTCTCAGTCGTCACAACAGAACTTGGATGTGTTGGACTGGGGAGATGGCTCAGGAAGTAAAAACCTGATAATGCAAGTTCAGTCCCAGAATCCATGTAAAAAGCCAGATGTGACAGTGCACATCCGTAATCCCAGCACTGCCGTGGTGAGGTGGGAGATGCAGACAGAACTGCAGGGAAGCTTGCAGGCCAGCTAGCCTGGGGTACATAGCACAGAGCAGAAACAAGGGACACACCATCACAACAAAGTAGGAAGCAAGACTGACTCCCAAAACTTTCCCTTTGGCTTTCACATGTGCACTGTGGCATGCACACACATGTGCACATACCACTAAATAAATATTTTTAAAAAACAAACTTGGTTATGTTGCTCTGTAGCCTTTAGCCTCCTAGTTCTGTGATGGCACAAAATGGCGCAGATATTCAAAATAGAATCTATATGCCTGGCATGGTGGCACATGCCTTTAGTTCCAGCACTTGAAAACAGAGGCAGGCAGAGCTCTGTAAAATCGAGGTTTAGATAGCGAGTGCCAGGCCAGCTGGGGGTACAGGGAGACCCTGTCTCAAAAAGACTAAATAATAATAATAAATTTTAAAAACAGATCTATACAAGTCCTAGCAGTACACATAGCTTATTTCTCTCCACTAATATTGGCTTAGAGAAGACTAAATTGGTTTGTTTATTGTTGCAAATGGACCCCGAGGCGTCCTGCATGCTGGGCAAGTGCTGCCACAATCCAGAGAGTAAGCAAAGCACAGTCAAAAGCACCATGGAGAGAACAAAATTGTTCAAACGGACCCTCTGAAAATAAGTGTTTCCAAGTACAGTAGCACACTACTGGCATGTGGGAGGTGGAGGCACGAAGGTCAGAAGTTGAAGGTCATCCTCGGCGAAATAAGTTCAAGGTCAGCCTGGTGGAGACCTACCTCAAAAATTAGTTATTAATTAATTAAAAGTGTGCTTCAGGGCAAAAATGACGTCAAGAAAAATTTAAATATAAATGATAATTGAGCAAAAACTAATTGCGGTCTGTGTTACATATAAAAGGAATTTTTTTTATTTCCTTTTTTTTTTCTGTGTATGAGTGTGTTGCCTGCATGTATTTGCATGTACCCGTGTCATACAATGCCGTGGAGGTCAGAAGAGGACTTCGGATTCTTGATTGATTATTTATTTATTTATTTATTTATTTATTTGTCTTTTTGGAGACAGGGTCTCCCTGTAGCCCTACCTGGCCTGGAATGCACTATGTAGACCAGGCTGGCCTTGAACTCACAGAGATCCGCCTGCCTCTGCCTCCTGAGTGCTGGGATTAAAGGCGTGCCACCATGCCTGGCTCTATTTTTTAAATTGTTTGACAGATTCATACATTTATATAATGAATTTCATTTGTTTTCACCCCCCCCAAATTCCCCTCTCTAAATCCCTTTACTTTTCTTGACGAAACCCTTCTTTCCACAGGAATTACTTATTCTTAGACCTTATGAATCATAACGCTTCACCCATCATGGGCTTCACCCTTACAGATACGTCGAACTTTAGCTACCTACCAAAGGCCTCATCTCCAAGTATCATCAAAATATGTATTTGGGAGCCAACTATCAACACATGAGCTTTGGGGAAATACATTCAAAGTATGGCCTTAATGTATCAATTTTACTTTCACCAGTAGTGCAAAATACTTTCCATTGCTCCATATGTCATCAAAATGTGGTGATGTAAGACTTTATGTTTACTCTTGTCAGTGAGCTCAGAATGGTACCTCATTTCTGCCTTATTTGTAAATGTGTAATTGCCAACGAGGCAGACCATCTTTTCCTATTGAACTACTTATGGAGTATATTCTAATCTTTTCCCTGTTACTCTTTTTGATTGTTTGACTTTTTAGTTTGACATTTTATTACTATTTTCCTTTTTTGTCTTTTAAGACAGGATTTCATGTAAGCCCAAGCTAACCTCAAACTCACAATCCTCCTGCCTCAGCTTCCCAGAGTGCTGGGATTACAAGCCTGTGCCACTGCACTTAGCTTGTAGAGACTGTCTATGCAGCCTAGTATAGGGCCTATTTTTGCAGTGTTTATATAGGCTTTAAAAGAACATATTTACCCTAATCTTTGGATGTAAGGGTCAGCATCTGTCTATTAGGAAATGTGCCTGATCATGATGCTTTCAACACTCTTTATTTTTTAAATTTTTTTATTACATTTTGCAATTTTCATACAATACAGTTTTATGATATGCCCTTCTGTACCTCCCCCTCCCAATTTTATATACATATATATGGTCTATACTGTCTGATTTCTGTCCCTCAAATGCTCCTCACTGTAGGTCCATTCACTGACCCACCAAGAGCCCCATCCCTGTAAGACATTGTCTTCCCCACCTCCCCCAGAACTGGCCAAACAAAGAGTAAGAATATGAGATGCTTAACCCTAAGTGACACATCTTAATGCAACCTCTGCATTTAGGATGAATGCATCTCTCATTTCTCACCAGAGAAGTTTCCTTGTGCAGCAGATGGTGATTAACACAGAAACCCACAACTGACCAGTATATAGCGAACAAGAGGCCACAGAGTGCATATCCCTGGATAGAACACCTGTTTCAAACTTCTGCCTCCCAAGGCTCAGGAATCATTGTGGAAGAGGGGCAAAAAGACTGTAAGAGCCAGAGGCAATGGATGACCACAAGGAAAATGAGTCTTCCAGACAGCTGGGCAGTTACTCATATGAACTGGCAGCAGTGGTGACACCATGTGCAAGACCTATGCAAGCTCAAATCAACACTTTATTTTTGGTATGCTTGACCTAGCAAGTATTTCTACCCAAGGAAAAGAGTGTATTATAATCTCTCATTAGACTTCTGGATTTGCTGTTTTTCCTGTAATACTGTAATGTCTGTTCTGTATGTGAGGCCATGGGAAATAGAATGGATACATAGTGTCTTTTCAAAATAGTATTTTGGAGAAAAAAATCCACTTACTAAAATATAACAATAGCTACTGCTTTCTTTTAGTTGGTAATTAACTGGTTTGCAAATAATGTTTCTCTTTTTTTGTTGTTTTGATTTTGTTGTTTCTTGAGTACTCTTGGTTTAGTCATGTTTCTTGTGAACAGCATAAGCCTGGCTGTTACATGCCTTCTCTGGTAAGGGTGGTCAAATAAAATAAGTCTATAGTTGGTGATTTCTTTCTTTCTTTCTTTCTTTCTTTCTTTCTTTCTTTCTTTCTTTCTTTCTTTTGTTCTTTCTTTGGTTCTTTACTTCTTTCTTTGGTTCTTTCCTCCTCTTTTGGCAGTGCTGAGACTTGAACCCAGGACCTTACTTGCTAGGCAATTGCTCTACTACAGAACTACATCTACAACCCAAGGTCAAGTTTAGCCAATTTCAACTTTGTATGGTAACTGAGTATTTGAGTTTATTTCAGCTTCTCTCTCTCTCTCTCTCTCTCTCTCTCTCTCTCTCTCTCTCTCTCTCTGACAAGATCTCACTATGCAGCCTTGTCTAGCCTGGAACCTAGAACCTAGTTAGGACAGTTGTTAGCTGCCATTTGAGTGCTGCAGACCAGGCTGCCCTTGAACTCAGAGAAATCTGCCTCCCTCTGCCACCACACTCAGCTCATGTTGTCCTTTTAATTTATTCTGACTATTCTATGCTATTTTATAGGAAAAGGGAAAAAATACATATATAAGCTGCGTATATTTCAACTATCCATATAAAGCACACAATGTTGGGGCTAGGGAGATGGATAACTGCTGCACAAGCATAAGGATCTGAGTTCAGATCCCAGCACCCATATAAAATTAAGATGAGGCAGGGCACGACTGTGACTCTAGCACTGGGGAGGTAGAGACAGGTGGATCCTGGGGGCTTGCTCGACAGCCAGCCAGTCTAGCCCAAACGGTGAGCTCCAGATTCAGTGAGAGATCTTGTCTCAAATAAGATGGAAAGCAATAGAGAATGACACCTTGGCCTCCACACACTCGTGCATAGGTGAGCACACCTGCATACACATATGCACAAACATGCCCCACATACATAAATAAGCAAGTATACAATGTTATGAAAAGGAGATCAGAGTAGATGTATCTAAGTATACTACTGCAATCTTTCTTTTCCAAAAACTGGCATTATGGGTTATTTCTTGCCATTTTTCTATGTTTTCTAAATTTCCTATAATGAGTTTTTTTTTAATATGCCATAAAAGTAAAATGAATTTTAAGTAATGAAACGGACAAGGATGGTGATGAACCAGCATCTTCCTGCTATCTGTCACACTGTCCTGGGAGTCCTAGGGACTTCTTGGGGGTGGGGTGCCTGCTCCCCAATCCCTAGTCTAGGCTTCCCCTTTGATGTCTGACAATGGCAGTGTCCTCACCTGGCCTTGGTGACTCCTGGGGCATGGAGGAAAGGGGAGGGCTAAGTGCTTGGTGGCCTGGTGCCCTGAGTGCTCAGGGCCTTATCCTGCCTTTGAGCCTTCTAGGATATCAACAGGATACGGCCTGACTGTTTTCCTCCCCTGGTTTCCCAAAACAGAAAATGCAGTCCTTTGTCCAGACAGAACTTTGGTGGACTGTGGATAGGACCATTTTCAAACTCTATCTCTGCTAAATGTCCTACACCCAATTCTGTGGAGGTAATATTTTTGATCTCTAGATGCATAGTGTGGATGCAGTTTGGCTATTGATAGTTATATGCTTAGTTTGTATCTGATTTTGAAGACTGTTTTTATTGTTCATAGCACCATGTTCAGTGATTTTGGACTGACTGTGTCTATTGATTGATAAGTTTGTTTTTTCAGGTAATATAATACTTTTCCAACTTTTAAACATCTAGGCTTCTGGGTTAGAAAGTTGGTTCAGCGATTGGGAGCACTGACTATTCTTGCAGAGGACCTGGGTTCAATTCCCAGCACTCACATGGCAGGTAACAACTGTCCTAACTCCAGTTCCAGGAGATCTGACGCCCTCTTCTGACCTCTGAGAGCATTGCATGACATGGGTGCACCTACCTACATGCAGGCAATACACTCATACACATAAAATTAATAATAAATAAAATATTTTTTTAAATCTAGACTACTGTCTGAGTCTGTTTTCAGTTGCTATAACTGAATATCTGAGACTAAGGAATTTATAAATGAAAGATATATATTTCTTAAAGTCTTAGAAGCTGGGAAGTCAAGATTAAGGGGTCACATCTAGTGAGGAGCCTCTCACTGGAAGGGACTCTACGCAGAGTCCAGAGATGGCACAGGATGGGTAAAGTGGTAAAGGAGCTCACAAGCAACAGCTAAGAACACAACAAATCTTCTGATAACTAGCTGTCTCCATAGCCAGTTAATCCATTTATCCATGGATAAATCTGTTCATGAATGCAAAGCCCATCCTCCCTGACCCATGTACCTTCTAAAAGGCTCATCTCTAAACACCATTAAATAGGACTTTGGACATTGTTTTCAACTTAAGAATTCTGGGGATAAATGCTCAAACCATAGCAGCTACCTTGTAAGTGGCACACAAAAAAAAATCTTACCCATTTTTCAAATGAATTAACCACAAGTTCTAAAAATAAACCAAAGTGAAGGGAGCAACAATGCTTTACTGTTTAACTCTAGTCAGAGCTGTTTTAAAATCATGTTAGTCTGAACAGGATCAGCTACATAATTTATAGGGCCCAATGCAAAATGGAAATGTGGGGCTCATTTTTTTAAAAAATTACTAAGACTTCTTGTAGTTGGAGAGATAGCTCAATGGTTAAGAGCATTTACTGCTCTTGCACAGGACCTGGGTTTAGTTCTCAACACCCATATAAGGTGGCTTACAATCACCTGTAGCTCCAGTTCCAGGGGATCTGGCATCCTCTCCTGGCCTCTGAGGGCTTGCATGTGCTCTTAAACTCATGCAGACACACACACACACACACACACACACACAAAATAAATGAATGAATGAATAAATAAATAAATAAATAAATAAATAAATAAATAAACAAACCTCTTCTTTTTTAAACTTTTTGGGTTTTTTTGAGACAAGATCTCCCTGTTGGACCAGCTGGCCTGGAACTCGCTATGTAAATCAGGCTGGCCTTGATCTTGCAGAGATCCACTTGCCTTTGCCTCCCAACTGTCAGCTTAAAGGTGTGTACCGCCATATCAGCTAAACATTTTTTTGATATATTTATTTTGATTTTATGTGTGTGTTTTGCCTGCATGTTTGTAAGTGCACCATGTGCATGCAATGCCCACAGAGGCCAGAAGAGAGGGTAGGAGCCCCTGGAACTGGAGTTATGGACAGTTATTAGGCCCCATGTGAGTGTTGGGAACCTAAACCTGGGTCCTCTGCAAAAGCAGCCAGTGCTCTTACTCATTGAGTCATCTTCCCAGCCCTTAACAAATCCTGTTAAAAAAGACTTCTAAGATGATATCAGTACCACATTAAGCCAATCTCGTGGCTCTTCTAAACGTGGGGCCCTGGCTAAATACACAGGTCACATGCCCACAAAACTGTGGAGATTTTTGGTGGGTCTGAGTCCAAATTATATCATATGTCAAAATGCGCTTACAGACTACACAAACTCTATTTTTTGTTGGAATTATTTTTCAAAATAATTTGCTTTGAAATTAGATGGCTACAAGTAACTCATTTATTTTGTGAGATGCTCTGGTAGCTCTATAAATAGTCTACTGTATATGTTTGGGAATTCTTGGAGAGTGATAAAATCAAATCTTTCAAGTCACTTTCAAAAGTATCAAACTTTATGAGTACTAAAATTGGCAAGGAATGAAGTTGTCATTGGTTATGTTGTCTAAATATTTAAACAACTATAATATGTTACTTTCTTTCATGTTTTGAAACTGATGATTATTTTTTTGTATCCACGTCTTTTCATAGGCCCTTGAAACACTCATAGAGCCCATGTACTTTGACTGGAACACTTACTGGGGAAAACATGATCCTAAGCACCACTATCCCTACTCTGACATTTTCCCTCACAAGAGAACACAGTTCCACTCACCACTCACCCCAACCCACACACAGGAAGAAGGTCATTGACAAAACACACAGGCTGCCAAGCTCTGTTCAATACAGAAAGGAATTGGGGTCTTGCTTTTTCTCCTTTAAAAATATTTTTGTTGGCCAGGCATGGTGGCACATGCCTTTAATCCCAGCACTCGGGAGGCAGAGGCAGATGGATCTTTGTGTGAGTTCAAGACTAGCCTGGTCTACATAGTGAGTTCAGGTCAGCTGGGACTACAGGCAGACCCTGCCTCAAAAAGACAAAAAAACCATTTTCATTATGCTGGGCATGGTGGCGCACATCTTTAATCCCAGTACTTGGGAGGCAGAGGCAGGCTGATCTCTGTGAGTTTGAGGCCAGCCTCATAGAGAGTTCCAGGCCAGCTGGGGCTAAGGGGAGACCCTGTCTCAAAAAGACAAAAAATAAAATAAATTAAAAAACAAAAGAAAAGAAAAAGAAAAGAAAAGAAATTGGGTTTAGTAGAAGAATATCACCGAGGGTGGTGTCCTCTTAAAAGGGATATGGGGAACCTGGCTTCTTCTCTCTTGCTTTCTGCCGCCATGAAGTAATATTTCCTCCACACATACTTCTGTCATGATGTGCTACCTTGCCACAATCCCAAAAGCAACAAAGCCAGGGAACTGTGGAGTGAGATGAGTGAAACTGTGAGCCAAAATAAACATGTCCTCCTCTTAAATTGTCTATCTCAGGCATTTTGTCACAGTGAAGGAGACTGACTGGCACATCATCCCTCCTTTGGCCTCTAAACAGATATAGTCAAGAGGGATGAAGATAATATGAAAGAAGAAAAGAATATGGCCTTGGAGTCAAGGGAACATGTGTTTAAATTTGAACTTGGCTTCTGTATTTGGTCTTCATAGCTAAGTTGCTCTCAGAATGATTCCTTCTATAAAATGGAGATTATTAATATGTACTTTATGACTGGTATGAGGATTAAAATTATATGTATGTGAATAGATGTATGCATATAAAACATCTGTATATCTACATATGCGCATACATGTGAAGTTTGGCCCATTGGCACTAAATAAATGGCAGTTTCTACTACTGTTGGCAAAATGTTCATTTATTTAGGATTGTTGCAACAGGGTCTGATTATGGAACTCAGGTTGACCATGAACTTGAGATCCTCTTGTCTCAGTTCCACACCCAGTTATAATTTTGTCATTACGAACTATCCAAGCATGAATTTTATGGCAACCTCCCTTAATAGGAAAAAGAGAAAGAAATTTCTACACAGAGTTTTCAATTACTTATATTTCTCTCCATTAAATTAAAGTGTTAGTACAAACCATGCTTGGCCATGTGTCATTTGATTTTTCTAATCTAGATTAGACAATTTTTGTGTTCTCCATTCTCTAAGAGTCAAAGGGTGCTTTGAAGCCACCTTTGAAGAGCTTATTTTCTAGTTGAGCACAAAGATGGACATTTGGAAAATGATTAGAAAATAATATGACCCAGTGTATATCTGAATACTGTGGTATAGACACTACCCATCATTAATTTGGTTTTGGTTCTCCCTTTCCCTCTCCTTCCCTCTTCTGTCCCTCTCTCTCTTCCTTTTCCCCACAGAGGTCTTGCCACATACTAAGCACATAGTTTTACCAGTGAACTACGCCTCATCCACTACCACCGGATTTTAATAAAGAAGACAAGAGGAGGTGGCTCAGATTTTCATAGGAGATTTTGTAAGAAGCCACGTGTATAACACTATTAAGGAATTTGGGACCATGGGTGAGGTTCAGCAGTAGAATACCTACCTAGCATGCAACAGGTCCTAGATTCAATCTCTAACACTGAAAAGAATGTACACAATTTTAGGAACTTATTGAATCCATTTCAAACACAGTTTTTGTCTACCAATGGAGATAATGAGTAGTCTCATATCAGGTTGATACTTTGGGCTACAAATTACTCTAAATTAATTGGCTTTAACAAAATGGGATATATTCCCTCCAGGAGTATAATTACTATGGCGTAGTTCAAGAATATCTTTGGGGGCCCAGGTCCTTTCTGGAATGTTAATAATTTTATCTCTTGGTCATGATATGGCTACAAAAGCTCCAAACACCGTATTCTCTCAGCACTATGCAGAGGCATAAAATAAAGTAACTAAACTGCCAAATGCATTATTAAAAGAGGGAGTTGTGTTGGGTGTGGTGGCGCATGCCTTTAATCCCAGCACTTGGGAGGCAGAAGCACGCGGATCTCTGTGAGTTCAAAGCCAGCCTGGTCTACATAGCGAGTTCCAGGAC
>NW_008359681.1:4382037-4382326 GCF_000622305.1 Nannospalax galili | reverse complement strand
CTCCAGTTCCAGGGGCTCCAACGCTCTTTTCTGACCTCCATGGGCACTGCACATCACAGATGCACCTACCTATATGCAGACAATATACTCGCATGCATAAAATAAAAGTAATAAAAATATTTTTTTTAAAGTTCAAGGTCAAGGCGTCTCCAGTTCCAGGGGCTCCAACGCTCTTTTCTGACCTCCATGGGCACTGCATATCACAGATGCACCTACCTATATGCAGACAATATACTTGCATGCATAAAATAAAAGTAATAAAAATATTTTTTTAAAGTTCAAGGTCAAG
>NW_008359681.1:4336713-4381743 GCF_000622305.1 Nannospalax galili | reverse complement strand
AAATTAATAAATAAATAAAATGAATAAATAACACATATACATACACTCTTAACAAAGATAATTCCCTCCAAATTTTCCCTTCCAGCTTATCTTGACTTTTCTGAAGTTTACTTCAGAACAAACCTACCTTTCCTTTTATCTCTTGTGTAGGCAGATCTCAAACATGACCCTGTGACCCTGCCTCATTTAATTGCCTCACTTGACTGTAGGCTAGGGTCAGTCATTTGCTTTTGATAAACAGAATAGGCAAAGGTTATGGCATGCAGCTTCCAAGGTTACGTCACACAGGATCATGACTTCTTTCATGCAAAATTGTATTATCGTTCTTTCATTTATTACACTTCAATGAAGCAAGATGCCATATTGGCAGAGGCCCATGTGGCAAGGAGCTGAGGTGGCCTTCAGCCATGCGTGAAATCCTTCCAACAGCCAGAAGTGATCTTGGAAGGGCCTCCTATGCCCACTGAGTTTCGAGATGAGACAGCTACCTAGCTATACCTTGACTGTAGCCTGAGAGACCCTAAAGAGAATGTGTAGTCCAGCCCTGCTGGTTCCTGACCCATGAGTGCTGTGAGATAAGAAATGCTATTTCAACCCATTGCGTTTTGAAGTAGTCATGCTGATTAGATTTGTTTCCTAACTTGACCTGGCTAATGGATGCCAAATAGCACGTAAAATAGAATTTCCCAGTAAAACAGAATTTCCCAATGCGTCTGAGAATGTTTCCTGAAGAGATTTACATTTGAATCACAGACTGAAGATCATCTACTGTAGAAGGGGCCTGTGGGGATCAGCCAGAATACCAGACCTGGAGACTTCTGTGCAGGCGCGCCAGTCTAACACAACCTACTTCCTCAAAATGCTAACCTGATATCTGCCACCCTGGGGGCCAATGGGGGAGGTTTGAGGGGTATATAGGAAAGTCCTTTGTACGCAATAAACGAGCTTGCTGGCAGCCCACTACTGAGCAGCATCTCCCAAAGTCTGTGTCATTGATTTCCCGCCTTCTCATCCCCTGCTCCCCAAGACTGGAGTCAGGCCACTGTAGAGCACAGCAACAATTTACCTTCACCTCTGTGAGCAGGCATCATCCAGTTTATTGTAGGTGCCAATAGAGCAAAAAGGGAGGATTAAGGGTGATCCCCTCTGTTCTGCCCTCACATAGACTCAGACTGGAATGACACCACCAGCTTTGCTGGCTCAGCTTGTGACTCAGCCTCTGTAGCTGTATGATCTGTGAGATCTGATATCCTTAATAAATCTCCATATATATGTATATATTATATATATATATATAGCATCATAAATGGTATATCACATGGCATACATATAATACATAAATCTCACATTTATGTGTAAATAGCATATATAAGTGAATATAAATATTGCTTTCTTTAAAAAATGCATTTATTTATATATGGGGCATGCATGTGCCATGTCACCTATCTGTAAGTCGACGTCACCTTGCAGGAGTTGATTCTCTCCTTACCCTGTGTGGTTCTGTTCTAGTTAGGTTTGTATTGCTGTGATAAAACAGTGACCAAAACCAACTTGGAGAATGTGCTAGATAGCTTTAGTGTCAGCTTGACACATCTGGGTTGAGGGAGCCCCAATTGGGGAATTGCCTTCATTGAACTGGCCTATGGCCATATCTGTGGGGCATCTTCTTTATTGTTGTGGGAGGGCCCAGCCCACTGTGGGTGATGCCATCCCTGGGCAGGTGGGCCTGTGTTGTATAAGAAAGCAGGCTGAGCAGGGGTCGGGGGAGCAAGCCAGTAAACAGTGTTCCTCCATGGTCTGTGCTCCAGTTCCTGCTTCTAGGTTCATGCCCTGAGTTCCTACTTTGGGCTCCCAGATGAACTGTGACCCAGGAGATGTTAAGATAAAATAAAACCTTTCCTCCCCCAAGTTGGTATTGGTCAAAGTATTTTGTCACAGCAATGGAGAAACAAGCTAGAATAGAGAAGAAAGGGTTTATTTTAGATTATACTTCCAGGTCACAATCTATCATCAAGGGAAACCAAAGCACAAACTCAAGCCAGAAATCTGGAAGCAGGAACTGGAGCAGAGATCACAGTTTTCTGGCTTATTCCCCCAGCTCACTCAGCTATCTTTCTTATAAAAACCAGGCTCATATGTCCAGAGACGGCACCGCCAGCAGTGAGCTGGGCCCCTCACCTCAATTAGCAATCAAGAAAATTCTCCACAGACATGTCCACAGGCCAATCAGGTGGAGGAAATTCCTCAGATGAGGTTCCTTCTTCCCAGGCATGTCAAGTTGACAGCCTAGATTAGCAATCACAGGGTCCCTATGATTGAATTTAGCAGGTTTGGTGACAAGTGCCTTAAACCCATTGAACTGTTTTTTGTTTTTGTTTTTTTTTCTCTGAGACAGGGTCTAATGTAACCCAGGTTGGCCTCTAACTTGCTATGTAGCTGAGTATAACCTTGAACTTCCAGCCTCCTGCTTCTACCTCCCAAGGGCTGAGAATACAGGCTTTTATCACCATGCCTGGTTTATACAGGGCTGGGGATAGAACCCAGGGCTTAATGCATGCTAGACAAGCACTCTACAAACTGAGCTACGTCTTTAGCAGGAAGAATCTAGCTGTGCGATGTCACACACCATTAATCTCACTTGAGGCAGGAGGATTGAAAGCTCAAGACCAGCCTGGGCTACATACTAAGACTCTATCACAGTGTCAGAAAGGGACAGGGAGTAGGGGTTAAAGATTCTGATGATGTGGGTTTACCAAGTAAGAACTAATAATAAGCATTACTATTGTGTATTGATTATGTGGTACATATTGTTTAAAGCAGTATACATACATCAACTTGTTACAACACCCCTATGAGATGGGTATTTTTACTCTATCCACATTATAAATGAGGGACTTGCAGCACTAACAGGTTAGGTAATGTGTCTAAGGTTACATAGTGAGTAACAGGATTTGAATCCTATCTGGCTCTCTGGTTATAATTATCTTTGTCATTGTTGTTCTGTTCTGTTTTGTTTTGTTTCGTTTTGTTCTGTTTTGACATGTGGTTTTGCTATGTTGCCCAGGATGGCCTCAATCTTCTGGACTCAAGTTATCCTTCCACCTCAGTCTCAAGAGTAGTTGCAACTATGAGCACACACCACTGTTCTAGGCTTATCACTATTGTTTATGGATTCCTGTCCAGTGTGAACAAAGGGGAAAGAAAGCTAGGTGAGGCAGACAACACAGGCAATAGTTCAGCCTGGGAGCCATTTAGTTTGGGATTATGCACACCCCTATTCTTGTTATAATGACTTGGCAGCCTAGTTCCTTTACCTGCAAGCACTGTGCACACACACCCTCTTCAAACAATGCACCTAGAAATCTCAGGATCTGGCTCTGTACAAGTTTAAGTTTCCCTGCCCCCAGTAACAATCAAATTTAGACAATTTCTATTCAAACGTATTTCCAATCTATCTGGGTCTGAAGAATAGAAGGACTGATCTGGCCCGAATTTTTTTTGTTTTGTTTTATTAGCAAATTTGTTCTTTCACAATTTCATACACATACACTATGTATTCTGGTCCCTCCCCACTCCTATTTCCCTGCCACCTCTACCGGCCTCTTATTCCTACAAATCTCTTTCCCCTATTCACTAGTGGTTTTTTGTTGTTGTTGTTGTTTAATCAAGGCCATCTATGTGGCTCTGAGTTTGAAACTAACCATGAGAGCCTGGTGGACTCAACAGTGGATGCACAACTGGGTACGATGTCTCCTCCTCTCCCAGAATCTGTTGGTTGCCAACAGACTAGCAGTAGGTGGCAGGGCCCCTGTGAGTCCCTTCCCCTTTCCCCATAGCTGAATGTTAGGAGAACCCAACTTCTGTACCAGTATGGACAGGTGCTGTGAATTTGTGATTGTCATGGCTTAGAAAATGGTATTTCACAGATTCTCTCCCCATCCTCCAGCCTTAAGGGGTGGAGAAGATATCTTGTCTACATTAGCTCCTAACTAATCTTTATTCTCAGCATCTCAGGCAACCATGAGTCATTGCATTTACCTCTGTTTACTGCAAAGAAAGGCTTCTCTGTTTAAGGCTGAGAGTAGCCTTTGTCTGCAGTTATAAATACAGATAATCAGGAAGTAGTTTGATACCATATCAATTCAATTAAGCAGTCATCTTGGGTTTTCTCCCAAGGCCTAAGACCTCTTGAGTTATGGGTTGGACCAGGTTTGGAGTATTAGGAATAGATTCCATAGAACAATGCCCAATCCAATTTGGGAGTGGTTGGTTGCCCCCATAATACTCATGCCACCATTGCACCAATGAGCACATCCTGGCAGGTTGGTATTATACTTCATAGAGTTCATAGCTGGTTTAAACCATCCTTGCCTTTATTCCCACGCAGCCTGGCTCTTACAATCTTCCTCTTCTGCTGAGGGTTAGGAGTCCATCATGGCAAAGAGGCATGGCAGAAAGTGGCAGGCCTAGTGGCAGAAACTGAAAGCTGAGAGCTCAACTCTCCAATGACAAACAGGAAGTAGAGAGAGGAAAACTGTAAGTAGGAACATGCTATGAACTCTCAAAGCCTGCCCCCAGTGACATACTTCCTCCAGCAAGGCCACACCTCCTAACCTCTGCAAACAGTGCCACACCTGGGGGCCAAGTGTTCAAATACTTGGAGCTTATGAAGGACCTTTCTCATTCAAACCACCACAGTGGGTCTAAATCTTAGGGGACAGTTTAATGCTAGGTCCATTTACCAGAAAAATAGTACTGGGTTCTCCCTTAGGACCTATGACCTAGTCAGTCTTGGGGATGTAAAGAGATAGCACCTGGATAAAATCCAATCTAGTATGTGAAGCACTATGACTTCCATCTTCAGAGGTGTTGATATAGCAGTTCTCACCACGGGGTCCAAGGCCCAGGAACAGTGTCCAAGGACCACAGTGAAAGAGCAACAAGGACATCTTCACAAGCCCAGCTTGGTGGCAGAATTTTTGGATATTTTTCCTGTAAATGTGACTTCTAATACAGATTACCTTCCTTTCTGAACATGTTGTAAAGTACTTAAAAGGTCTTTAATAGAACCTGATATGAAGACAAATGCCTTTAGTTCCAGCACTTGGGATGATGAAGTAGGAAGATCACTTGAATATGAGTGTATGCAATTAGCCTAGGCAACATAGTGACACCATACCTCATCTTCCCTCTTCTGCCCCACAAGAACCTTTAATTGTTTTATTATTGTTGTTTAAGGTAAAGGGTCAAATTCTCATAAATGAGAATTAGCAGTGAGGGGAAATACCTCTTTTCTATCCATGAAAGCTGTTAGATAAAAGCCAGGCAGGGAATGGCCACAGAAAACACAGGAGGACTCCAGCAAAGCAAAGTTTATTTCTTAGGATTGTTGGTGGCTGGAAGCTCAGTAGGGGCGGGGGAAGAAACCAGCTGCCTTCTGACTGCTGAGGAAGTTCTTACAGGGGGTTGGGGAATGTGGAAGGTGGCAAAAATAATCTACAGTTTCAGGGGAAGCAGCTTGTACTGAGATAGCTCTTACATCAGTGGGTCTGGGGTGCAGGGGCCTGTTTGTCTTCTAAAATTATCTGGGGAGCAGCTTTGTGCTGAGACAGCTCTAAATGCAGCTGCCTGGTCAGTTCCTATTTGGCAAGGGGGCCCTCAGGGCCTGTCTTGTGAGGCTTTATTGCACTGGGTGGGGGTGGTCATCTGCAGACCTGGACTCTAACATTCCAGCCTTTTGTGTTATAGGAAGGGGGTGGCATTTCTCATTTGGCTACTTCCTACTGGCCAGGGTAGATGTGGGGAAGGGAAGTTTGGGGTCAAGGTCCAGTCAGGCAGCGGGGGTCTCCAGCGCGTGCATCTGGACAAAGTCCTTGGTGGGCGACAGGTATTCATACATATGTGGGGGAAAGGAAAGTAACAGTTGGTCAAAGCTGGTATGAGTTAGTTGTTGAATCTGGCCCTGGAAATATCTGAAGAAGCTGGGGGAAATGGTTAGCAGTAGAGTGCTAGAAAGCAGGAGGCGGAGTAAGGGAGAAGCCAGGGAGTCAGTCCTGAAAAGATAGCCCATTGGAGTGACTGCTGGTACTGGGAAGTTCTAAGTGAGAGATCCTTGGCCACCTGTTAGAGGCATTTTATATTATGCTCGACCTTATCTGATTGGTTGACATAGTAACAGCATTCCTCGCCCAAGAAAATGCAGGTACCCCTTTTTTCTGTAGTTAATAGATCCAGGGCTCACCTCTTCTGGAGGGCAACTTCAGCTAGGGAGGACAGATATTTGCTGTTGTAAGATCTGGATTGACTGGGCTGTTGCTTCCACTGCTGTAGTAAGCTCCTACTTAAGGTCTTGGATCTCCTGAGAGAGGTGCTGGGCTAAGAGCAAGGTATGTCCCAGACTCCCTGCCATGAAGCCTGTGGCAGCTACAGATGATACCAGGCTGATCCCCACCAGGACTGCTAGAGTAGCTGACCTTTTTGCTCTGTTCCTTTCTGTTTCTGTGGAGAGAGAATAATGCACCTCTCCTGAGGTGTATAGGGTTAATCTAGGTATGATAATGACTGTAGTGCAGGTATCCTTGGCTTGTGGGAAGATACAGGTATATATTTCGGAGGAGCAGGAAAAGTGGTCCTGGGGCTAGACCAGTATTTCCCCGATTGTAACATTGTGGATGGAGGAGTGGGGACAGTTGGCGAGTTGGGGGGGGGGAGAAAAGCAGGTGGGGGAGGCAGAGGCTGTTGCACTACTGGGTTTAAGGAGCACCAGGCATTGGTTTGACTGGTGACATTAATAAACTGGAATAGGAATAAGGAGTGAATCCTGCAGAGGGGCACAGAGGAAGTAGGTAGATGTATTGAGGTTAGAGAAGTCCCTTAGGAGTGTCAGGGAGAGAGAGAGAGAACCCTGTCCCAGGAAAAGGTGTGGGAGGCATTAAAGTGTTGGAGTGATTAGAATCACAGTGTGATTTTCCTCCCAAATGACCTGTAGATAGGAAAAGAGAAGAAATTTAGCCATCATTTAATTTTTGGGTAAGGTAGGGACTTTAGAGTTGATTAGAGCAGGATTTGAAGTCTGACACCTGAGTAGCATTTTTTATTAAGAACAAAATCATTAGTGAAACATTGTCTAAATAACATCTTATAGAAACTTAAGCCTAATGTCTAGGAAGTTCAATCCTTTGAACTTTTAAGAAATGCTGATCACTATAAGCTTTGTTTATACTTTCCTTTTGGGTGTTTAAGACCATACAGTTGGCCCAAATAAACCAATTCATTTTATTCTTAAGGTTGTTTGAGGTTCTGTTACTCTGGGGTCATATGGGCTTGGGAGGAGTCAAAGTTCCTGCTTGACAATAGCTGGCTTCACTTGGAAGCATGGAGGAAATGTTTCCTCTGTGTTGACCCTCCTCTTAGTAGACAGGACACTGGTTCAAGTCTATCTGGTGGGATCTCCATGGGCCTCCCTGAACAAGAGGACAGGTGACTCATCACAGTTACAGGACATTTTGAGAGATGCTCCATAGTCCCCTGGAACTTAGTTAACCTAAGAGGGCAAGAAGCAAAAACTGTCCCTTTAAGTCCCTCTGACCAGATTAGTATAGGCCTCTAAGTCTGGCTATTAAACACCCAAGAAGGTTAGTTACACCAATCTGGTACTTTTAATTACCATGTGTTATGTAGATAAAGCTTGGGCAAAACCCAAACAGTGTCAGATAAACATTTACTAGACATCCTTAAACTAGTTGATTAAACTATGACCTTAGCCTGAGGATATTAAGCAAGGCTTACCCCCTTCTAAGGTTCTAGCATCAAACCAATGTTTGATTACATTAAAGTTTTCCCGGGGAACCAATGAATTCACTGAGCTTACTTACAGAGATGACTGAGAGGTTTCTGAGGTATATGAGTGACCTGAGAGTATTTGCACTAGAAAGCCCTTACCCAGCATGGATGTTGAATGTTTATCACCTCATGGGTCAAACCCTCTCTTCACAGACTTTGCCTTCCCAAGATTACATACTATAGTCCTTTTCAAATGTAGGAGATCTTTGAAATTAGGGCAGAATTATATACAGGTGGCTGAGAAGAATGGCAGACTACTCAGGTGAGGGTCCAATGACCCTGCTTACCCCTCCTTTAATGAAGGAACATAACGCCAACAGGCACAATTATGATGATTTTTAGTAAACAGACACAGCTGAAATCATGAAGATAGCAGTTATTTAACTTAGAAGTGATGTGGAACATCATCTTATAAAAGAACATGGAATCCAAATTACACACATAATATAATGTAATTAAGTTAATATTACTCATTTACGAACTATGCTTTATAAGTTTTCAGATAAACCTTATGGAAAACATAAAACCATTAATAATCTTTGTTATTTTATGTAGTTTAGAGAATGGTTTACCAAAAACTTGCTTTGGGTTTTGAAGAAATGTAAATACTGTGTAGAGAAAAGCAATTGGTACATTAAAACATTATCAAATTGAAGTTCACAACCTCCAGTATAATTACTTAAGAAAAACTGTGCTATAACACTCCTCAGATTTAAACAAACTTTCTAAATCTCTCAAAATATTGAAATTTAGGGTTCTGTGTCTGGCCAGACAGAATCATTGTCTAGTTTGTACTGGCGCCAGGCAGTAGTGCATAGAAACTATGGGTGCTTAGATCTAATTGTATCTGAAAGTCCTAGTTGCTTTAGGGACTTGAGAAGAAAAGTAAGAGGTGTGAGATCTTCAGGTTTAAACTGAGCAGTCCTCATAGTGACAGATTATATAGAGAGTGTAGAAGAGATAGAGAAGGAACTGAGCAAGTACGTAGGAGGAGATAATGAGGACCCTCTCTCCACAAGGAGTGGAGGCAGGGATGACAGCCAAGATTCTGGGCAGGGAAGTGCAGGATACAGGGAAGAAAAGCATGGGAGGGAGGAGGAGGAGAAGCATAGGCCTTAGGTCGTGCCAGACAAGAACAAGAATGTCCAGAACCAATCACCAAGGAAGGTGTCCCTTCCCGGGAAAGGCCTGAGAATGAATTTTTCCAGTCCCTGCAATCAGATCACCAGGGAGGGAAAGAGCGAGTGCCTGTCCTGGACAGGAAGGCAAGAGGAAGGCAAGTGTGTTCCTTTCCCTGGGAACAGCATACCGTAACAGCATAACCAAAGAAGGAAAGCGCTTTCTGACACACTGGTGTGATTTTTTTTGAGTCGAGGATTTGAGCAAAAAGCCCTGCAATGAGAGCATGGCATGACCAGCCAGTAGAGGAAGACAGAACACAAGAAAAGGGATGGGAAGAGAGACATGGAGAGTAAGAAAGAAGGGTAATGGGAGAGACGAGAGAGAGAGGAGACAGACAGATTTTGAGATTCATTGAAAGCTGAGGGAAGAGGAACACAAGGAGGGTGGGAGTAAGAGAGGAAAGTTCTGAATCTCGGAGCATGAGAAAGCAAAAATGAAGGGGAGGTGGGAGGAGTGAGGAAAGAGAGGGGGCTATATAGAGAGAGACAGGGAGAGACTAGCTTCAGTGAGAGGTTCTGAGAGCAAAAGGGGAAGTGTCAAAACTTCCAGAGTCTGCCTTTCCCGTTACCCAGGCTTAGGACCAGTTCTTTGGACGTGCCTCAGATCAAGCCTGTGCCTTTGTGGGGTTGGCCCCTTTTGAAGTTCCAGAGAGTATAAGTAGAACATGGGAGAGAGAGAGAGTTTGAGAGTGACAGGTGGGGAATGAGGAAAGATTGAGAGAAAGGCACTTAAAATTAATTTATATATTTTAGCACTAGGAACCATGTTGTAGATAGGGATTAAAGAGAGAATATTTTGACCTGAAAAAAAATTTTTGTGTTAATTTAACATTTTTAGTTTATATGAGATTTTATTTTAAAGTTAATATGATATCAAGTAAATTAATTTTAAGAAGCATAAATTCACATTGACTGTGTATACATACCTAATTATATATGATAGATTAAATCTAATTATTATTTGTTGAGAATGTGGTTTATTACTTTTAAACCAAAACATCTTTGAAGTAGATAAATAAAATGAATACACCTTAAAACACCTTGAAAATTTTGTGAAACACTTAATAAACTTGGAGACACTGTTCAATAGATTTTGAAATAATTAGGGCACCTGTTTATAAGGCCTTGAATGTATCATCAAAATATCTATAAATTTGTACACATGTATTTTGACTAGGCATGTCAAAAATAAAGCCAATAATTCCTGTGTACAATAAAACAATGAGGAACAAGAAAGAACTAAAGTGGCCACAGTTCAAAAATTGTTTTGACACAAACAATACATGAAAATGATTATCACAGACACACATAACACAATCATGAGAACCTAGGTGCACCAAAGAGTAGAGGACAGAAAGCTTTTATTTCTAGTTCTTTAATATTTAAAAGACCTAGTGGTGTAAAAGGATTAAGTTTGTCATATAGATTTGAAGTAGCATCTTTTCCCCTTTAAGAGCAAATAACTATTTAAGAACCCTATCAATACCTCACAAGGAACACATGGACAAAGCGAAGTAACTTGGCAAAGCAGATTTTACTTTTATATAAAGATGTTTAAAGGAATCTGCTTAAAGAGAGAAGAGCTCAGCTGTTCTAGACCATCAGGTTCAGGATGCATCAGGGCCTTTTCTTGAACAAAGTCTTACAAGGCATGGTGGGATTAAAAGATTAGAATTTCTTGTCATAAACCAAGTTCTACGTTTTAAGTTCTACATTCTAAGTTTTGAAAGAGAAGACTAATATTTAATGTTTCTTACAGAGGGAGATGCCTTTACATATGAAACCCAGTAAAGTTATAGCTTATTAGCATAACATAAATCAGAGGAGACAGGAAAGACAAAAAAAGAAACATTAATACTTTAGGTTAAGAATAAAATCCAAATAGTACTGAAAATAATCACACTTAGCAACAGGTAAAAATAATGTTAAAATTTAAACTCCCATTTTAGCATTACTTCCTTAGTCTGATATAAAAATGCATTGACCTTGTTATAAGACAATAGAAACTGTTAAAATCTGTTGCTTTTCTATGATCTGATCAAGAATCCAAGATGGGGGCTGGAGAGATGGCTCAGAGGTTAAGAACACTGGTTGGTCTTGCAAAAGACCCTGTTCAAATCCCAGCACCCACATGGCAGATAACAACCATCCATAACTCCAGTCCCGGGGGATACAACAGCCTCATCTGACCTCCGTGGGCATTGCACGACACAGGTGCACTTACCTACATGCAGGCAATACACCATATACATAAAATAAAAATAATAAATAAAAAAAATTTTAAAAAAAAGAATCCAAGATGAAATCCAAAACAAAAATTGTAAAAGGATTAGGACATGTGATTGAACATCTGTGGTTTGTAGCCTCGATTGCCCTGGGGCAAGATAGTAAAATAGATAAACAATTTTACCTGCCCAATTCAGAGCACCTGTAAAAAATTTGACATGACCAAGAAATCAATAAGTTATTAGAATTTTGGGGTCCTTAGTGGTCACCAAGATAGTATGAGGAGAAAGAGTCCCCTAAAGGTTTTTTCTTATAAAAGAATTTACCAAAACAGAAGCTTTAGGACATAGCCATGATGTAATGTAGCTTTAGCACCTGCATGGAGGTCAGATATGTGGTGGGGCGTGGAAAGCTTTAGAGAAAATTAAAGACGTACAAGATGCTGGGCAACCTAAAGCATTAACAAAAGCATGCTTAAATAAGGATATGAAGAAGAAATTTTTCTCTGAAAAAGTTAGAAAATCAGGTAGACTTCCAAAGGTTTAAACATTTGTAGCTGGGTTTAGAAGTAGAACAAGAGTTATGGGAGGGGGAGAGAGAAGGATCTGGAGCATTTTTCCTGTGCAGGGAATCCAGAACTAGTTAGAAGGAGGAGGAGCACTAGCCTAGATTAAAGGATGGAAGCAAAAGCAACCTAAGATTGGATAGAATGGTATCAGAAATCATCCTGAGCAAATTGAGGAAGAAAGACACTGAAGAGGACAAAGACAGGGAGAACAATGGAAGACAGACAACCTTCCAAGCCCATGGCAAAGGAAGGGAGAAAGAAGGAGTTGCATTGGGCCCAGTGGGAAGCTCCAGGAACTCCCAAGCCATCTCAGTCTTAATGGAGAGAGGAGAGGACAGGGAAGTGGAAGAGAAAGAGAGCAGAGATCCACAGCTCTGTGGGAGAGCACTTGCCCAAACTCTGTCAGAGGGTGAGGAATGCCTGATGTGGTGAGAGGTGGGAGCCAGCATAAGCAGCATGGTCAGCAGCATGATTTGATAAGAGGGAACTGGGTCATAATCTGGTCATTCCTCTTCCCAGGTTTCGGCACCATATGTTTGCTAAAAGTTGGGCAGGAAATAGCCACAGAAAACACAGGAGGACTCTGGCAAAGCAAAGTTTATTTATTAGGATTGCTGGTGGCTGGAAGCTCAGCTGGGGAGAGAAAGCAACCAGCCACTTGCTGAGGGCTAGGGAAGTTCTTATGGGGGGTTGGGGAATGTGGAAGGTGGCAAAAATAATCTTCACAGTTTCAGGGAAGCAGTTTGTACTGAGACACCTTCTTACATCAGTGAGTCTAGGGTGCAGGGGCCTGTTTCTCTTCTAAAATTATCTGGGAACAGCTTTTTGCTGAGACAGCTCTAAATGCAGCTGTCTGGCCAGTTCCTGTTTTGCAAGGGGACCCTCATGGCCTGCCTTGTGAGGCTTTATTGCACTGGGGGTGTCAGGTCTGCAGACCTGGACTCTAACAAAAACACCATGCAAATTCAGATGTGAAATAGGGAACTTCACTTCCATGATGCTATTTCATAACTTCATAGATGGGAACTCCCTGGTTTGAAATTTGGCATTCACTTGGGTCACCCAAAGTTCAACTTAGAAGCCTTGACTGTGGAGTTTTTATTTTAACTCTGGAAAGGAAGGCCTCTGGGCCTGTGTTGTATGACCCTATTCCTGGGGTGATGTGAGCAAATATGTACTCACCCCAGAAAGGGAACCAACAAAAATCAAAATAAAGACACTACCAAAATCCAACTTGGTGAACCAATGAGACAGCTGAATCCAAAAGTCCATCCCAGCATGGGTGACAGCTCATGAAGGCTAGAAACCTGGAGCTCACTGTAGGACATAAAGATAGTTTAGACAGCTCAACAGGTCAAAGGGTGTCTCTTCCAGGCAGCTCAGCTGATTGTAGTTTTTCCAGGCAGCTTGGCTTATCTGAGTATGTCTCTTAGCATGCTGAGGATATACTGCTATTATAAGTTTGGGGAGGAAGGGACCTAGTGCATCTGCTCAGTTTCAGGGACTTCCTGAAGTTTTTGAGTTGTTTACTTCCTGAGTTTAATGAGCTTCCCTTCAAGATGAAATGTTTCAACTCCCTTTAGAAATTGAGTCTAAAAAGAACTTCCTGCAGAATAGAATGTTTCACTTACATTTAGAACTTCCTGTGTCTAAGGAGCTTTGCTCCAAGATGAAAAGTCTTATCTCAGGAAATTGCTACACAATATGCTGAGCATAAAACTCTGCCCTTTTGCTTTGTAAATCCCCTATCTCCTTGGAGTGGCATCAGCTGGTGCTCGAGAGATTCAATACTGAAAGAGAAAGTTCCTGGATGACCAAAGACAAGCATTTCCTATTTCATAAACCCAGTTCCTGCTTTACATTGACCTATTCAGCAAAGCTGTGGTTCTTTTGTCCTAAATGATGGGTTATTTGGCCCATCATAGGATGTGATGTGTTTGGATGCTGTTGAGGACCATGTTAAAGTAGACAAAGACCAAAGATACCACTGCACTAATAATAGTTGTATAAATGTTTCTACTGTCCAGTGATCTCATCCTCAAGTATTATGGGCTCCAGTCTTAATTTAGCATCTTTAGATGATCTTGACTGAACTTCATGAATATGAGGCAATTACTAAATTCATGAAGAAATACCCAGTGTGGAATGGTCATATGGACCTTGAAAAGATTACAGGGAATCTAAACAGCTTTGGCACCTAGATGTGGTTATGGAATGACCTATGGCTATGAGGCAAGGATCCCAGCTCATGATGTAAGGGCCTTGATAGAATATGTGACTTGCAGAAGAGTCACAAGCCTCATTACGGAAAGCCATAAATCCCTTAAAGTGTCTAACTGGCCCTAAATTGGCAGCCTGGCCTTGCTCAAGCCTGGCCTTGCTCACACCTTATCAGTTGGTCACTCCTGGGACTGAGAGACACTGTTTATGGAGCCCACCTGTCTCCTTTAGTGCTATAGATAACTCACCTGCCTGTCTGAGAAAAGATACCCTCAAGGACACCAAACCCAGGCACTAATTCAACTCCCCACAAAGTGCAGCTGTCTCACAACTTTCTTACAAAACCCCCTGGTTTCTTTGTCTAGTTGTAGATGCTTGGTTCCTGAGGTCAGCCTCTACCTCTCACTGTATCTTCTCTGAATACAGGAAGATATATTCCTTGCCTGTTGCAGGTCTGGCTCTGTTTTCTTGTCTCCTCTATCTTTCCTTTTATGCTCCAAAAATCTAACAGGCAGGGCCTCTAGTCTGCAGATCCTTCTGCCTTTTTCCTATACTCACCCCTGTCACTGCTGCACTACTCTCCATCGAAGAATCTCAAGTAAGTACAATCCCCTTAAAGCCACTACCTTTTCCTTTATTGGTGAGATCCTGCTGCTCAGATGACATATCTTTTTTCTGCCTCAGTTTTCCTTCTGCTCCTCAGGAGTCATGTGAAAATCATAGCTGTTAAAACTACAGAAGTCACAAGATCAGTCCTTGAATAAACTGTTTAGAGTTGCTGTCAGGCATGGGTATGAGGCAAAGACTCATTTGGAACTCTGAGGTCTAGAAGAGTTCTCATTCTTCATGTATCCTGCTTTGAAGCCTTAACCAGGGAAGAATCATGCAATACCATTGGGAAATTAAAGTCAGGCAAACCTGTTCCTGGCTCTAATACAACCCTTGACATTCCTACAAATGTAAGAGCTGAGTATTTGCTCCCTTTGCTAATGAACTGACAGAAAAGCTTAGAAATCACCCTATAATCTTCAATGCCATTTTCTTTAATTTATGTGTTTGTTTTCAGGGTACAGACTAAACCCAGGACCTCATATATACCAAACAAACAATTTACTGCTGTACTGTGTCCCCAGATCCCTTTCTTTCCTAATCCCATCAGAGCTGAATAATTTATCCTGAGTCCTTTGTGTTTTCTTTGTTCCTTTTCTAAATATAGCCCATATAGTCCCCAAGCAACATGAGGTTGTACCCTGCCAATATGCCTATGACTAGTCAATGGTGACTTGAGATTTACTCTCCTGTGGACTGAGAGATGAGTTTTTTCTGAACTCATAGAATTCAGGGATGGTGCTCTTTTTTTTTGTTTGTTTGGTTTTGGTTTTTGAGACGTTGTCTCACTGTAGCCCTATGTGGCCTGGAACTTGCTCTGTAGACCAGGTTTGCCTCAATTTCACAGAAATTTGCCTGCTTCTGTCTCCCAAGTAATGGAATTAAAGGTGTGCATCACCACGCCCTACCCACGGTGCTCATTGTAGTATTTCAGAGAATTCTCCCAAATACTCTTGTGGAAGATAACATGAAATTTTATGGGAAAAATATTTGAGAACCAACCTGGGCATGGTAGCAAGCACCCATAGTTCCAGTGTTTTAGAAGGCTGAGGCAGGAGATTTGCATGAGCTCAGGAGACTGAAGCTATCTTAAGCAATACGGTGAGACCAGGTCTAAAAAATCAATTTGAATTTCAGAGATCCTTGTTTTGCTGAGGTCACATATCTTGTCAGTGATGGTGACAGCTGGAGGTACACCCACATCATCTGACTCAGTCCTCTTGGCTTTTGACCAGTCAGTAGGCACTTCTCCATCTAAATGGATTTGGCTCAGAGGTTTCAAAAGTACCCACGGTGCAAATAGCCTCTTCTGAGTAGATCTTTATATTATGGTGTTCAAGCTTGGTCACTTAAAAGTAACAGTGAGAGGCTAAGGATGTAGCTCAGTTGGTTGAGTGGTTGCCTAGTATGAACAAAGCTGCAGGTTTAATCTCCAGTACCAGTACCTCATGACCTGGATGTGCTCGCACGCACTTTTAGTCCTGGCACTTGGGAGGTAGAGGCAGAAGGACCAGAAGTTCAAGGTCAATTTAGGTTGCATAGTGAGTAGCCAGCCTGGGATACATAAGACTCTGTCAAAGTTAATTAATTAGTTAATTAATTAAATGAGGGGCTGGAGTATAGCTTTATAGCATAGTGTTTACTCAGTATACATAAGGCCCTGGGTTCCATCTCCAGCACTAAATAAATAGATACCCATTCAAGTTGACATAAATATTTTTACTTAAAAAATGCACTGTATTACTTTTTTATCCTTTTTAGGCGGGTGCTAGTCTGTGACAGAGTGTCATGGAGCTCAGGACTGACTCTACCTCACAACTACTGGGATTACAGGTGTGCACCACCACACGCAGCAATCACTGCAATCACTCTATTTCTTTAAAATATATACCAGTGAGGGCAATAATTATTTCAATATTTAGCTACCTCTTTAGTGGCCACCATAGTAGAGAGCAGCTGGGTTCTCATGTCTTCTTCTGCATATAGTCCAACTTTACATACTGTTTTGGTTGAAGACTTTGAGTGAGATCTGGATTGATGCCAATGGGTAGTTGGAAAAATGAAGAAACTTCTAGACCCCCTAAAAGAGTTCAAAGACTAGAGGAGTCCTTAGGGAAAGCTTCAGAATTACTCCAACCTATTACTTACAGTAAACTCTAGTTCTGTGCAGTGATATTGTGACATTGACTTCTTGTTCTCTAACATGGACATTTTTTGGCAAATAAGGCTGAAGGGATGATTGATTCAGACTGGTATAGGTGTCCTCTCTGGCTGCATTCAAGGTCTGTTTGTTCTATTTTCTGAGTCTTGTGCTCATCCCTTGAACATTTGTTTCTTTCTATCAGAGGACATTTTAATTGATGGCAGAAAGATCACTTGGTTTCTGTGTGCAATCATTTAAGGCTCACACCAAGAACGGAATCTCACTGAAAGGAATTTTAGGTGGGGTGTGCTTGCTTCCAATACTTTGCTAAAAGTCTACTCTTTATGACTGAGATGGAAAATATAAACCTGTTGGCTGAGCACATTCTTGTGGCCCCTAGCCACCTGTGTTCACACAGCCTGCTGCTATGGTGGAGTTGTGTTCAAAATCCAGTTCATTTTCCAGGAAAGATTTCCTGAACTAGCTTCCAGATAAAAACAAATTTCTACCTAATGTTTAATCATAACTACCATGCTGCTCTCTGTATCACACATTGAGTGTTTCTTCCACCAAAAGTGCTCAGGTATTTACGTAACATTTACCCATGCCACACCCTCTGCTAGTCGGTTGTGCATCTAGATGGGTGAAATGAAACTAGTGCCCACCAAAAAAAGGATAATGTACTGACCCATCATCTATGAACTGTCTATGACCCAGTGTCTAGGGACTATGTCTATGATACACCATGATATACCATCTATAGACCATCTATAGACTATGTTTGCAGCCCAATGTCTATGGTTGTACTGGTTTGTTTTCTGCCAACTTGACCCAAATTAGAGTCACCTAGAAAGAAGGAACTGTAATTGAGGAATTTCCTCCATCAGACTGGCCCATGGGCAAGTCTGTAGGACATTTTATTAATTGCTAATTGATGTAGGAGGGCCCAGTCCACTGTGGGCGGTTCCATCCCTAGGCAGGTGGGCCTGGGCTGTGTAAGAAAAGAATCTGAGTCAGCCAGGGGAAGCAAGCCAGTAAGCAGCATTCATCCATGGTCTCTGCTTCAGTACCTACCTCCAGGTTCTTTCCTTGCATTTCTGCCTTGGCTTCCCTGGATGATGCACTATAACTAGTAAGGTGAAATAAATCCTTTGCTCCCCAAGGTTAGTTTTTGTTACTGTTTTATCTCAGCAACAAAAAAACAAACTAGAACAATGAACCATCCATGTCCTAAAATCTATGGACCAACCATGACCCATGTTTGGATTATGTCTATATCCTAACATCTATGAACCATCTATAACCCAAGGTTTTGGGATTATGTTTATGACTCAGCATCTATGGACCATCTCTGACCTAATGTCTATAGACTAAGTCTATGGTCCAGCATCTATGGACTGTCTGTGATGCAGTGTCTATGGAGTATATCTGCGTCCCAGCATCTATGAACCATCTTTGGCTCAGAATCTATGAACTATGTCTATAGCATAGCATCTATGGACTGTGTCTATGATCCAGTGTCTATGGACCATCTATGTATGACTTGGTATTTGTGGACTCTGTCAGGTTTCTTCAAATTGTGATTGCATCTGTGTCTTGAAACACAATAGTCATATGAGCAATGATGACATATAAAGCTATAAATGCAACCAATGACCAGCAAGCATTTTTTAGAATATGACCAGCTCTCATACACAGTAACCCTAATTTCACTTTCGTATCAGAATACCTCTACCCATCTAAGTTCTATGTCTGGTTTATAATCACTCATCCTTATCCTGAGTCACTATTGGGGAGTTATGGCTTTTCCAAACCCTCACCACACATCATGTTATTCTCAGTTAAAGGGAGCATTTTAATTTTTCTTCAAATTGAAAATTCAGAAAAAAAAAAATGTATTGCCGCCAGTCATAGCGGCCCACACCTTTAATCCCAGAACTCAGGAGCTAAAGATCTCTGTGAGATCAAGGCCAGCCTGAGCTCCATAGTAATTTGCAGGCCAGCTGAGGCTACAGGTAGACCCAGTCTCAAAAAAAAGAAAGAAAAAAAAAAATGACTTGCCTTGGCTAATTTTTTCAGTACATGAATGATTCCAAATTAAAAATAAATGTTTATCTGGAAAATCCAAATTATATAAAATTCAAGGAGACTAACTGTATTTGTTTGTTTATTCATTTGTTTTGAGACAAGATTTTGCTCTGTAACCCGACTGGTCTAGAATTCACTCTACAGACCAGGTTGGCCTGCAGCTTGCAGCAAATCCTCTTGCCTCAGCTTCCCAAGTGCTAGAATCACAGGTCTGAGCCATGTCCAACTGTGAAAAAGCTAATAACTTAAATAGCGGCCTATATCTTATATGAAATAAATATTATTTTAACATACCAATTACATTGTTCTAAAGGTCTCACTCTGCCCCAGCACTGGGAAGCAGAGACAAGTAGATCGTGACCTGTACGGGACAGTGAATTTACACACACACACACACACACACACACACACACACACCATGCTTTAAAAGTCATCCAATTCCTGGGGCTGGAGAGATGGCTCAAGGATTGTTCTTGCAGAAGACCCAGGTTCGAATCCCAGCACCCACATGGCAGCCAACAACTGTCCGTAAGTCCAGTTCCAGGGAATCCGACAGTCTCTTCTGTCCTTCACGGGCATTGCACAACATGGGTACACTTACCTACATGCAGGCAATACATGCATACACATAAAATAAAAAATAAATAAAATATTTTTTAAAAGTCATCCAGTTCCTAATGGCAAGAAAAAAAATACTTTCAATTTGCATAATTCAGTGCCTGACACTTACTGTTCATGAACACTTACTTGAATCAGCTGGGATCCTGTTACAGTGCTGGTTCTGATTCAGTGGGTCTGGAAGTCTTATTTCTTCCACCCTCCCAGTGATGCTGGTCCACAAGTCACATACCGTACAGATCATTTTAGCTACCTTTAATCACTATTCCAACTGAATTCTGTACAACTCTCTAAAATTTAAAATAACAGCTATTAACATTATTCCTTTGCTAAGAGGTCTCATTTTGTTATTGCTACATGTTATTTTATTTTCTCTACATAGTTATCATTCTATCTAATTATACTTATCAGCATAGGAAAATGGGAATTTTAATCAATGTGCTAAAGAGAGCCTTTGTTTACTTGATGGATGTCCAGATGTCAGGCTGGGGTCCAGCATCTCTAAAGTTGCATTAGGTCTCTATGGAGATTTCAAAGCTTTGGCACTCTTGCTGCTAGGTAGCCTAGGAAAACTCCAGATTAAATACACTTGCCAGGCAACTTCTGTTTTTTTCTGTCCCTCCAAATCCAGCCTGGTAGGATGCAACAGTTTGTACACAATGGGTTTGCACACTCACAGTCTGAGGTGGATGCTGAAGACTATGCTAGCTACATCCTATTTGGCCGTTCCTGAAGGCCTCCCTATAGTATGTGTGCTGTGTATCAGAGGATTCCTTATCCCCTTCAGCAGTTTCTGATGGAAACTTCTGCCTCCTTGAACAGTTTCTAATGTTCTCAAGCCTGTTGTCTGATCCTGTTACACGCTCAGCTGCATCAGGCCTGCCTGTCACCTTTGTGGGAAGCGATGGTAGTGGCCTGGTTTAGCGTTTTCCAATCATTACATAATAACATGATGCTATTTTCACATCCCTCTGATTGCTTGGCTCCCCTGTAGCCCTTCTTCCTACTCCTCTTGGTGTGGAAGGCATAGGAAGCTGTACAAAGTGCCAAAGGGTGACTCTGGTTTTCGCTCCATTGCTAGAGTGCTTGTCTAGCATGCATAAAGTCCTGGGCTCCATCCCCAGCATCACACAAACAGAGTGCGGTAGTGCACACTTGTAATCACAGTACTCAGCAGAAAGATCAGAAGTTCTAGGTCGTCTTCAGTTACATATGAATTCAAGGTCAACCTGGGCCACATGAGACCCTGTCTCAAAAAAAAAAAAAAAAAATAGTGCTGAAAGGAACTGAATTCCTGGATTTTTCCTTTGAAAGGCAATGGTCAGTGCAGGCACACAGAGTGGAGTTTTCAGCCAACCAAGTTTTCCTTCAGAAGAGAGAGGATTAAAACTTTACCAAAATGGAGAAGAGCAAAGATTTGCGAGGGGAAAGCAAAGCACTAGAGACAGTTTGGACTCCTTGCCTGAAATGTCTCCATCCACATATCTCCTGGCTGAGGGCAAGCAGGGGGCAGACACAACTGAGCTCTACAGTTTGTGTCTTGGTTTCTGATTGAAACAGATGAGTGGGCAGCTGTGTAGAGAAGACTTGAGACAGAATGAGCCTATGAGAAGGGACTTCCTCCTTCATTTTGTTCCATTCTGGCCTGTTCCACAGTCCCACCCACCTTCAGGGTAGGTCTTCCCCCTTTATCATCTCTGGAAGCACCCCCACACTCAAAGCGCATTTTACTAACCTAGGCATCTCTCAATCCAATGATGTTGACAACTGAGATTAATCATCAAGTGGATAACTGGATACTATAGAAGAAGGGGCAGAATGTGCTGGCCAGCTGGGGTTGGATGAGGACCTAGTTACATTTTTTCTCTAAAATCCCTTAGTAGGTGTGAGTTTGATTCCCAGCACTCATATCACAACAGTCTGTAACTCCAGTTCCAGGAAATCCAACACCCTCTCTTGCCTCCATGGGCACCCATACACGTGTGGGATACACACAGATTTACATGCATATACATGAATAAAAATTAAAATAAATTTTAAAAAAATTTTATTTATTATTTTTATTTTATGTATATGTGTGTATTGCCTGCATGTAGGTAAGTGCACCCGTATCATGCAATGCCTGTGGAGGTGAGAAGAGGCTGTCGGATCCCTTGGAACTGGAGTTACGAACAGTTGTTAGCTGTCTTGTGGGTGCTGGGATTCGAACCCAGGTCTTCTGTAAGAACAGTCAGTGTTCTTAACAGCTGAGCCATCTCTCCAGCCCCTAAAATATATTTTTTTTTTTTTGGTGTTTTTGAGACAGGGTCTCCCTGTAGTCCCAGCTGGCCTGGAACTCGCTATGTAGATCAAGCTGGCCTCGAACTCACAGAGATCCGCCTGTCTCTACCTCCCAAGTGCTGGGACTCAGGCATGTGCCACCATGCCCGGCCTTAAAATAAATATTTTTTAAAATCTCTTAGTAGGCCCCGCCTTTAATCCCAACACTTGGGAGGCAGAGAGAGGCAGGAGGATTTCTATGAGATCAAAGTCAGCCTGAAGAGGGCCAGGAGCCCTTTCTCAGAAAAAAAAAAAAAAATCCTGAGACAAGCTCTAGTTAAAGTTTAAAAGACAAAAGAAGGAAGATAAACAAGAGGTGATCTTTAGACTAGGTGGTCTGATTTACAATCAGGCCAGATTTATAACCACTGCTCTTTAGCCTGTCAACAACAAACAGGGCACTGTGATTCTGCATGTGGATGAAACCATCTCAGTCCATCACTGCATACTCTGGTTCTCTAGGTCCTGATGTATAATTCACTAGGGATTGTCATTCATTTTAGAAGAAACATGAAGCTCTTACCAAAGGGAGTCATTTTAGAAGTTCCAAAGAAAAATACATTTCTTGTATGACTCTCATGGGTATAAGTAGAAGAAATTAAGATGGTCATGGTGGCTCCTACCTGTAATCCCAGCACTTGGGAGACTGAGGCAGGAGAATTGACAAGAGTGCTAGGCCAGCTTGGACTACATAAAAAGTCCTAGTCCAGCCAGGGCCATTGTCTCAGGGGAAAACAGAACAAAACGAACTGTTCTAACAAAAGGAGCCCTTGTTAGAGGGAAGGTGGTCCCCTTAGCTGTTGTTAGAGGTAAGGTGGTCCCCTGTCCTGTGTTATGATGGAACAAGAAGGAAATAAAACCCCTTCTGCACAGTAATATGGCATGGTCTTCTAGAAGGCAGGTAAGGGGACAGAAGTGGGCTAATTAAGGGTACTATTCATTTCTAAAATTTGATATAGATGTAGTATGCCTTGTTCCCTGAAAAGTGATATCTAACCTTAAGAACTTGGGCCTTATCTCTGGAAAGAATCCAGGTGAGTTCTGTAGGCCTATTTGTTCTAACAAGCCAAAGACTTAAAGCATCCTACACTCATGAACTGCACAGAGGCGGGATTCTTGAAGAAAATCCTTAATATTGAGGTTCATATTCACACTTGTCCAAAGAGCCAATAGTACCAGAGTATTGCCTCTTTCAGACTCTCACACATTACTATTTCCTATTTCTATGACAGAATATCTGAGACTGGGTAATTTATGAAGACAAGGGGTTTATTTTTGGCACATAGTTCTGGAGACTTGAAGTCTAGAGTTGGGTGGCTGCATTTTCAAGGACATTGTGCTGTAGAAGTTGGAAGAAGAAGCAGGTGTACACAGCAGAGGCAAAACACAAGAAGACAGCAGCTCTCAGTAACTAATCCAGTCCCTTAAGAAAGACACGAATCCCTGTTAACCAAACTACCTCTTTAGGACCCCTCTTCCCACCACTACCACAACCATAATAAATTTCAACATGAAGTTTTGGAGGAGACAAGTCACATTCAAGCTATAATATATCTGCACCCCCAAGAACCATGCCACCACCTTGGACTGTATGGTACAGAATTGAGATTTGCATGAATGCTAGTAGAAAAGAGACTGAGCAAGGTGATAAGGCCTCTCATGAGTGGAGGCCTCCTTCATAGCAGGGCTTTCCTGAGGGATATGAGTGACAATGTACAGGGAGAGTTGAAGGAGGACCAGGAATAAGAAAATAGTGGCCTCACAGAGCTTCCACGAAACTTTTGGTGGCAGGCCTGATTTAAGTGATTTCTCTTTGACAATCTATAAAGAGACAACTTGTTCAGACATTCACCCATTCCCTTCCTGCAGTGAAAAGCCCTTTGAAATGATTCATGCTCTTGAATCAACCACATTAGATTATCCCCATTGGAGCTCAGTCTGGCGATTTCAGGGAGGCTGCTAAGCAGGGCTACAAAATGGGAAGGAGGACAGTCGCCTCCTTCCCCTCACTACTCACTGGCCTTGTAGGAAACAGCATCATCGTTTCAAGTGAACTATGACTCAGAAATTCCAACCGTGACCAATGGCCCTGTGTGAGGTGAAGGGAAAATTCCATGCAGCATTGAGGAGCTCTCCTTCCAGCACAGCTTGGGAATCCCAGTAAGAATGAATCAGTTATCTATTCCAAATAGCAATCTACCCCAAGACAAGTGTCTTAAACTTCTTTAAGACAAGTGTCTTAAAACAACAATCATTTATTTAATTAACACAGTTGTAACTGGGCAGTATTGGTCTCATCTGGACACATGCTGTAACACCAAATTCTCTCCTGGGAGACCTGTGTGCACTCTCAGTTCCCAGGACCACACTGTCCTAACGCCTGACCGACAAAACCAACACCATACATCCCATTTGGGTTTTTGTATAAAGCTTATGATGTCCAAAAGAGAGTTACTTACAAAGGCACACATTCACCCGCTCTTTCCCCTATATCTCAGCTGAACTTTTTGAGATCTGTTACCACCACTGTACCGCCAGTACCGCCCCCCACCAAGATGGTGACTTCCCACCACTTCCCTGCTTCCTCAGCATCTATCCTTAGACCCTCCCTCTCATGCAATTGAAGCTGACCGATTTGGTGGGAGGGGTGACTGTTTTCCCCTCTGTTTCTCTCAGAGGACATGCCTATCCAACACAGGCTGTAACTGCAGACAGTTCAGCTGGGGCTGGGTGACCAAGAGAACTGTAATCACGTGGTTAGGCACCAGGTAGGAGGCCTGCAAAGACAGGAATGGTCTCCACTCTCCACATGGCTTGCCACCTCAGGCTACTTTACAGCATGGTGGTCAGGGACGGTACCTTGATGGAGTAACCTTTAAGCTAAGATTTTCTTAGGATTGGAAGATAGTAAGTAGGCTGAGAAAAGGAAGATGATGATTTCAAGAGAGAATAATGTGCTAGACCTGCCTGATGAGGTAGATGCATGATGGTGTCCGAGGGAAGGAGTGAGAGAAGGACATGGAATACAGAAGAAGAGGGCTTGAAAACATCCATTTTCAATGAGCTATGAGTTTTCTTTCAATCTTACCAATCATGATGGGAAACCATTGAGAGGTTTTAAGCAATAGAATGCTGTGATTCAATATGCTCTTCAAAGAACACCCATGGTGGGTCTGGAGAGATGGCTCAGTGGTTAAGAGCCTATACTGCTCTTGCAGAGGACCCAGGTTCAATTCCCAGCACCTACATCTGGTGGCTTACAACCACTAATAACTCCAACTCCAGGGAGATCTGACACCTCCAGTCTCCTTGGACGCCTGCACTCAGGTATACATACTCCCATTGAAATACCACACACATATTTAAAAATGATAAAAATCTTAAAAAACTTTTCAGAAAGAACACTTATTGTTCTGTATGTGAAGTTTTATAGAGAGTTAGAACCAGGGCTTTGCAACCTCAATACTACTAATATTTTTGGGTCAGATAATTCCTCACTGTGTTTACTTGTCTTGCACATTGCAGTGTGTCCAGTGATATCCTTAGCCTCTACTCAATAAATGGCAGCCCCCTCACACTTAGTTGGGATAAAGAAAACTATGTCTAGACATTGCCTAAAAAAATCACCCCTGGTTGAGAAATCTCAAGGCTAGAGAGAAGGCAAAGCTGTCTCCAGTCATACAGGAAAGAAAAAAAAATGATCATTTGGACCTGAGTGGTTGAGGGGGAGTTGGGTGTGAGCAGACAGCATCTGAGATGAGCTGAAACGAAGTGTCCTGTGGAGGAGCCATCACAATGGTCCAGACCTCTGCCCTCATTTCGACTTCCTTCCTTCAACATTCTACCTGCTCTGAAGAAAACAATCTGGTCTTGTTTGTGTCGGGAAATACTCATGGTGAGAAGAAAGTGGTGTAGATAACATGGAGAAGACAGAGTTCATTTTTACTTTTCTTAGTTTGCTGATGCAACATTTATAAAGCGTCTGGTCAGTCTTGTTATGGTCTATGTTACCATAAAAGTGTTGTTGGTGGGGCTGGAGAGATGGCTCAGCAGTTAAGAACACTGGCTGTTGTTGTAGAACACCCGAGTTCATATCCCAGCACCCACATGGCAACTAACAACAGTCTTTAACTCCAGTTTCAGGGGATCCGACAGCCTCTTCTGTCCTCCGTGGGCATTGCACGACATGGGTGCACTTACCTACATGCAGGCAATACACACATACACATAAAAATAATAAAATATATATATTTTTAAAAAGTGTTGTTGGTAAGTTCTCAGCAATGTCAAAATGTAGAGAACAATGTGAGAAACAGAAGGTCAGTTCTTTTCCCTAGGGTTGAAAGGCTTTCATCTTTCCACTGAACATCTGTAGTTTGTTTCCAGGCTTATTTTGTGTAAGAGGTCAAACCCTGTGACACCATGGCCATGGAGAGAATGTTCTGGAATGAAGCTATCTAAGTTACTGCCAACAGCCTTGTACCTGTGAGGGCTGTGACCATGAAATGTCCCTACCACCAGCCTGTCTGTCTGCAGAAGCCCACTGGTTCTCTTTCATTTAATAGTGCCCCCTCTGTTTGGTTTGTACACAAAGCCTAATAATTCTCTATCCCTTGCCCACCTGCAAAGAGGTATTGTGAGGAACTGTGAGTTCCCAGCCCTAAAACACTTGGAATTCACCCAGTAAAAGATCCTGCCCTTCTCTACTTATGGAGTATAGTTTTCTATAAAAGGGAAAGGTTGAGTTGGATGCTCCTATGAGGGGAAAAATAGAAACCATAGCCCTTTCAATCAAAGTTTTATTCTTGAGTCAAAGACACTTGCAGAGCCTCCTGCCAAGTGCATTGCAAAGGCTTTGTTTGATTATCTGAAGCCATCAGAGTTCATGAAGGTCATCATTTCACTCACGCTGAGTTGAGAAATGTGCCCTTTCTCTGCTTCTAACAGGCAGCTAAAAATGAATGCTAAATTTTCACCTCATTTCTACCCAGGCTTCACCCAGAGGCTAGTCAGTCATTGAAAGCATTGTCATTGAGTGTGCAGCAATGTAAGCAGGTCCAGATTTAGAGAACAATGTGAGAAATTTGAAGGTCAATTCTTTTCTCTAGGAATGAGAGGGTGACACCTTTCCCTAGGCCTCCCTGTTTCTCTCCTGGATAAAAGTGACCTCAAATCATCACCACAAACTAGCCAGCCAGCAGCCAGGACACCAGGGAACCTGTTTTCAACAGAGAGCAGAAAACCCTTTTTTTCTTCACAGTGAATTCTAATTAATGACTGAGGGATAACAGAATACTTAAAATCACCTATGGCAAATATCACAGAAACAATAATCACAGGCAAGAATAAATGCTAAAATTATCAGACCAAAGTACAAACAGGACATTATCATAGATTCAAAAAAAATATATCCCATGGGACCCAGTTCAAAGGGAAAATATTAAATTTATAGTGGAGAAATCTCTTATGGAGTTAATATCACCAGAATGAAAACACATCACCATCATGTGTCTCCTTTACAAATACACTGACAAGTCAAGCATCTTTTCTGTGGTATTCTTAGGGTTTGTTGTTTTTTTGTTTTTTTTTAAGATGGGGTTTCAGTCCAGAGTAGCCTCAAACCTACTATGTAGGCCAAGTATAAGGCCTTGAACTCCTGATTCTTCTGACACTGCCTCCTGAGTGCCGGGATTATAGGTGTGCACCACCATGCCTGACAATTTGGTGGTGTTCTTACCCAATATGCATGCCTTGAATTTAGTTATGAGAAAAAAAATCAGACAAGCCACTAATGACTTTCATGTTGTCAAATTGAGTAGTCATCCTCAGTCCAGATACGTTCAACCTGCCAGCTTTATGCTGTATATTGACCATCTACTCGTAACTCTCTTCTCTTGCTCTCTGGGCATAAATTGTTGTTTTGTTTTTTGTTTTGTTTTGTTTTTTTGAGACAGAGTCTTCCTGTAGCCCTAGCTGACCTGGAACTTGATATGTAGACCAAGTTGGCCTCAATCTCATAGAGATCTGCCTGCCTCTACCTCCTGAGTGCTGGGATTAAAGGCATGCAACCACCACACTGGCTCCCAATTTTCTTTTGAGCCTCATACTCTAGAGGATTATTTAAGTCACTTTTGAAGATTTCTTTCCATCCTCCCACTTTTCATCATTTGTGCTGTCCCCCAAAGTAAACTCATCTTGTGCTGTTGGTTACAAGTAGTAATCAAAAAAGAGAGGAAAAGTCCCTTGCCTCAAGTATATATTTATAATGTTAGCACACCATTCTTCTTTGGGGGCGGGCAAGATCTCAAGCTCTCATCAAACTCACTATGTAGTCAAAGATGAACTTGAACTTTTGATCCTCCTGCCTACACCTCTCCACTGCTGAGATTTCAGGTGTGTGCTACTACGTCCAGATAATGAGGTGGTGCTCTAACCTAAGGCTTCATGAATGCTAGGGGAGCACTTTACCAACCTAGCTACATCCATAGCCGCACACACTAATCTTTATTCACATTCTATTAGCCAAAATTCTGCTGCATAGGTACTCTTAGCTCTAAGGGAGGGTGATTATGCTGAGTTGTAAAGATTCTATTGTGGACTAGGTGAAGAGACATTGGAAAATAGTTAATGGGCTCTTCTGCACATGGTAACGTGTAAAAGTCAGGTGGAGCTAGACTGAAAGTAGTGGATTACTTTAAGTATAATCAGATAGCATGATGGTTAATTTTGTCTTTCTTTCCTTCCTTCCTTCTTTCTTTCTTTTTTTCATTCTTTCCCTTTCATTCTTTCTTTATTTCCTTCCTTCTTTCTTTCTTTGTATGATATGTGTGTGTGTGTGTGTGTGTGTGTGTGTGTATGCACCCATGTGCATATGTATGGAGGCTAGACAAGTACATTGGGTGTCTTTCTCCATTACTTTCTGCCTTATCTTGAGTCAGGGTCTCTTACTGAACCTGAAGCTTATTGTTTTAGTTAGGCTAGTTGGCCTAGATCCTGGGATCTGCTTGTTTCTGCCCCACAGTGCTGGGGTTACAGGCATATGTGGCTATGCCTGCTTTTTGTTTTTTTAACAAGGGTGCCAGAGATTCAAACTTGTGTTCTCATCCTTACATAGCAAACCCTCTTACTCACCAGACCATCTCTCCAGCTCTGTAATGGTTAACCTTGATCGTCAACTTGAAAGTGTTTAGGATCACCTAGCTGGCAAACCCTTGGGTGTGTCTATTCTATAAATGTGTTTCCAAGAGAGTTTTAACTGAGATGGGAAGACTCACCCTGAATAAAAGTGGCACCATCCAATGGGCTGGGGTCCAGGATAGAGCTCAAAGGAGAAAGTGAGCCGAACATTCATCTCTCTCCACTTCCTGACCCCAGGCACAATGTGAGCCGGTACATACTCCTGCTGCCATGCCTCCCTTGTCATAACTGACTGCACCCTCAGACCATGAGCCACAGAAAACCTTCCTTCCTTAAGTTGCTTTTGTCAGTTATTTTGCCACAGCAATGAGCAAAGTAACTAATACAGATGGTAACTCCAACTCCAGCTGTTCAAAATGTGGTGCTTCCTACAAAGACCAGCATAGCTCCTGGTACCTTATATGTTGTTATTGAGCTGAAAATTTTTACCTAGCCTAATAAACAGAAAACACAAAAAGCAGGGTCTCCTCTAGCCCCAGCCAGGCTTGAATTCACTATGTAGTAGACGATGACCTCAAATTTCTGATCCTCCTGCCTCCACCTCTTCAGTGCTGGGATTATAGGCATGTACCACCATGTCTGGCTTTCTGTAGTGTTGGAGATCAAACCCAGGGCTTCCTGCATGCTAGGAAACAGATACAATCCTAGCCCAAAGTTGGCTTTTAATTGACAAAGACATAATTTCCTTTCAGAATCTTGATATAGGATGACAACTTTTCTGATAATTGACACAGGTTGGTCTGCAGAGACCCTTTTCGTCTCATGATATGTGAGGTGCCAGTCTGATCCACTACACTGAAGTAACATCAGGCCGACAGGACCTGGGGGAGAGGAAAAGTAAGCTGTGCAAAGATTCTTCCATCAGGAGGGAGAAGTGACCTGCTTTGGTGTTATCAGCCAGCCTTGGGCTAGAATTGAAGAAACTGATGAGAAGTCCTCCCTGTGGGTTGAAAACCACAAACAAACCACGACTCATTTTTCCTAGAAGGCATGGCCTGAAGTTAGTATCTATGTCATTTCCTTCCCTCTCTCCTTTGCTCCCTCCCCTCCTTTTTCCTCTTTGCTTTCCCTCTGTTTTGTTTCTATCCATTTCGTCTGCCTGCCTTCTATCATGACTGAAGATGTTTTTTTAAATCAGGTATTCCCCAGATAATTCAAAGCATGCACGCTGATTTTGGGAGCCAAGTTAAAAATCGTGCATGGGCTCAGTAACATAGCTATCTGCTGCTGTCTCTACAAAGTGTCCACAGCAGCGGCCAATTCTGAAACCTGTATACTGTACCATACCTTGAGGGGAGAGCCAGCAGTTTTGTACCGGGTATCTGTGCTCAATGGAATAGACACATTCTGCACTTCATTTGTTTTCCCTGTGCCCTATTCTGGCAGCTCTATCATCTCTGAGATTTACTGAATGCATTATCCAAGAATATTCATTCTATTCCAAAACTGATTAGGATAAAAAAGCCATTAATAGCAAAAGAAGTAATTCAACGCCATAGTAAAGTGTCACAGTGGCTTATAAAAACAGAAATTTATTTCCTCAGCATTCTACCTCCTGAGTGCTGGGATTAAAGGCAAATCAAGACTTTAGGGAAGAATCTTCCCAGCATCCTAACTTTGATACTTGCTGATAGAATATGTGAATTGCAGAAGAGCCACAAGCCTCATTAAGGAAAGTCATAAATCCCTTAAAGTGTCTAACTGACCCTAAATTGGCAGTCTGGCCTTGCTCAAGTCTTATCAGATGGTCACTCCCTGGACTGAGAGAGAGACTGTTTGTGGAGCCCACCTGTCTCCTTTAGTGCTATAGATAACTCACCTGCCGGTATGAGCAAATAATCTTGGGAAAAGAGACCCTGAAGGACACCAGACCCTGACACAACATTAACTCTTGCAGCTTGCAGCTGTATGCAGAAGAGTTCCCATATAAGACCAGACTGCTCCCCGTTCAGATTGCAGATAATCATTCCTTGAGGAACAGCTTTCATTAGCCTTTGCTCGGTTTCCTGAATCAAATTGCAGGTCTGGCCCTGACTCTTATTTCCAAACTTAAAACTCCTTCCTTTTTCTGCCCTCCTAAATCTAACACTTGCTAACTAGCTTTCAGAGTCTTCCAATTTCTTCCTCATCTTCACAAGCTCATCTTCTCTATGAGCCTGTGTCTTTCTTTACCAGACTTTGGGTTTAGGGCCACCCTAATCAATTTGATCATCCTGCAAAGAATTTTTTTCTGAATAAGGTGACAGCCACGGACAATGGTTAAGAATAGGGAATTAGGACCGCAGCATATCTGGGGGGCCTATAGTCTCAGCTAATCAAGAAGCTGAAGCAGGAGGATCATTTGAGCCCAGGAGTCTTAAGGCAGCCTTGGCAACATTATGAAACCCTATTTCTTAAAAAAAAATTTTTTTAAAGACACAAGATGCCGAGCGTAGTGGTGCATGCCTTTAATCCCAGCACTTGGGAGGCAGAGGCAGGCGGATCTTTGTGAGTTCAAGGCCAGCCTGGTCTACATAGTGAGTTCCAAGACAGCTGGGGCTACAGGGAGACCCTGTCTCAAAAAGACCAAAAAGAAAAAAAAAAAAAAAAAAAAAAAAAAAAAAAAAAAAGACACAAGACACAATTGCTTGTAAAGACATTAGAGATACAAGAAACCAAATGATAAGCTATACCATACAACACTATTGCAGTTCTAGTGAGGTTCATAAACACCTCCAGTGTGAACTAATAAATTGTCATAGGTAAGAGATAGCTTCTAGTTGGCATACTGGCTAGAAATGGACCCTAATTGGTAAATTGGCATTATTCAGATATGTGGCTAGACTGAGATATTTTACACAGTCATGTAGAGCACACCTTCCATGAATGGAGTATAAACAAGATGTTGAAAGATGTCTTTCTCCTTGCATTGGATTGGAGCCTGAGACATGATTCTGAAAGTTCTGTGTGTCTATTTGTGATTTTGGACAATTTCAATCACCAGCGGGTTAATTTAATCTTGCCTCTAAATGATGGAGCTTTTCTCAAATCTACCTGTCATGTGAGAGGTGGTCAGAACCCTTAGAAGTACAGAGAGATGGGAATTCATGGAGTTTGTACAATAGGTCATGGGAACTGTCTTTATGCCTGTTTGTTCACAAACACTCACTTAATAAGAGACTTTATGCCAACTGAAATGAGCTCTCATTATGAGCCAGTAACAAGATTGTAGGGAAGCAGCTAGTTCTCTTCTACGTCTTAACTTTCTGGAAGTTTTAGAAGCTACTGGGAAGAATCTGGCTGCTGCCCATGAACAAACTGCAATGGTCAGTTTTGTTTTGTGGGAACATGGCAAGCATGGATAGGCACAGCGACCTTCCACAGTCTCCAGCCCACCCTCCATTCTTAACTCCCTTCTTTGTCTCATCTAACTTTTGTTTCTGACCTCACCCTGAATCTAGATTTCCTGCTTTGATCGATGCTTGAAGACTACATGATCTTCCTTTCCTTCTGCCTCAGTGTCCCTTTGGATGTTGCCTCTTTGAACATCCTTGGCTCCAGATGCTGCTGTTGAAATCCTGTCCTTGGTGGTTAGCCAGGTCCCAAGAACTCCACCTGAGACTAGTGACCCAACTTTTTTTTTTTTTCCTACTCTGGGCATTTGGACTTACTTTTTCTCTAAACTGAATTTCAGGAACTCTTCCCATCTGTGTCCATTTGAGTGGCTAGACTCCAATTAACAGTGTAGTACGATACACATTATCTTGCATTTCATTGAATTGAGAAAATCAAGAGGTTTTCTCTCTTTAAATAGGTGCCTCAGTGAGTGCCTGTAGGGTCTGACTGCTCATGCTGTAGTCTAGCAAAAGCCCTCACTCATCTAACTTACTTATCTTGACCTTACCCTCCTTGGAATTTAGAAACAAACAGTTGGAGATAGAAAAAAAAAAAAAAAAAAAAAAAAAAAAAAAAAAGTCACTCCAGCTACATTGTTTCTCCTGGGAAATTCCAAGGTAAGGATGACTCGGCAAATCTGCTGTTTTCTAGCTTGTGGTGCTGGGGATGAACTTAGGGCCTCATGCATGTTGAGTAGGTGCCTTACTACTAAGCTACCTCTAGCCAACTAAAACATTACGTCAAAAAGAGCTGCTTTGGTTGCTGCCCTTTCACCTTTTTCTTCTTTTTTTTGTAGCAGTGACCAGGATATAGTAGATTTATGGGTTTAAATCCTTGTCTTTGCTAAAATATCAGCAGAAAACTAATCCCACCTAAGGTAGGAAATCAATATTCCTTCCTTCCCCCCTTCCCTCCCTCCTCTCCCTCTTTCCTTCCCTCCCTTCTTTCCTTCTTTTCTTCCTCTCTGCCTGCCTTCCTTCCTACCTTTCTTCATGCCTTCCTTCCGTCCTTCCTTCCTTCCTTCCTTCTTTCCTTCCTTTCCTCCCTCTCTTCCTTATCTCCTCTCTCCTTTTTTGAGACAGTCTTTTGTAGCCCAGGCTAACCTAGAACTTTATATGTAGTTAAGGATGACCTTGAACTTCTGATCCTTTTGTCACATCCCAAATGCTGAGGATTACAAGCATGCATCAGCAAGCCCAGTTTTTGTGGTATTAAGGATGTAATCTAAGACTTCATACATGCTAGGCAAGCACTCTACCAACTGAGCTAAATCCCCAGTTCCCTAAAATAGGCAATTTCAAATAAATAGATGGGGCTGGTTTCGAATATATTAATTGAAATTAAAAGTAGGAGCACTATTGCCTCATGATCCTGCCACTATGCTTTTGCCTCCATGATGGTCTATACTCTCAAACCATGATCCAAAATAAACCCTTCATCCTTTAGGTTGCTTTTGTTAGCTATGTTGTCACAGCAATAGGAAAAGTAACTAACACACCACCTTTCTGCCAAAGAAAACAAATGTTTTGGCAGAGTGTCTAGATGCCATCTAAGCAGGCCTGAGAGGTATGTATGGTATCAGCATCTGATCACTTGGCCACAGGAGAACCAACACCATTCATGAGCACAAATGATGCTGCCCAAGGTACCACCAGAAACTTGGTGACCAAAGCAAGAGTTCTCTTAGCTAATGTAACTTATGAGAGTTGGTCTAGGGTGGCTGTCAGGTTTCCATGATCTTACCACCAATGCTAGAAAAACAGATTATTCTTAGCTTAAGTGAGCCTTAAATCCATGACTCTCTTTCCTTTCTCTCTCAGTTTTATTATCTATCTCTATATTGGAATCCCAAGATTTTTGGTACCAGAGAAACAGTTCTAGAAAGGGCACAAGGGAACATGTTTCCAAGACAGATCCTGGCATTGGACATTTTCTCATCCCCAAAATCCAGGGTACCTACAGGAATGCCAAACTGGTAGGTTCACTTGCTAGGAGATTCAGCTGTAGCTGTTTTGTTTCTTTGTACTTCACAATCTAAACTAGGAGAGAAAATAGTGGGTTTCTGCTTGTTATTGTAGGTGCCCAAACTCCTGAACTGTTTTTCCTACCATCAAATTGGAGACCATTTTTTTTCCATTCTTCTTTTCCTCCTCCTCCTTCCCCTTTCTCCTGCTTCTGATGCCGTCTCTTCCTCTGCCCTCATATTTCATCCTCCTTCCCCTCCTCCTCTTCTGTTGAAACAGGCTGGCCTTGAACTCAATATGTATCCAAGGATGACCTTGAGTTACTGATACTCCTGCCTCTACCCACCAAGTGCTGAGATTATGGGCATTTACCATCAGTCCCAGTTTATGTGTTGCTGGGGCTCAAACCCAGGACTTCAAACATGCTAGACAAGCAGTCTACCAACAGGGTTATATTGCCAGCCCCTAGCCATTCTTAGCAAGTCTCTTTCTTTCTTTCTTTCTTTCTTTCTTTCTTTCTTTCTTTCTTTCTTTCTTTCTTTCTTTCTTTCTTTCTTTCTTTCTACTAGGCTTCTAAAGTAGTTGACCTTCATACATGTTCTTTCTTCTAGTCTTAAATTCATTGAGCATATAGTCTGTTTTCCTTTTAAAAGTCCCTAAATTCCACTCTGTCACCATGTCCTTGTCATTTAACATGGCATGTTAGGTGTGAAGAATACAAGAGATACAAGACTGAGTCCCTGTGATCAAGGCAGCACTGAATTCTGAGCAACCAGTTCCCGTAGACAAATCTGCATTAATTTGGTGAGATTCACTGAGTAGGTAGGATAGAAAGTTTTTGCTTTGATGTTCTATGATGGAATGTTACCTGTTATTCTTAAGCTTTTTCTTAAGGAAGTAATCTTCAACAAAGACTCCCTCAAAACCTCTCTATAGATAGGTGCACATACTTTATCTCAAGAAAAGACCTAAGTTCCTAACAAACATTAGCTCATGGTCTGGGAAGAATTAGTTCATGGACTTAGTGGTAGAATATTTGCCTTGTATGCATAAGGCCTTGGGTTTAGGCCCCAGTGCTGCTAAAGTGAAAAACATAGAAAGAATGCCCTTATGGGTTCCAGAAGTAGAAGCTTTGCCCACTCCCACCCACCGTCCTCAGGAAGTGCCTGTGACTGAATTTATTTAGCAAAATATCCTATCAGCCCAGGCATCGGCACTTTGAATCTCACACAGCAGGAAGAAACTTTGACAGCTGCATGTTCTGAAGCCTCAACCATTGCCAGGTATGCAGAGAAGATTACGGACAGGGGAAGTGCCCTCATGGTTCAGAGATGTTCCCGCTGGGTGCACACTAGGTTTGAAGCCCAGCAACTGGACTGCTGCTGCTCCCTTCTAGCATGTTGGCATGACCTTGGCCAAGTCACTGGATCCTTCTAGTTCTGCTTTCTCCCATCTTTAGGTTCAAAACAAGATCTGCCCGGTTGCATTGCTTTGAGGCTAAAATGTGCTGATGCTTTAACTTACAAATCTGTTTTTCCCCTAAACACCTAAATCATTAAGCTGTACTTTTAAGCTAATTGACACCAGTGCCCTATCACCTCACTTCAGTGGTTAATATTAAACAGTATATTGCTCCTGCTGTCTTGAGAGTTGAGCCTCTGTGTTGGCTTACCAAATACAAGAACAGCACATGAGGACTGACCAAGCAACATTCATTACAAGCAGTAAATATAAAAGGTGGGCAAGCATTGGTGAAATTCTCCTTTCCCAAACAAAACCCTCACTACTAGACACGTTCAGTAATCTCATTTAGACATGATTGCTGCTAATAATTTACTTTTACATGAGTTCTTGTCCCTCAAGTTATTTTAAATCTGTAATCTCAGCTCTCTGAGGCCAAAATGGTGGCCAGTGGGTGAATGATTCACTTTTTCATTATCCCTCATGTCACTGCCATGTAAGGTTTGAGGTGAAGAAAGGAAACGATCTGTGCTCATTGTCTAGAGAGGTTGAAATCCCACTGGTAGGAAAAGGTAGTCCATAGGAGAAAAAGAAACATATGTTGGGGCTGGGGAGGTAGCTCAGTCAGCCAAACCTATGAGGACCTGAGTTTGGATCCTCAGCACCCATGTAAAAGCCAGGCATGGGCGACACATGCTAGTAATCCCAGTGCTGGGGATGTGGGACCAGAAGGCTCCCTGGGGCTTGCTAGCCAACCAGTCTAGCCAAATAGATTCAGTGAGAGACTCTACCTCAAAAAACAAGGTAGAGAACAATTAAGGAAGGCACCTGACAACAACCTCTGACTTCCACGTGCACACATGTGCACACACATGATACATACACACTGATTCACATATATACACACAAACATATGTTAAACACCAAAGACTGACATAGGGAGTACATGGCACGCAGTGGAAAAATAGGTATTTAAATTATGGCCAGTGGTTACTTAAACTTAAGGCTTATTGAAGACAAGACTTTGGGACATCCAGTGGCTGCTGCATTCAACATTATGTTGGGAATTATGACCCAAGGACCACAAGGTTGGATGACTACTTCTGACTGCTTTGAAGAACCTTATACACAAATTCATGGCTTTAATTTACAAAACAATCAGAGAACCAGGAAAATATAGTGAGCCTAAAAAAATCTGGTTTCTGGGCTGGGGCGATGGCTCAGCAGATAAGAGCACTGGCTGCTCTTCCGGCTCCCTTGTCTGAGAAGATGAAGTTCTTCTGATGGAAGACACTCTCTTAGACTGGCCTGCTGTTTTATAGGATGAGAACTATGCTTTGAACCAGCAGCCAAGATAGATTCTGCCACTGGTCCAGGGTGAAGTGGTAAATTAACTCCTTTCTTTCTATACTTTGCAATCCTGAATTTTGCTTTCTGATCCTTTAATCTTTATTTCTGAGAGTAGAACACTTCCACTGGGGGAATCAATCAATAATTCAAGGAAACTGACTATTTGGGGTTTCTCTTGCCAATGAACAGAATTCAAGAAGGAGATAACATTATTGACTTGAGTAATTCCATTGATAAGAGGATGTAAAGTTGTTACCACAGAATAAGACAGGGAAGAAGAGTAAGTCAAAAACAGAATTCACTTTTCTGGAGTGACTCTTCATACCTCGAAGCCCAGTACTAGTACTTAAAAGAATGACTGCAGCCACCCAGTGAAGGCTGAATAATTAAGGATTCTGATCCTTCTTGAATGAAGATACAGGTCACCCCTTCAGGTAAATAATCCTAGACAGTGGAGTTTCCTGGCTGTAATCAAAGGGAAGATGGAATGGAAAGGGTAGTAGGAAAACATGCATCAACTATAGCTCAGTGGTGATATGTTACAGAAATGAAGGCTGTAACATCTAGGAATATTTTCTACTTTGCTCTTTTTATGAATTTGTCTAAGTTTACCTTCCATCACCTCAAGAAAATGCCTGAAGTGGTATATTAGGAGGGACAGTTTATTTTAATTTCCTAGGGAGTTCAATTCCTAGCGGATTGGTCCCACCGTTTCTGAGACTGATACAAAGCAGCACATCACAGTGGGATTATGTGGCAGGGTAAACTGTTCACTTCACCATGGCCAGGAAGCAAAGAAAGAGAAAAAGAGACAGAAAGGGGTCCAGGTACCAGCATCTCCTTCAAAGCCATGCCTCTGACTTCTTGTAATTAGGCACTACACATTAGGTTCCACCATTTCCAAAGAACATACATCTAGGGACCAAGCCTTTAACATGTGGAGACACTCCAAATCCAAATTGCAGTAGTGCGTACTGTTTATAAGGATCAGTATTTCCTTTTATGCTTAAAAACATACACTTAGTTGGTAGAGTGCTTCCCTAGTTTTCACAAAGCCCTGGGTTCAAATTCCAGGACCACATAAACCAGCAATGGTAGTACCCACCTATAATCCTAACACTTTGGTGGTGGAGAGAGGAGAATCAAAATGAAAATCATTCTCAGCTGCAGAGGAGGTTTGAGGCTAGCCTCTATACATGAGCCCGTCTCAAACAAACAAACAAATAAACAAACGAACAAAAAACCAACAAAACAAAATGTACATTTACAATTAGCCAGTTTGTTTAGATGATGCTAACTGTGTTGGCAACATCCACAACTAATCAGGATCTTGTGGGACGCATGTCTTCTGTTCTCTATCAGGCCTGACCAGGCCATTGACTGTTGCTGTGTGAGTGTCGCAGAGCTTCTTCACAATTTGTTCAGTCTAGTTTTTTTTTTTTTTTTTTTTGGCCTTGACCTCTGCAGTGAACAGAAATGTGGTGTCTTTTTTCTTCTTCATGGCAGACTCAGTGGTCAAGGGAACTTGATAACGAAGTAGGGATCAAGTTTGTGTGTCCTGGGATGTGATTCCAACAATATCTGGGCTGTGACCAGGGCCGTAGTTTCTTTAACCCTCTGACAGAAGGTGGGTGACATGTGGATCTTCTTTACTGGGGCTGTGGAGACATTTCAACACTGCCTTCTTGACCTTCATGACCTCTGCTTTGGCTTCATCTGTGTGAGCGACTGGAGATTTTTTTCTTTGCTTTCAAAGCCATCTTGCTGAAAAGGATATTGTGAGGATTACTGATGCTTGAATTCACCATCCACTCTCTGTAGGAAGAACTAAATAATCTATATAATTGGAAACATAGTGAGTTCTTGTTTAATGAACATACAGTTTTTGTTTCAGCTTCAAGATGAAAAAGTTCTGGAGAGAGGTTATGGCGATAGTACTAAGTATAATTGTGAATGTACTTAACACCACTGAAGCACCTCAATATAGTTAAAACAATAAATTTTATGTGTGTCTTTAAGAACAAAACTATTACTGGTACTGAAATGACACCATTTTCCCCAGTCTGTAGTATACTATTCACTGAAACAATGAACTTTGCAGAAGAGAAAGTTTATTTACACAGTGCCAGTTGTGTAGAGAGGACAAACTCCAAATCTAACTCCCAGAGGACAGGGTTGGGAGTATGATGGGATAAAGAAACAGGATGGCCAGATGTGAAGGTACATAACTGTAATCCTAGCATTTGGGAGGCTGGGGTAGAGAATCATAAGTTTGAAAGCAGTCTGGGCTACATAGTGAGTTCAAAGTCATCTTGAACTATACAGTGAGACCCTGTTTCAAAAACCAAAGTACTGGGGATATAACTGTGGTATAGTACTTGCTTACCATATACAAAGCTCTGAATTCAATCCCTAGCACTAGAGAGAGAGAGAGAGAGAGAGAGAGAGAGAGAGAGAGAGAGAAAGAGAGAGAGAGAAGGAAAGGTGCTCTTAAACATAGGGAAAGTGATTTTAAAAGGAAGTTTTCAAAAAGAATGACATGATTGGTGGCCTTCGCATGTGTAATCAAACTGCATGGTTCCTCATAGAATGCATTTCCAGGAACTAGAGGCACTATAGAAATCCAGGAATGGAGACCTCTGACATCAAAAGGTGGCCTGTGGGACATCTGCCCATGCCTAAGTGAAGGGTGAATGATTCCAACCAGTTTGACAGACAAAAGCAGCCACCAAGTTCTTAGAAAATAGCTCTGGCCACCATAAACAACTGTAGTGTCCTAGGTCAAAAGGATTATCTTCAGCAAAATGGGAGTATCCTGCTTGGCTATGCGGCCTCTAAAATTAGTAATAAAAGTAAGTAACTAGAAGCTGTCAGGAGTGTTTGCTCAGGCTTCCCCTTCTATTCATCATCGGTACCAGGAGGTTCCCATTCACCGAAGACTATAGAACAGCCAAAGAACAGGAACGTGCTCAGTCATCTATGTCTTCTGCCCCTAACCCCACTCCTGAATAGGCTTCTCTGGGCTGCTGGCGCCAGAGTTCTATATACTTCGTATCCCAGATGTACTTGCTGGTTGGTTTCCTGTTTTCTGTCAGCAGGACACACTAGAGAAACTTGAAGGCTAAAGGAAAGAAACGGAGATTTCATGTTCTGGGTTCTATCAGCGTTCCTCTGGCTTCTTGGGACATTTCCATTATTACCAGATGTGCCCTCTCTCATAACACTAGGAGCAGCCAACAGTCCTGGCTCAGAGGATCTGAGTTCATACTGGGTTTCACAAAACCTGCCTCTTAGATCAGTCCTCATCAAGAATCCAGGCAGCTACCTAACCATGTCCTTTCTTCCATGCCCTGAGCAGCAGTTGTGTAAAAATCAGGCTGTGCCCTGCTCTAAGTTACTGCCCTATTCTGAGTTACTGCCAGCTCTAAGCTGCTCCATGTTGTGTGAAACATGGGCTTTCAGGCTGTGCTTTGCCCTGTGTGGCTCCATTTTATTGGCTTTATTTTGAGTGCAAATGCAGAAGCAGATTGACACCACATTTCCTTTGTGCATATAGATGCTAGACACTTGCCTAACACACTCTTGAACAGACTGATAATTTATTCCTAAAAGTTAAAAAAAAACCCAAAACTTATAAACTTATCAAAGTAAAGTGGGGATTCATAGGCACAAGGATGTGTTAAGTCCTTATTAGAAAAAACAGGCCCATGAACTTATTAAACACATCAGATCAAGGAAGAGTACAATCCCTCACTGAGACCCCACCTGAACTAGAATCAAAGAGCTTGTGACTGCTCCCAGCCGTGCTATGGAGGGAAATTGGGATTGCTTGGTAAATTTCAAAGAATCAATATAGCTTGCAATTATTTAATAAATTGTGATATTGTATAAATATCATAAATGTGTCTTTGTATGTTTCTGGCATATCATCCTCATGATAAATTGTGTAAAAATTCCTCTCAGGAACACGAGCCCTGTGGTTTCCTGCTTTCAAACTTTTACTTCTGATCACCTACCTCTTCCATTTTGTTCTCTTAACCCAAGGAATCTAATTCTTGCAGTTACTAACATCGGGATCTTCAGCATCTCGAATTCCCAACACCTATGGAACTATCTCTGTGTATAATACCAGTGTGGTATCTGTTTCCTGACTGAACCACAATTTATATAGGGTAGGGAGAAGGAGAAGGAAAAGGAAAGAAATGGAAGGGAAGAGAAGGGGGGAGAGGAAGGGAGAAAAAAGGAGAGGAGAGAAGGGAGGATACCCAAGTAGAAGTACTGATCCCCAGCTAGGGGGACCTAACAGAAAAAAATTTAAAATTGCTAGCTAGAAAATCTTTCACAAATCTCAACAACTTAAGGGGCAATTGCCTATGCTTGTGGTGGCGGACAGGAGCTGTGGCTTATTTGTTTGTTTTTTGATTGATTGATTGATTGATTGATTGATTGGTTGCAATGCTGGGAATCAAACCTATGGCCTTGTGCAGGTTCAGCAAGTGCTTTATCACTGAGATACATTCCCAGTCTTGCTGCCCCTTTAAATGATGGTTAATGTTCCTTCAAAATCAGCTTTTGCTACTGCTTAAAAAAAACATCCCCTCAGTCCCAACCAGAAACTTGCAAGGAAGGAGCCAGCCAAAAATCGCCAAGTCACTCTACCTCAGCTTTTTAGGTGACCTAAAGTAAACTTTGCTCATTCTAGTATTAAATTTTCTGTCAGAGGGATTCCACTGGCTTTTTTCTTTCTCTCTTCTTTGTTTTATATTCTTTTTTTCCTTTTTAATTTTTTTTTTTTTTTTAAGATTTGGTCTATGACCTCAAATTTAGCATGCCGAGGAATATGCTCATCTCTCCATGTGATGAGTGTTACTGTAGAATATGTCTATGATTCCCCAATAAAACCTCTTGCTTTCTTGGTGCAGAGGCATTGCTTAACAACTTTCCTCTCACTCTTGTCTCCTGACTGTGCATAGCAGCTTGGTACCTACTAAGGGGAGAATCCCTTGCATTCTGAGTAGAACTCTTAATGAGAAACCAACCTCCACCGAAGACCATTACAATGGTCAAAATCTCAATGGCCCAATTAAACAGCACTTTACACATGGCTGAAAACTGAATCTGTAACTTGGAAAACAAATAAGGAACTACCCAGTTTATACCACAGAGGAATGAAGAGATGGAAAATAAGAAAGAACAATCAACACAACGTAGAACAACAGAATGTAGGTTTCAGAAGCAAGCTGGGCAGAAAAATAGATGAACACATTTACATTTTTCTCTAATGTTGGGATATATTTTTTAAATAAATTTGTTGAGAATTTCATACATGCATATAAGGTGTTTTGATCAAATCTATGCCCACTCTCTCCCCTCCAACTCCTCCCATATCTCCCCATCACCTTTTTTCTGATAACTTCATGTACTCTTTCTTCTTTAATTTTTTTAATGGGGTTTTTGGTTACTGTAACATTCCCCTCTTTGAAGAGGTAACTCTAAAATCTTTTAAGGATTAGATAAAAGCTCCCAAATATTTTCAATATTTTTTGGCCTTTGGAATGGAGTAGGTTGCTAAGAGGCCCAAGGACATTGTGAGTTTTAGCTAAGAAACTGGTTACTTTTCTTTGGGGTCTATTTACCCCAACTGCCTAGTCAATTCCTACCTCCTTTTTTGTTTTTTTAAATATTTTATTTATTATTTTCATTTTATGTGTATGTGTGCATGTATTGCCTGCATGTAGGTAAGTGCACCCATGTCATGCAATGCCTGTTGAGGTCAGAAGAGGCTGTGGGATCCCCTGGAACTGGAGTTACGGACAGTTGTTAGCTGCCATGTGGGTGCTGGGATTCGAACCCGGGTCTTCTGCAAGAAAAACCAGTGTTCTTAACCACTGAGCCATCTCTCCAGCCCCCAACGTTGAACATTTTTGAGATGTTTCTTAGCCATCTTTATTTCTTTCTTTGAGAATTCTCTTTTTAGATCATTAGCCCATCTTTTAATTGGGTCATTTGGTTTTTCAATTCGTTTTCTGAGTTTTTTATATATTCTGGATGTTAAACCCCTGTCATATGTGTCACTAATGTTGGGATATATTTAATAACTACAAATTTATAAGGTTTGACACTTTTGTTGGTAGTAATTAGTCAAGTAGTCCCAATTTCCTTGAGACCTGGCAGAGATAAGCATAGGCTCCTTTGCTCCAGTCTTATTTTTAAGATTTATTTTGAAGTCATACAGACTCAGAAAAACGAATAGAAAAACAAATGACATACATTCTCCCTCATATGTGGATCCTAGCACCAAATCCTTTTAAATTTCAGGTCCTTTTAATAAGATGATGTACAGTTCTTTCTGTACGAAATAACTACCATCATCACGACTTCAGCTGAGCCTGATTACTAAACATCGTCACAATTGGGCTTGTTGACAGTTGTGCTCATTCATTAAAGGAGGGCCTAGCAGGGTCATTGGACCTCACCGTGTTATCCAGCCACTCTACCCAGCCAACTGAATGTAATTTGACCCTAATCACACATGGCCTCCTGAATTTGGGGAGGGCTAAAGCATACAATCTAGGGAAGGCTAAGAATAGAAGGAATGACCCATGCTGGGTAAAGGTTTTCCGGTGTGCTCACCCTCAGGTCATACATACACCTCAGCAACCCCTCAATTATCTTGGTAAGTAACCTCAATAAATTCATTGATTCCCCAGTAAAACTTTAATCAAACATTGGCCTGATACTGGAACCTTAAAAGGGAATAAGCATTGCTTAGCATCCCCAGGAAAAGAAGTCTCACAACAAATGGAAAATTTATTTGTTAATGCTATTATGTATCATAATAATTAAAAAAAAAGAAAATGAGAAAGTAAAAGATGTTAAAAGGATATGGTAATGGAGATATTTTCCAAAATAGAAAAAATGAGAAAGCCTAAGCAAGTAATGAAGGTCTGTGTAGGTTTGTTATGATATATAAAGAATGAGACCAAAATAATATACACAAGGGCCTGAGCATGCAGGGGGGGACTGCCTGAGAGCCCCCAGATCCTGCCTCCACATGGTAGTGAGCTTCCCCTAATTGTGTCATACCCACCCCCCTACCTGGGTTTATGTGAGGCCCCTCTCAAGGCCCCAGGGCAGATCTGGCTTTGGTAGGCTAAGGCTGAGATCCTAGCAGACAGCCTGAGAGGGTGGGTTTCAACCTCCACTGGTGTAGCACCTCTGATCTCAGCAAACCTCCGGAGAGTGCTGAGTTTTGCCTCCCTCTGGCCTCCTTCTGGCAGAGGGCCTGAGAATGCAGGAGACTACCTGAGAGCACCTAGATCCTGCCTACACGTGGTGAAGGAAGCCTGAATGTACCTGACTGAAACCTGAATTGGGCTTCTGTAGGTAAACCTGAATACCTGATCTGAAGCCATTAGTTCCCTCCAAATTAAACCTGAGAGAACATGAACACTTTACCAACCAGCTTTACATAACCAATAGAGAAAGGATCTAGGAAACCCAATAATACAAACAGAATCATAAACAACAAAAGAAATTCAGAGAAAAAATGAGAAAGCCCAAGCAAGTAATGAAGGTCTGTGTAGGTTTGTTATGACATGCCAAAACCACAATGAAAGAATAATAAAACAGAAAGCCAAAACACTATGTCCCCATCAAACTCCACTAATCCTGTAAAAGAGTTCTACAAGGAGAACCCCCTAGAGATAACCCAGGACACTGAATTTAAAAGAACAACCATAAACATGATCAAGGAATTAAATGAATTTAAAGAACACACGAACAAACAACTCAAAGAACTAAAAGAAGATAGGGATAAACTTCTGAATGAATTCACAAAAGAGACAGAAACATTGAAGAAAACTCAGG
>NW_008359681.1:4333490-4336545 GCF_000622305.1 Nannospalax galili | reverse complement strand
AAGTTAACTTGAAACAACAGGGGAAAGCCTCACTGCTAGAATGAATGAAATGGAAAACAGAATATCAACACTGGAGGATAAAGTTGAAAAATTGGAACACTCAAGCAAAGATTATTGAGAATTTAAAAAAACACAGGAATGGAATATGCGAGAGATTCAGGAAAGCATGAAAGGACCAAATATACGTATCATAGGAATAAAGGAAGGAGAACAATTGCAGGTTAATGTTCTTGACCAGATCTTAAACAGGATGGTAGAAGAGAATTTCCTGAAGTTAAGGAAAGACAGCCCCATACAAACATAGGAAGCACAGAGAAAACCAAATAGACAGGATCAGAAAAGAAACTCCCCACGACATATCATAGTAAAAACAAATGTGGAGAACAAAGAGAGAATTCTGAAAGCAGCAAAAGAAAAACAACAAGTCACATACAAAGGAAAGCCCGCCAGAATTACACCTGACATATCAATGTAAACTATGAAAGCCAGAAGAGCCTGGACCAAGGTATTTCCAAAAGTGACAACAGATGCCAACACAGAATACTTTTCCCAGCAAAAATGTCTATTATAGTTGAATGGGAAAGAAAAATCTTTCATGACATGAATAGCCCGAAAGAATACATGTCCACAAAACCACCCCTTCAAAGAATACTTGAAGCAATACAGAGAGCAGAGAAAGAAACAACTATACCCCACGTGCAAAGAAGTTAAATAAAGGTATAATTGAGGAAACACAAAATTAGACAAAGAACACAAACAGCAATCAAAATGATGGCAACCAATACACATCTTTCAATAATAATCTTAAATATCAATGAACTGAACTCCCCAGGCAAAAGACACAGGCGAAGTGATCTACATAGTGAGTTCCAGGACAGCTGAGGCTACAAGGAGACCCTGTCTCAAAAAGAAAAAAAAAAAGAAACCTATCTCACCTTCAGGGACAGGCACTATCTTAAGGTAAAATGATGGAAAAGACTATTCCAAGCAAATGGCACTTAGAAACAAGCGGTTGCAATTCTAATATCTGACAAAATAGACTTCAAAGTAAAACTAATCAGAATACATAAGGAGGGTTACTTCATTCTGATTAAAGGAAGAGTTAACCAAGAAGATACTACAAGCCTTAACATATATGCACCAAACTCTGATGCACCCAAATTCATAAAAACAACACTACAGGACTTTAAGACCCAGATTAACTCCAACTCAGTAATAGTAGGGGACTTCAATACCCCATTGTCTCCATTAGACAGGTCAGGGACTTCAATACCCCACTATCTCCATTAGACAGGTCAGCTGGACAAAGAATAAACAGAGAGACGTCTGAATTAAATGATACCATACATCAAATGGACTTAACAGACATCTTTCCAATATTCCACCCAAGCGCCAAAGAATACCCTTTGTCCTCGACACCCCATGGAACCTTTTCAAAAATTGACCACATGCTGGGCCACAAAAAAACCCTCAACAAATACAAAAAATTGAAATAATCCCATGCATTCTATCAGACCACAATGCAATAAAGCTCAAAATTAACACTGGACAAAGCCTTAGTCACTACACAAACTCGTGGCAATTGAACAACACACTCCTAAACAATGAGTGGGTCAAAGGAGAAATTAATAAATAAAAAAGAATGCCTGGAATTTAACAAAAAGGACAATGCAACACAACACAACCTCTGGGACACATTAAAAGCAGTCTTAAGAGGGAAGGTTTTAGCTCTAAGCACTTACATTAAAAAATTAGAAAGAGCCCAAATAAATACTGCAACTCAAGACACTGGAAAGGCAAGAACAAATGAAACCCAAACCAAGCAGAAGAGAAGAAATAACAAAAATCACAGCAGAAATTAATGAAATAGAAACAAAGAAAACAATACAAAGAATCAATGAATCTACCAGATGGTTCTTTGAAAAGCTAAACAAGATAGACAGAACCTTAGCTCAGTTAACCAAAAGAAAGAGCAAATCCACCTCAACAAAATCAGGGATGAAAGAGGGAACATCACAACAGACACCCAAAAGATCCAGACCATTATAATGGAATATTTTAAAAACCTATATGCTACTAAATCTGAAAATCTAAAAGAAATGGATGGATATCTGAAATCAAGGGAACCCCCAAAGTTAAACCAAGAAGAGATCAACAGTTTAAACAGACCCATAACATATAAGGAAATTGAAACAGTAATACAGAGCCTCCCAGCTAAAAAATGCCCAGGCCCTGATGGATTTACAGCAGAATTCTACCAGACACTTAAAGAAGACCTCCAACCAATATTACTTAAATTATTCAAAAGGATAGAAACAGAGGGAGAACTCCCAAATTTCTTCTATGAATTCACCATCACATTAATACGCAAGCCAGGTAAAGACACAACCAAGAAAGAAAACTATAGACCCACAGTCTTAATGAACATAGATGTAAAAATTCTCAACCAAATACTTGCAAACCGCATACAGATACACATCATTAGATCACTCACCATGATCAACTAGGCTTTATCCCAGTGATGCAGGGCTGGTTCAATATATACAAGTCATAAACATCATATAATCATATAAATGGACTCAAAGACAAAAACCACATTGTCATCTTAATACATGCAGAAAGGCTTTTGACAAAATTCAGAATGCATTTATGTCCAAAGTACTGGAGGGAATTGGATTGGAGGGAACATACCTCAACATAATTAAAGCTATACACAACAAACCCACAGCCAACATCATTCTTCTAAATGGAGAAAAATTAGAAGCATTCCCATTAAAACTAGGAAGCAGACAAGGATGTCCACTATCTCCACTCCTTTTCAATACAGTGCTTGAAATTCTTGCTACAGCAATAAGACAGGAGAAGGAAATTAAAGGAATACTAATTGGAAAAGAAGAGGTCAAACAATCCCTTTTTGCAGATGATGCTATACTACACCTAAGAGACCCCAAAAGTTCCACCAGAAAACTCCTTGAACTGATTACCACTTTCAGTATAGTGGCAGGTTATAAAATCAATCTACAAAAATCAGTAGCCTTTCTATATACCAATAACA
>NW_008359681.1:4331241-4333475 GCF_000622305.1 Nannospalax galili | reverse complement strand
ATGATGTTGGCTACAATACTTTTCACTATAGTGGCATGTTAAAAATTTAATCTAGAGAAATCAGTATCCTTTCTATATACCAATAATAAGCAATTGCTGCAAAATAATAAAATATCTTGGAATAAATCTGACCAAAGACACCAACGATCTCTACAATGAAAATTTTAAATCATTAAAGAAAGAGATTGAGGAAAACACCAGGAGACTGAAGGACCTCCAATGCTTGTGGATTGGAAGAATTAATGTTTTGAAAATGACCATCCTACCAAAAGCAATATATGGATTCAATGCAATCCCAATCAAAATCCCCATGACATATTTCACAGAATTAGAAAGAAACATCCTTAAATTCATGTGTAAGCACAAAAGACCTCAGTTAGCCAAAGCAACCCTGAACCCAAAGAGCAAACCTTGGGAGATTACTATACCAGATCTCAAAGTATACTACAGAGCTATAGTCATAAAAACAGCATGGTAGTGGCATAAAAATTGACAAATAGATCAATGGAACATCATTGAATAGCTAAACCTGAGTACATGCAATTTCAGCCACCTGATATTTGACAAAGTTGTCCAGAACACACAATGGAGGAAAGACAGCGTCTTCAACAAATGGTGCAGGAAAAACTGAATCTCCACCTGTAGAAGAATGAAACTAGATCTTTATCTTCCATCTTGCACAAGAGTCAACTCCAAATGGATCAAAGAACTCAATGTGAAACTGGAAACCCTGAAACTATTAGAAGAAATTATTGGCAGTAACTTACAAGATATATGTGTTGGAAAGGATTTTCTAAATTGGACAGAAGTTGTTCAAGAATTAAAGTCAGAAATCAACAAGTGGGACCTCATTAAACTAAAAAGCTTCTGCACAGCAAAAGAAAATCAAAAAAGGGAAGAGAAAACCCATAGAATGGGAAAAATCTTCACCAGTGACACATCTTACAGGGGTTTAACATCCAGAATATATAAAGAACTCAGAAAACAGAGAAGCAAGAAACCAAATGATCCAATTAAAAGATGTGCTAAAGATCTAAACAGAGAGTTCTCAAAGGACGAAATAAAGATGACTAAGAAACATCTCAAAAAGTGTTCAACATCATTAGCAATTAGGGAAATGCAAATTAAAACCACCCTAAGGTATCACTTTACACTGATCAGACTGGCTGGGAGCAAGAGAACTGATACCAAATGCTGGTGAGGATGTGGAGAAAGGGGAATGCTCATTCACTGCTGGTGGGGTTGCAAACTCATGTAACCTCTATAGAAAACAGTGTGAATTCTTAAAAAACTAAAAATGAACATACCATATGACCTGGTTATACTTTTCCTTGGCATATACCCAAAAGACTCATCCTATTGTAGAGATATTTGTACAACCATGTTTATTGCTGCTCTTTTCACAATAGCTAAGATACGGAAGCAACCTAAATGCCCTCAACTGACGAGTGGTTAACAAAAAATGTGGTATAGTTACACAATGGAGTTTTATTCAGCAGTAAAGAAAGATGAAATAATTAAATTTGCAGATAAATGGATACTTGAAAGTGTTATACTAAGTGAAGTAACAGACTCGGAAAAACAAACGACATATGTTCACCCTCATATGTGGATCCTAGCACTAAATCATTTTAAATTCCAGGTTCTTTTAATAAGATGATGCTGTACAGCAGTCCCTTCTGCGTGAAGTAACTACCATCATCAAGACTTCAGCTGAGCCTGATTGCTAAACATTGTCACAGTTGGGCTTGTTGATAGTTGTGCTTATTCATTAAAAGAGGGCCAAGCAGGGTCATTGGATCCTCACTGGAGTATCCAGCCACTCATCCCTGCCAACTGTATGTAATTTGGCCCTAATCACACATGGCCTCCTGGATTTGGGGAGGGCTAAAGTATACAACATGGGGAAGGCTGGGAAGAGAAGGCGTGACCCATGCTGGGCAAAGGCTTTCCAGTGTGCAAACCCTCAGGTCATACATACACCTCAGCACCCCATCAATTATCTCGTTAAGTAAGCTCAATAAATTCATTGGTTCCCCAGTAAAACTTTAATCAAACATTGGCCTGACACTAGAACCTTAAAAGGGACTAAGCATTGCTTAGCATCCCCAGGAAAAGAAGTCTCACAACAGACAGAAAACTTATTTGTTAATGCTATTAGGTCTCATAATTATTAAAAAAGAAAATGAGAATGTAGAAGATGTTAAAAGGATATGGGAATAGAGATATTTTCC
>NW_008359681.1:4327351-4327700 GCF_000622305.1 Nannospalax galili | reverse complement strand
TTCATCTATGTTCATTAAGGACATGGGTCTATAGTTTTCTTTTTTGGTTGTATCTTTACCTGGCTTTGGGATTAGAGTGATGCTGGCTTCATAGAAGGAATTTGGAAGTACTCCCTCCATTTCTGTCTTTTTGAATAAATTAAGTAGTATTGGATGTAGGTCTTCTTTAAATTTCTGATAGAATTCTGCTGTAAATCCATCTGATCCTGGGCTTTTTTTAATCAGGAGGCCCTGTATTACTGTTTCAATTTCTTTTTGTGTTATGCATCTTTTTAAGCTGTTAATCTCTTCTTGGTTTAGTTTTGGTGGTTCCCATGCCTTTAGATATCTGTCCATTTCTTTTAGGTTT
>NW_008359681.1:4326887-4327243 GCF_000622305.1 Nannospalax galili | reverse complement strand
GGTCTTTCTTTCTTTTGGTTAACTGGCAAGCAGTCTGTCTATCTTGTTTATCTTTTCAAAGAACCAGCTCTTGGATTCGCTGATTCTTTGTATTATTTTCTTTGTTTCAATTTCATTAATATTTTCCCTGGTATTTGTTATTTCTTCTTGTCTGCTGGGTTTGGGTTTCGTTTGCTGTTGCTTTTCAAATGTGTTGAGTTGCAATGTTAAGTCTTTATTTGTGTTCTTTCTGATTTTTTGACGTAGGCACTTAGAGCTATAAACTTCCCTCTTAGGACTGCTTTCAGCATGTCCCAGAGGTTTTGTCGGGTTGTATTGTCCTTTTCATTTAGTTCCAGGAATACTTATTTTATTTC
>NW_008359681.1:4307460-4324745 GCF_000622305.1 Nannospalax galili | reverse complement strand
TTTGATTTTATATTGGAGTGGCCAGATTGCTTTTGTCTTCAAGAGTTCCCACAGAGGCCCAAGTTAGATTAGGATCAGATGCTCTCATGCATTCTCCTAAGGTCTGGAACCCTCCAGGAAAGATTTTGACCTCAGAAATTTGGGGGTTGGACTGGCCTGGGAGCAGGGCCCAGGAAAGGTGCTGGTCTAGGGCCGCTGGTGGCCATCCCACCCAGAGATGAAAAGGGAGACGGGGGCGGGATGAGGTCCCAAGGGCTCCTGGGGACTGCACTAAGGAACTGGGTTGGTCTGGATGCAAATAATCAGGAAGTGGAAAGGTCAGCCCCAGCCTCTAGGAAAGAGGCTGGTGAGTTGTGCAGCCCAGGGAAGCAGAGGGAGGTGAGGGCGGGGCCAGGCTCAGAGGCTCCTGGGGACCCCAGAAGGGACTGGATTGGTCTCGATGCAAAGGATCAGGAAGTACTGGTGTCTGTGGTGCCAAGATAAAGAGTGGGACAGGTCCCAGGCTAGGAGGAGAGATGGGCTAGGGAGATGGGAGGGTGAATGAGGCTGGGGAACTCAAGGTGCAGAGGTGTGATTGACTTACCCGGGAGATAGGCCTGCATGTCATGAAGGCCCAGGGAAGCAGAGCCATAATTATTTTTTTTAAAAAAAGAAAATTAGATTATAAAAGGTGTTGAAAGAATATGGGAATGGAGATATTTCTAAAATAGAAAAAATGAGAAGTCAGGAAGGCCCAGGGAAGCAGAGCCATAATTATTTTTTTTAAAAAAAGAAAATTAGATTATAAAAGGTGTTGAAAGAATATGGGAATGGAGATATTTCTAAAATAGAAAAAATGAGAAAGCCTAAGCAAGTGATGAAGGTCTGTTTAGGTTTGTTATGACATATAAAGGGTAAGACAAAAATAATATGCACATAATCTTAAATTTTCTATGGTCATAGTATAGTCGACTAGTTTAAGGAACAAAATATATATCTAGTCAAGTTTTATCTGAGAATGTTTGTTTTTTTTATCGAAGACTTACCTACATAGCACATGATAATTAAAAGTACTAGACTGGTGGAACTAACCTTATTGGGTGTCTAATAGCTATAGTTTGAGGCCTATACTAATGTGGTCAGAGGGACTTAAAGGACAGTTTTTCCCCTTGCCCTTCAAGGTCGACTAAGTTCCAGGGGACTATGAACATCTCTCAAAATGTCCTGTAACTGTGGTGAGTCACCTGTCCTCTTGTTCAGGGAGGCCATGGAGACCCCACGAGATGGACTTGAACCAGTGTCTAGTCTACAAAGAAGAGGGTCAACTCAGAGGAAACTTCTCATTCATGCTTCCAAGTGAAGCCAGGCATGATTGAGCAGAACCTTTGACATCTTCACATAGATGGAACTGGTAAAAGAAAGGAGCCAGGAGCTCCTCCCAAGTCCATGTGACCCCTGAGGAACAGTTTCTCAAATGACCTTAAGTATAAAAATAAATTGATTTATTTGGGCCAACTGTATGGTCTTAAACACCCAAAAGGAAAGTATAACCAAAGAGTAAAGTCATCAGTATATTTCTTTAAGAGTTCAAAGGATTACACTTTCCAGACATTAGGCTTAAGTCTACATTATTTCTAACTGATGATTTTGTTCCTAACCAGAAAGTGCTGCTCAGATGTAAGACTTCAAATCTTGGTCTCCACACTGTAGTGCCCACGTGTAGCTAAGGGAGACAGCCAGCTATTCTAAAATGATGGATAAATTTGTTTTCTCCCCCTATCTAGAAGCCTTTGAGAAGGAACTTACATTGATTCTAACCACTCCAACAGCTATCAAAATACCTGAAAGCAAATCCTGAGTCCATCACTGTAGAGTCTAGCCTTGGAAGACAAAAGAAAAATGAGGAGGAACCCAACAAAGGAATGCTTTTGGAAGCCCTTGTCAATAAATTCCAATGGACTCTCATATGAACATTTGAAAATTGCCCTGTTCAGACTTTTTTGTAGTTCTATGTCTAGAACTTTGTAATGCTAATTTACTCTTGCCTTTACTTCTCCTTCACATCTCCTATTCATGATTCAAGGACACCCCCCCACCCCGCCCCAGAGAAATAAGATTTATGCAATTTGGGAGTCTTTTAAGATAGACCCATTGAAGGGGTAATCCAATTGCTTCACCCTGCGTCCTTGTTCAGCGTGGAAGAAGCCAGAGAGGTCTGCCTCTGGATTTCTTATTGGCAATTTCGGTAACTTCTGCAGAGGATGGTGTGATAAAAATAGGAGGTAGGAATTGGCTAGGCAGTTAGAGTAAAAAGACCCCAAAGAAATGTAGCCAGTTTCTTGGCTAAAACTCACAATGTCCTTGGGCCACTTCGCCACATACTCTGTTCCAAAGGCCAAAAATATCAAAAATATTTGGGAGTTTTTATCTAATCCTTAAAAGATTTTAGGGTTACCTCTTCAGAGGGGTAATGTTAGAGTAGCCAAAAGTCCCCCCCACAATAAATAAATCAAAGAAGAAGAAAGAATGTGTGAAGTTATCAGTAAAAAGTGATGGGGAGATATGGGAGGAGTTGGAGGGGCGGAGTGGGCATGGATTTGATCTAAACACCTTATATGCATGTATGAAATTCTCAATAAATTATTTATTTGAAAAAAAACCTAAACAGGAAAAATTTACAATGAGGGCAAGAACTAGACAGAGAATTCTCAAATAATGAAATGTAAATAGCTGAGAAATATTTAAAATGTTCAACATCTTTAGCCATCAGAGAAACACAAATTAAAACTACTCTGATATTTCATCTTACCGCAGTCAGAATGACTGAGATCCAAAAATCAAATGATGGCAAGTGCTGGCGAGGTTGTAGAGAAAGAGGACACTTATTCACAACTAGTAAGAACTCAAACTGGTGCAGTCACTATGATCAGTGTGGAGAGTCCTCAAATAGCTAAACCAGGTATTGTGATGCATGCTCGAATCCCAGCACTCTGGAGGCAGAGGCAGGCAGATTTGTGAGGTAAAGGCTAGCCTAGTCTACACAGTGATTCCTGTAGTATTGTAGATTAGGATAATGCTGTATCAAACCTCCATGAATGTAAAGTATCTTGTACCTGCCTTATGATACATAACAGTGACCATGCCTTTCAGAGCTATGTTTAACGATGTTACTTAGAATGTTTTCTTTCCAAATGATGGTTGAGAAACTAATAAAATGTGGTGCCTATATATGTATAGAAATGTATGAATGTATATGTAACAATAATAATAAAAGAAGAGGACAAGTAATTGCGAGGAAGTGGGGAACATGGGAGAAGTTGGAGGGGGACTGGGAGGGATGGAAATAATGCAAATACAGTACTCATGTATGAGATTCTCAAAATAAATAAATAATAAAACTTTTTAATGATTCCAGGTAATAAAAAAAAAGATTTCTTTTTAGTTATGTGTGTATGTGTGTGGTAGGGGTATGTGCACACGAGTACCGGTGTCCATGGAGGCCAGAGATGTCAGATTCCCCTGGAGCTAGAGTTGCAGGTGGTTGAACTGTCCAATGTGTATTCTGGGAACCAAACTCAAGTCCCTCTAAGCCATCTCTCCAGCCCTTTTATTCTAATCTTAATTACTAACATTAATTTTCAGATCACACATTATATACCATTTAGCAAATCTGTCTCTATATATGTATATATGTAGGCTACAGAATGACTACAAGGGGTAAAAAGGACCACAGCAGAGTTCAAGAGATTTCAAGGAGGCCTGATAGGCAGAAGTGGAAGCTGATAGAGATGTAAAAGCCGTCTTTGTAGGAATAAGATAATGAACCAGTTGGAGTTCTACTGGAGGTAGCTGTTGCTGTTGCTGCTGCTGCTGCTGAGCCACCATCCCAACTACCACAACCTCAACCCACAAACAGTTAAGCTGAAGGTTCCCAGTTGAGCTGCAGGAGTTAGGTGCAGGGGGACTGTAGAGATGAAAGCTAGGACTTGGTCCCAGTGAACAAATGCTAGGACAGATAGACAGGAAGTCCAGACAGACAAATGGGCAGATGGGAAGATGGCAATTTGAGCTTATCACATCGATGCGGGTGGGCCAAGCTGAGGTAAAGCCCTGGGACATGGAGTTCTCAGTCTGTCAGTCCCACTGACAAACACACCAGGGGGTCAGATGAGAGTTTGGTGGGTCTTTGCCATCAGTGTTAGGTGCCCTCCTCTTCATGAGGTCCAAGCAAGAAAGTGGCACCTTCCTCAGTTTACTGTATCCAATAAGTTCCTAGTCCTGATTTCCTGATGTGATTTTACTGCACCCATGTGCTTCTAACAGTCCAAATTAATCTTGATAAATTTATAGTGTGGTATCCTTTCTACTTTAGGAATAAGTTATCAGTCAGGACCTTGTGGGCCCGGGTGAACAAGTAAAGAACACCACCATCTGTCCAACACCACTCAAAATAATATTTTTTAATATCATAAATATAAGATGTTGTACATGACATATTCTATGCAAATATTATATATTATTAAATATCATATTCTTAAATTGTTAATGATATAAGATACTACCTAAGTATGAGTTCTCATGAGAAAATTACAGAAAATATAACATTAGAAAATTTTTAATGTGAAGAAAAACATTTTAAGAAAATATTTTGCCAAAAAAACTTAGAGTAACAATATTAGACACTTTATTTATGTAAAGTCCCCATTCATATGAAGAAGCCCTAACCCCCGAAGTGTCTCTTTGGAAACAGGGCCCTTGTAGAGATAAGGTAAAATGAGGTCATGAAGAATTGGGCTCTGGTTTGATAGACTGTATATACTTGTAAAAAGGGGAAGAGAGACAGACCTCTCCTCTTTCCCAACACACACCAAAGGCCATTTAAGGACACTGGAGAAATCAGCTGTGTACAGAACAGGAAAAAAGATCCCGGAAATCAATCACGCTGTCACTCCGATCTTGAGCATCCAGACCCCAGATGTGAAAACAGAGATTTTCTCTGGTACACCACTTAGTTTAGCGTACTTTGTTACCACAGCCTAAGCTGTCTAACATATTAATAGTGGATAAAATACACTTTGTGTTAAAAAAAAAAAAAGAATTTTTAAAAATCGTAGAAAGTTAAAAACAACACAATTTGTACATAGTGATTTAACATTGTTTAAATCAAAAGTACATGGAATCAAATGGCTGATTAATCCATAGTTATGCAAGATTTCATGCATGCTCTATTTAGGAATTCTAGATCAAATATAAAATTAATATACATTTAAAATTAGCTTAATCTGTTACATTATTCTGTGCCCAACAGATAGAGAATTATTAAGTACAGATGAATTATTTTAATTTCTTATTTTAGATTTTTTTATATGTGTATTTTTGTGTGTGTATGTGTGGGTATGTGCATATAAGTGAGGTATGTGTAGAGGCCAGAAGAAGTCATTGGATCCTCTGGAGAGTTACAGGAGGTTGTGAGCTACCCAATGTGGATGCTGGGAACTGAAGTCAGGTTCTCTGCAAAGAGCAGCAAGCACTCTTAACCAATGAGCCATCTCTCCAGCCCCCAGATGAATCATTTTAATGAATTTATTAGACCATAAAAAATGAATTTTTATGGTCATGAGGCAAAATTTTAAAATGAAAAATCAACTGTACCTTAGTATAGTGATGGATGCATTAACTAATTTATAGTGGCACTTGCTTCACCATGTATGCATGTTGTCTGCCCAGGTAGATATAATTTTTATTTGTAAATTACACAAGTAAAATAATAGTAAAAGAATATATTCCAAAGTCAATAAATATATATTGGAAAGTAGAACTTATTCTTTAAAAAGATAATAGCATAGACAAAAATCTGACAAGATGAATTAATGAGAGAGAGACTTAAATTTAAGTGGAAAAGGGGATTAGAACAGATGCTTCAGGACTGCAGATGCAAAGAATCTCCTGCCACCATGGCTTTGCCGCTATGGAGGACTATACCTGAAACTGTGAGTCAAAGTAAACCCTCCCTTAAATTATGTTTGTCAAGGTATTTATCACAGCAATGAGGCAAGTGATTAATACAAACATACCTGTCAGAACTTCCCATTTTCACCGTCATGGAGAGTATGTTTTAATGGTATTAGGTTCATTACAGAGTTGTGAAACTACCACCTCCGCTACTGGTCGCCAGAATGTTTTCATATTCTCTGAGTCTCTGTACTTAGGAACTCCTCGTTCTTCTTTACATCTGACTGACTACATTTAGACAAATGTCTTCAAAGTTCATCCAGGCTATAGCATGAACCTCCAAGGAATTTTAAAATTGTGTTTAAAATACATAATGTAAATTTATCCTCTTAACGTTGTACCACAGAGCATTTAAATTTTTCTACTTTTGATCCCTTTTTACCCAAGAAATTTTTATATGACTCCAGATATGTAGGTGTATAAAATAAATAGCACAAATTAAAATTTTACTGACAACAGATCATAAAGCTTTGATTTCAAGATAGGGTCTTATTTAGCTCAGCCTAGCCTGTAAGTCACTATGTAGTGAAGGATGTCCTGAATTTCTCCTGACTTTACCTCCCAAGTGCTGGGATTACAGACATGTGCCACCACATCTAGTTTTATGTGATGTTGGAGATTAAACGTACAGCTTTGTGCTTGCCAGGCAAGCACCCTATCAACTGGGCTAAATCCCTAGACCAAGAAAGGTTCTTTAGAATGGCTCATTCTTTGGTATACATATAATTTTGCCATTTATTGAAGATGAAAGCAAATTGCATACTGTTATGATTTAGGTTCTTATTTTTACATGAAGATTTAAATCTTGGTTTAATATTTGGTACTGTGGGACACAGACCATCTTCAATGCTTTTTCAAAGTTGAACAATATTTTGCTTTTGTAATTAAATGCTGGGAATGCCAATTCTCAAAAATATGGAGCACAAAAAGGCATAAGTATGCTTAGGACCATTTCAGAAATTATTGGAAATTCTGTCCTAATCTCAAGCTCAAGTTCATTTAATGATTTTTTTTTTTTTTTTAGAAAATGAAACTCAACTCAGCAACTCAAACAGCCATTTTTAAAATCAAACATTCTAGCACAAACAATTCAAAGATATATAACAATGCTGAGGAATGGTAATAAGAAAATATAAAAAATTTTGTTTTCTATAATTAAATCATTATATTAAAGATCTGAAAAATTTGTGTATACAGTAAAAATACTGGAATTCTTTTTTTTTTTCCAGTCTTTTTGAGACAGGGTCTCCCTGTAGCTCCAGCTGTCCTGGAACTCACTATGTAGAGCAGGCTGGCCTTGAACTCACAGAAATCTGCCTGCCTCTGCCTCCCGAGTGCTGAGATTAAAGGCATGCACCACCACACCCAGCAAATACTGGAATTCTTAACTCAGAGTAATGTCAAACTTAAGCTGAGGTGTTTCAGGCAGCATTTATTGGAATTGTGTGCTGTGACAGCGTACACAGTGCAAAGTGTGCACATTGTATGTTCAGGGCCAAGGGTGCAGTGAAGTCCCTGATGCAACATGAGTAGGGCCACAAACGCCTAGAATTTACTGTTTGATTTTGAATTAATTTTTAATTAATTCAGAATTTTTAATTCTGACATCCATCGCATGTCAGAAGCCTTTATTGTTGCTAAAATGTTTCATGACCTGACTATGGCCACAAAGCACAGTTTAATAAGCTGTGCCACAGCATAAAACATCAATTGCATGTGTATTGTATGATAGGTCTCTAGAATGCTTTCAACTTGCATTCTTGAAACTATACTCAGTTTCCTCCTCCCTCTGGGCCCTGGCAACAATTGTTATACTTCATCACTCTGATTTTGATTCCTTACTTGTGGAAGTAGAATCATGTAGGACTGAAGTGCCTTCCTTTTTGAGGATAACTAATACTTCATTGTATGACTATACTACATTTTTTTACCCTTTCATCTTTCAATGACATTTAAATTGCTTTATCTTTGGGCTAGTGTGAATAATGCTGCTCAGCCATTAAGCAGTACTGGCTCTTCTTGCAGAAGACCCAGGTTTGAATCTCAGTACCTACATGGTGGTTAACAACTGTCTCTAACTCCAGGGGATTTGACACCCTCTTCTGTTCCCTGTAGGCATTGTATGACATGGGTAAACTCACATGCAGGCATAACACTCACCAACATAAAATAAAAATTAAAATTAAAAAAGAAAATAAAAAGTAGAACTTTTCTTTATTTCTCTCCCTTCTTTCTTTCTCTTTCTTTCTTTCTTTCTCTTTCTTTCTTTCTTTCTTTCTTTCTTTCTTTCTTTCTTTCTTTCTTTCTTTCTTCTTTCATTCTTTCTCTTTTCTTCCTTTCTTTTTTTCTTTTTTTCTTTTTCTTTCAGTAGTGTCTACTATACTGCATAAGTTGGCCAGGAACTCACTATGGATCCTAGGCTGACCTCAAACTTGAGATTCTCCAGCCTCAGCATCCCAAGTGCTAGGGCTGCAGGTGTGTGCTAGTACATAAAACAAAACTGCATTAGAATGAACATATTCAGCATGCAATATCTGCATTACTAGCAATTACCACCTGTGCTGTACAATAGCGGCAGTCTATTTCTGCTGCTAACAAAGGGCCATAAAGCTCAGAAACAAAATAACACATTGCAGTGTCCAGAATATTAGAGAGGGCTGTGCTCCATGGGTGGCGTGGCCGGACAAACCTTTTTGTTGTCCCTATCTGGGGTGGTTAATCTCATTGTCACCTTGACTAGATTTAGAGCAACCTAGGGGACAAACGTCTAGGTGTGTTTGTAAGATTGTTTCCAGAGAAGTTAACTGAGGGGGAAGACTCGCCGTGAAGGCCAGAGGCACCATCCCATGCACTGTGGTCCTAGACTGAATGAAAATGGAAAAGGCCGGCTGAGCATCAGCACTCTCTCTCTGCTTCCTGACTTGCTGTGCAGTGTGACCAGCTGCCTCCTGCTCCCACCATGTTTTTGGGGTTTGTTTTTTTTTTTTTTGAGATCCATGGTTATATTTTAGACAAAGAAAAATTGAAAATTAAAGGGACACTGATCATGGGGGGCCTGGCTCAGGGACATCCAGAAGGTGTTATTGGAAGAAGAGGTAGCTTACGCTTATTCACATTTATAGATAATTACATGTATTAAATTTTTTTAATTGAATTTCTGTTAATTTTATACAATGTATTTTGATCATGCTTAAATTGTCTTCTGTATCCGCACCCCTTTTCTATCCCCCACCAAATTTCTGTATTCTAATACATATATTGAAATTTATATTAATATGTATATTCTTTTATTTATATATATATAGATAGAGTCTCGTTTGTGTCGTCAAATGCTTATCAGTGTGGGTGAATCCACTAGAGCCTGGCCAACCTACTAGGAGTCTCACCCTTAAATGTGACTGCCTCTCCCTTTCCCAGCAGTCATTGGTTTTCAACAGTTCCTCAGGTGGAGTTGGGGTTTCTTCCCCTCTTGTTCAAGTCTATTCTGTAATTTTGTCTGGCTTGCGCTTACGTGAAAAGTGCACATGCTGTTACCATTGTTGTGAGTTCATATGAGTAACTGACCAACTGTTTGAAAAAATCACCCCTGGCTCTTATACTTAGGCACTTAGAGCTATAAACTTCCCTCTTACAACTGCTTTTAAAGTGTCCTAGAGGTTGTATTGTGTTGTATTGTCCTTTTCATTGAATACCAGGAATTCTTTTATTTATTTCTTTATTTCTCCTTTGACCCACACCTTGTTTAGGAGTGTGTTGTTTAACTGCCATGAGTTAGTGTAGTGACTAGGGCTTTGCGCAGTGTTGATTTTGAGCTTTATTGCATTGTGGTCTGATAGAATGCATGGAATTATTTCATTTTTTTTTGTATTTGTTGATGTTTGTTTTGTGGCCCAGTATGTGGTCAATTTTTGAAAAAGTTCCATGGGGTACTGAGTAGAAAGTGTATTCTTTGGTGCTTGGGTGGAATATTTGAAAACTGTCTGATAGGTCCATTTGATGTATGGTATCATTTAATTCAGACATCTCTCTGTTTGTTCTTTGTCCAGTTTGCCTGTCTGATGGAAACAGTGGAGTACTGAAGTCCCCTACTATGACTGAGTTGAGGTTAATCTGTGCCTTAAAGTCCTGTAGTGTTGTTTTACGAATTTGGATGCACCAGAGTTTCATGCAATATATATGTTAAGGGTTGTAGTATCTCCTTTGTTAACTGTTCCTGTGATCAGAATGAAGTGACCCTCCTTATCTCTTCTGATTAGCTTTACTTTGAAGTCCATTTTGTCAGACATTAGAATTGTAACCCCTGCTTGTTTCTTAGTGCCATTTGCTTGGAATATTCTTTTCCATCCTTTTACCTTAAGGTAGTGCCTGTCCCTGAAGGTGAGATGGGTTTCTTGCAGACAACAGAGAGATAGATTTTGTTTCTTAATCCATCCACTTAGCCTGTGTCTTTTGACTGGTGAGTTCAGTCCATTGATATTTAAGGTTATTGTCGAAAGATGTGTATTAGTTTCCATCATTTTGATTGCTGCTGTGTTCTTTGTCTAATTTTGTGTTTCCTCAATTATACCTTTATTTATTTTCTTTCACTGCCCCTGGGGTATCATTGTTTCTCTCTCTCTCTGCTCTCTGTATTGCTTCAAGTATTCTTTGAAAGGCTGGTTTGGTGGACATGTATTCTTTCAGGCTATTCATGTCATGGAAGATTTTTCTTTCCCCCTCAACTATAACAGACATTTTTGCTGAGTAAAATATTCTGGGCTGGCACCTGTTGTCATGTAGAATTAGAAATACCTTGGTCCAGGCTCTTCTGGCTTTCATAGTTTGCATTGATAAGTCAGCTGTAATTCTGATGGACTTTCCTTTGTATGTGACTTCTTGTTTTTCTTTTGCTGCTTTCAGTATTCTCTCTTTGTTCTGTACATTTATTGTTTTTACTATGATATGTCGTGGGGAGTTTCTTTTCTGATCCTATCTATATGGTGTTCTGTGTGCTTCCTGTATTTGTATGGGGATGTCTTTCCTTAATTTTGGGAAATTCTCTTCTACAATCCTGTTTAAGATCTGGTCAATACCATTAACCTGAAATTCTTCTCCTTCCTCTATTCCTATGGTATTTAGATTTGGTCTTTTAATGGTGTCCCACATCTCTTGCATGTTCCATTCTTGTGTTTTTGTTGTTATTGTTGTTGTTTTGTTTTTGTTTTTGTTTTTTGTCTTTTTGAAGCAGGGTCTCCCTGTAAGCCCCAGCTGTCCTGGAACTCACTATGTAGATCAGGCTGGCCTTGAACTCACAGAGATCCACCTGCCTCTGCCTCCCAAGTGCTGGGACTACAGGCATGCACCACCACACCTGGCAGCTCCTGTGTTTTTTTTAACTTTTCCATAATCTTTGCTTGAGTGGTCCAATTCTTCAACTTTATCCTCCACTGTTGATACTCTGTTTTCCATTTCATTCATTCTAGCATTGAGGCTTTCCCCTGTTGTTTCAAGTTGGCTTATTGAGTTTTATACTTTCTTCTTCATTTCTGCCTGAATTTTCTTCAATGTTTCTATCTCTTTTGTTTATCCCTAAGAAGTTTATCCCTAAGAAGTTTATCCCTATCGTCTTTTAGTTCTTTGATTTGTTTGTTTGTGTGGTTCTTTAAATTCGTTGAATTCCTTGATCATGTTTATGATTGTTCTTTTAAATTCATCAGTCCTGGGTTATCCCTAGGGGGTTCTCCTTGTAGAACTCTTTTAAAGGACTGGTGGAGTTTGGTAGGGACATAGTGTTTTGGCTTTCCATTTTATTATTCTTTCGTTCTGATTTTGGCATGTGAATTTCTTTTGTTGTTTATGATTCTGATGTGAGAGTTATGTTGAAATATGCTTCTGTTTGTTATTGGTGTGCCTAGGTCCTTTCCTTATTGGTTATGTAAAGCTGGTTGGTATGGGTTTCAGGTCTTCTCAGGTTTTATTTTGAAGGGAACTGATGGCTTTGGATCAGCTATTCAGGAGCACCCGCAGAAGTCCAAATCAGGTTCCAGTCAGATACACTCAGGCTTCCTTCTAAGGTTTGGACCCCTTAAGGCAGGATCCGGGTACTCTGAGGCAGTCCCCTGTCTTCTCAGCCCCTATGCCAGAGGGAGGCCAGAACCTGCTACTCTCTGGCAGTCTGCTGAGATCACAGCCACTACCCTACCATGTTTGCCAGTATGATGGACTATATTTCTTAAATTGTTAGTCAAGATAAGTCCATTTCCCCTTAAGCTGCTTCTGTAAAGTATTTGGTCATAGCAACAAGAAAAATAACCAATACAATATCTATTTTTTTTTTTTTTTTGGTCTTTTTGAGACGGGGTCTTCCTGTAGCTCCAGCTGTCCTGGAACTCACTATGTAGACTAGGCTGGCCTTAAACTCACAGAGATCCGCCTGCCTCTGCCTCCCAAGTGCTGGGATTAAAAGGCATGTGCCACCACGCCCAGCCTTAATACACTATTTTTTCCAGAACTAAACCATCACTAATTAATATTTTGGATGTCAACAATTTTTTTTTTGCTAAAACTGGCTATTTGGTTGATAATTAGGATATTATATTTACAAAGTGCTCCTCCTTGGGTCATTAATGGCAAAATAGCTGAACAGTACCTCCTTCTTCACTCTCACCAGCCTTATTTGATACAGTAAAAGGAATATCAAAGGCTGTAGCCTCCACCTCTTACACATGTTGTCTGAGCCTTCCTGTGCTCAGCTGCTGGCTTGTGGGGACTGCTGATTGCATGGTACCAAACAGAAGACATAGCATGTTGCATTGGGAAAGGTAACAAGTAGCTCTTTCACGGAATTGACATTCATAGGTTGGAACTCCCATGTCTTAGTCAACCTGAGCTAGCTTATAGGAAAGTGACAAATAGTCCTTTCATTCTCAGTGGCTTACAACTAAAGTTTATTGTCTGTTGGCTGCAGGTCAGTGCGGGGCATGTGTGGTGTCCTCTTGCTTCCCAACTATGTCTAGGCGGAAAGTCCCTGTCCAAGATACACTAGTCTCAAGGCAGACAGCAAAGAATGATGGTGGAACCAGCAGAAGGATCTTGAGACATATATCACTTCCACTCACATCTCAGTGGCCAAAGCAAACCCTGTACTGAGCCTGAGGTTGACGAGCTAGTAGCAGGTCTGTTTTCTACACCTTCCTCCAGATTCGGGACTCAAAGGCAGATTCTTCTGAAATGCTCCCAAAGTGAACCCTATGTCCTCTAAACTTTTCAGAGTTTGCCTTCCCCCTCAGTCTCTCTTCTGCATCATCAAATATTCCTTTCCATGGAGATTGCTGCCAGCAGCACGCGAATGTGTAGCTGTCCCCCTCTTAAAGACAAAAGTAAGCCCAATGTAGTCTCCTCTGATTGCCACCTTATGGTTTTGGTTAGTTTTTTGGTCCCCGTGAATGCCTTCTCATATTTTTCATTTATTTATTTATTTATATTTGTAATTTTTATTTACTATTTTTATTTTATATGTATGCATGTATTGCCTGCATGTAGGTAAGTGCACCCGTGTTGTGCAGTGCCCACGGAGACAGGAAGAGGCTGTTGGAGCCCCTGGAACTGGAGTTACAGACAGCTGTTAGCTGCCATGTGGGTGCTGGGATACAAACCTGGGTCTCCTGAAAGAACAACCAGTGTTCTTAACCTCTGAGCCATCTCTTCAGCCCCATTTATTTATATTTTTATGTGTATGAGTGTTTTCCCTACATGCATGTCAAGTACCATGTGTATGCAATGCCTGCAGAAACCAGAAGAGGGCATCAGATCCCCTGGAACTGGAGTTACAGGTGGTTGTTAGCTGCTGTATGGGTGCTGAGAAGCAAACCTGGGTCCTATGTAAGAGCAGCAAGTGTTCTTGTAACCGTAAAGTCATCTCTCCAGTCCCCAGAAAACCTTTTTCAAAAGAATTGTCTCCACTTGCTCTTTCCAATTTAACTTACAGTGATTCATGACCAATCTGTCTCAGTCCAGATTTTATGTCCACAATTATAGGACTGACTTTTATAAAGTAGACATAATATTAACTAATGACTTTAATAACCCTTGGCAAACTAACTGAACTGTGTGCTCTTTTGACCTGGGCAGCTGCTCTTGTTTCCTGGGAATCTTAAATTGCCATTTCACCCACAAAGATAAGAGTGAATGTGGGTATGTTGGAGAACAAACAGATCAAAGCCTTGAAAGACAGTGCATGAATCATCATTCAAAACATGAAGGTTGAAAACGATGCTTGATATAGTGCGTATGAGATATTCTAGAACTAGGGATGCAAAGGCAAGATTGTCTGGTAAGGGTAGACCCAAGCTTGCACTTCCCCAATTGAAGCTGGAGAAATGGTTTTGAATAAAAATAGGGGTGTGGCCTGACTCTGGGCCACAGTTACACAACACAGTTACACAGCAGTTTCAAGAGACATCTGGGGGAGCAGGTGTCCTCTGAGTTTTGGCCCACTCTTAGAGAGTAAAATTAAGAGTCAGGTTGTTTTACTCAGGTATTTGCAATGTGGCATGGTAACTCCCACACACAATGACACAAACCCACTCCTGTGAAGATGCCCAGTGTGCTTCATGTTGATAAATTGAATAGGTGCTTTTCAGTCTTTATACACAGTCATGCCTTGCATAATAATGTTTCAGTCAACTATGGACCACATACAAGATGGTGAACCCCTAAGATTGTTAATAGAGTTGGAAAATTCCTTTAACCTCTTATTTTCACTGTACCTGTTTTTGTCTGATGTGTTTACCCCAATACTTAAAACTGTGTTATGCTCCAGTGAGATGACTCAGCAAGTAAGGGCACTTGCTGTGCAAGTCTGGTGACTTACGTTTGATCCCCAGATTCTACCATGGAAGGAGAGAACAAACGTTCAAGTTATCCTCTGACTTCCACACACACCACATCATGCATGCTCCTACACACACATTAGAAATAAAATCTGGGGTCTATCAAACACTGCACAAAGAACATGCAGAGAAAGTGAAAGTAACTCAGCAAGGCAGATTTTGCTTTTGCAAAAGGGTGTCTTGCCTGGTCAGTCAGATAGAGCAAGTACACACCAGCCTGGGAAGTTTGGGGGACTTTTAACCCTAAGTCAAGAGAACTGTGTCTTGCCCATTGTCTGGGGTCTGACCTCACTGTCTTTCTCAGCTGGCTAGTTTGAAAGAATAGGTGGGAATGGAGATGAACTCCGCTGCCCCAGGCCATCAGGCTCAGGAATGCAGCAGGGCCTTGAACAAAAGTCTTCTAAGATGTAGTAGGATTAAATGATTAGAATTCCTTGTCATAAACCAAGTTCCAAGTTTTACAGGGTTTGAAAGAGAAGACTAAACTTAATGCTTCTTACACACACCATACACATAAAAAAATTAAAAAATTATAAAATTGTATTGCAACTTTCTACAGTGCCCAGTATAGTAACATGCTGGATTGGTTTTTAGCCTAGAAGCAATAAAATGTATCACATAGCCTATTGTGTACAGTAGACAACACCTCCAGGTTAGCATTAGTATGTTCAATGACCACATGATAATGGACTGCCTAGCTATGTGTTTCTCAGATGTACCCCTGTCTGCTCTTCCTCATATCAGTTAGTAGCACCTCTAGGCAGCCAGGCTTGTATTACAGAACTTGGTCCTTATACTTGATGTGTTCTTCTCTCCCACCTCTCTAGCTGTTTCTAAGTTCCTTCTTATAAAGTATGTCTTGACTCTATTTCTCCTGCAATCACAATAGCTAGACTGTCATCTTTTTTCTTTCCTTCCCTCCCTCCCTTCCTCCCTTCCTTCCTTCCTCATCTCACTTTGTAAACCTGGCTGGCTCAAACATGTGACCCTCCCCCCCTCAGTCTCCCAAGTTCTGCCAAGCAGTTGGGCATGGGTGGTGGTGGGAGAGTTAATACAGACAGGTCCTTGCTATATAGCCCAGACTGGCCTTGAGTTACAGATCTTTGGGCCCCAGCATCTGGTGTGGAGATTACAGATGTGCACACCACACCTGGCCTCAGGGGATTCCTCAACAAAGGTTAGAGTAGAACAGGACACATGCTGAGGTGTGAAGGGAGGGTTTTGCTTTTCCTCCTACCTCAGTTCCTATGATTGGATACCATTTTCTGCTGCTTCCCAGGAAGCCATCAAAGCATCAAGCTGGCAAAGCATTTACAGTTCAGTAAATAAGATCTTGCAATGTAGGACTTGTTACCTATTTGTTGTGGACAGAACATAATCTTTCCCTAAGCCACAGGTTTCATTCAGAATACGTGGCATGCCAGCAGGATAAGTCACAGCTGGGACTCCTTAACTTTCTCTATGATCACAACCACATTATTCAGCTGTTAATGGTCACCTAACGTATTTTAAAATTAATTTTAAAATGTGAAAATGATCTATTAATAATTATGCTGTGAAACCCATTGCTTTTTTCTGTTTATGAATATTTGAAAGGAAGCCCAAAGTGCAGAGTCAGCCTGGGTGGAACTTCTCTCCTTCCCTCCTTTGTCTTCATGATAAATTGGCTATTGGACTGAAACCTCACCACAGAGCCAGGACAGACTGGGCACCCGCCCTCGAGCAACTCTCTTTCTCTTTAATAAAGCATGAACAAGTGGTGTGGTGTGCTGGCTGCGGGAGGGGAACAGCTGCCTGGCTCCAGAAATGGAGCCCTGCCTCACTTTGGCAGAACCTTTGCCTCCAGTATTCCCGACATTGGAAAGAGAGCCCAGGAGTACAGAGAACAAGGCCTTCTGTGAATGGGCTTGGCCTAAATCCCCCTTTATACAAAATGAGGAATACTAGGTATAACTGAGCTAAAAGACCCTCTATGTATTTATTATTTATTTGTAATAACTTTTCAACAAACGTTTAGTTTCTACAGTTTTCCAATTCCTCCCCGGAGGAGTACTGTGAGCTTAGTGTTTATATGGTGCCGTACCTGGTACTTGGTATTATTCTACTTATTTCCCACCAAGTGATCACCCTGAGTCTCTTTCTCAATAAGAAAATTAAGAGCTCGGAGGAGTACTGTGAGCTTAGTGTTTATATGGTGCCGTACCTGGTACTTGGTATTATTCTACTTATTTCCCACCAAATGATCACCCTGAGGTCTCTTTCTCAATAAGAAAATTAAGAGCTTGGGCTGGAGTGATGGCTCAGCAGTTAAGAACACTGGTTGTTCTTGCAGAAGACCTGGGTTTGAATCCCAGCACCCACATGGCAGCTAACAACTGTCTGTAACTCCAGTCCTAGGGGATCTGGCAGCCTCTTCTGACCTCC
>NW_008359681.1:4297712-4307332 GCF_000622305.1 Nannospalax galili | reverse complement strand
AAAAAGAAAATTAAGGGCTGGAGGGATGGGTCAGCAGGTAATAAACAACATGAGCAGCTCTGCCTCCCTATAGAGGATGCGGGTTCAGTTCCTAGCACCCACACAGTGGTTAACAACCATCCTAACTCCAGTTCCAGGACATCCTCTTCTGATCTCCACAAGGACTGAATGACACGGACGCATTTACATACATGCAGGGAAAATACTCATGCACATAAAATAATCTAGTATATTTTAAAAAGACATTCCTTTAAAAGCAACTGTCACTCCTGAAAGTTAGATGTTGTGTTCATTAGTGCCTTCCACTGTGTTTGTAACTTTTATATTACTGTGACAAAATAGCTCACACCAACAACTTAAGGAAGAGGGCTTTAATTGGCTCCTGGTTTCAGGGCAAAAAACAAAAAAAACCCAAAACCAACAAAAAGCAACCCCAAAATATAAAGGATATTAGCAGCTTCTATAAGAGTCTAAAGAAGCTGGGTGGGGTGGTGCACACCACCTGTGATCTTAGATTTAGAAGCCAGAGCCAGGAGAATCATCAACCTGATCTCTTAAATAGCAAGTCCCAGGTCAGCCAGGGCTATACATCAAGACCCTGTATCAGAAAGGGGGAAAAAATTTGCAAGTATCATTTTTAGAATAAAGCATAAGAACAAATTAAATAATGAATGTTGTGCTAGAGCACTTCAGTTGTCAACTTGACACACCAGGGAAGAGGGAACCTCCACTGAGGAATTTTCTCTATTGGACTGGCCTATGGCCATATCTGTAAGGCATTTTCCTGATTGTTGGGAGAGCCCAGCCCTCTGTGGATGATGTCATCCCTGGGCAGATGGTCCTGAGTTGTATAAGAAAGCTGGCTGAGCACAGACCTAGGGAGCAAGCCAGTAAGCAGCACTCTTCCATCATCTGTACTTTGGTTCCTGCCCTGAGCTTCTGCCTTAGTTTCCCTCCATGAAGCTGAAGCTGAAGGTGGAATAAACCCTTTCCTCCCCAAGCTAGATTTGGTCAGTGTTTTATCATAGCAACAGAAAGCTAACTAGTATACAAGTAGAATCTTACACCTTGATAGAACTTTTGAAAATTTTAATTTAGAATCTAGGGCTGGCAAAATGGCTCTGCTGGTAATTGTGCTTGCTGCTAAGCCTGATGCCCTGAATTTGATCCCTGGGACTCACATGGTAGAGAGAACTGATTTCCACACACATGCAGTGGCATGTGCACACACACACACACACACACACACACACACTAAATAAATAATAATATATAAATGTAATAAAATGTAATTTTTAAATGAAGTGTATAAAAAACAAGTTGCAATGTTCTTTATAGATAGAAAGATGGATTGATCAAGTAGCTATGTCATGGCACGTGTAAGTTAACTACAGATTGGTGACCCCTGGGACATCCCATTTGGGCTCCAAATAGATGAGGTGTGCCCCAGAAAAGGAGGATGAGCGCAGAGCTGCTCAGCAGGCCTCTGCTGTGTCTAGACACCTGCCACTTCTTGGACTTCTCCCTTCAACTTCTACATGCATCCTCACATTCACGCTACCACGAGGCCGATGTGGCTAGAAAGGAGGGACACAGGAACCTTGGCCGATCTGAGATTTGGGCTCTGAGATCTTCCTTCCCATGTGTACCCTCTTCCTAGTCTGTCAGCTTTTGGTTCCTAAGTCTTTCTGTTCCATGATCCTGTGATAGCTGACCTTCATGGTGCCCTGGTGCTGCCAATATATTGGACAACTCCCTACACAATAAATTCAGATAAGGGTTAAGTTGTTGGGGTGCCAGAATTTCTATGTAGAAAGGGTTTAGGGATAGTGGTTTGGTTGGCAAGAGGCTGGAGGGTTGTCTTGCAGTTGCATATACAGTTTGGGCTGCCCTAATCAACACCATCAACCAAGTGGCTTATACAAGAGGAATTTATTTACTCACAGTAGAGAAAGAGGAAACAAGCAATTTTATCTTGCATGCTCAGGCCTCATGACTTCTCAAAGGCCTCAACCTCAAATTCCATACTTTTGGGGGCTTCAAAAGGCTTTCAGGAGACATAACTCAGTCCATCACACTCAGCAGGCTCACTTTTTATTTAGAGTAATGGAGGTAGGAGGAATGGCTTTACTCTAGCTTTCACTGAGCTTAAGAAACATTTATCCCTGAGAGGCACAGGACATAGGCTTAAATCCACAATCATCTATAGATGATAGACGATATACCTGAGAGTAGTGTGGGGTGGGGGCAGAGCTCTAGAGCAATGGATAGGGGATGCAGATGATGGATGAAGCCACTGGAAAGGAAGGGACAGATGGAGAGAACAGTCATATATAGCTTGGGAACCTTGCTAAGACAACCTTCTGTTTAGATCACAGCTCAGGCTCATGTGGGTTCTACTAAGCACCCAACATTTTTTTTGTGTGTGTGTCTTTTTGAAGCAGGGTCTCCCTGTAGCCCCAGCTGTCCTGGAACTCACTATGTAGACCAGGCTGGCCTTGAACTCACAGAGATCTGTCTGCCTCTGCCTCCCAAGTGCTGGGACTACAGGCGTGTGCCACCACGCCCAGCTGGACCCAGCATTTTTTAAATAAGGTCTTGTGTAGTCCAGGATGGCTCAAACTCAGCATGTAGCACAAGATAACCTTGACCTCCCAAACCTCCTACTTCTACCTCCCAAATGGTTGGATTTCAGGCCTTGCACTAGCATGCCAGATTTTATGTAGTGCTGGGGATGGGATCTAGGGCTTCATGCATACTAGGCAATCATTCTACCAACTGAGTTATATCCCTGACCCATTTGGCAAATTCTCTCTCTCTCTCTCTCTCTCTCTCTCTCTCTCTCTCTCTCTCTCTCTCTCTCTCTCTGTATTCAGGTGCACTTAGCTGTGCATATAAATGTGGGGGTCAGAGGTGTGGCTCTGTCACTCTCTACATTATGTTTTGAGACAAGGTCTCTTCCTGAACCCAAAGCTCATAGTTTTGGCTACATTGACTGGGCAGTGAATCCTCAGAATCTGCTTTTCCTCCCCAACCCCTCCTCCAGTGCTGGGGTTGTAGGTGAACACTGCCACACCTGGCTTTTACATGGACTCTGTGGAGCCAAACTCAGATCTTCATGGTTGCGTGGTAGGCACTTACCCATTGAGCCATCTTCCCAGTTCTCCATCTGGCAACTTTTATGAAACAAAAATGTTCTGGGACCCCCAGCTAGCTGTTTTTAAAAGTCCACATTTTTTTTTTTTTTGGTCTTTTTGGGACAGGGTCTCCCTGTAGCCCCAGCTGTCGTGGAACTCATTATGTAGACCAGGCTGGCCTTGAACTCACAGAGATCTGCTTGCCTCTGCCTCCGGAGTGCTGGGATTAAAGGAGTGTGCCACCATTCCCGGCAAAAGTCCACATTTTTTCCAAGGTTACCAGAAAACAAATGTTCCTCATCTGGAAGAAACACGGGTGTCACTTCTGGTATTCCTGCTACATGTCACATTCCCAGAGTTCATCAGTGGGAAGGGACTTGAAGCCAGGCCAGAGGCAGAGCTTGCTCCGTCTGCAGAGGTAAATTGATGTCACTGTAAAGTTACATGAATCTATGCTATTAAGTTTAGCACCCCTCAGCTTGGGTATCAGCTGTGAGGAGACCAGGGCACCAGAAAACTGTTCTGCAGTGTCAAAGGAGAGGGGACACTCCAAGAGGTCAAAGCTGAGCTCCACTCAAGCCCAGGGAAAAAGCACACACAGACCAGGATACCACCACATCTGCAGATGTGGCAGCAATTGGGAGGTGATTTGATTATTCATCAGATGAAAAGCTGATTGCTTTGTGCTCCCTGATTTCTTGGTGACTGCTCTATCTAATCTATGTTGTTGAAAGTCAGGATAGTGGTGATTCCTGGTGCAGGGTTCAGACAAGAACAGTATGTGGGCATGCTGAAGGTGTGGCAGCCATGTTCTAGTTACACAAATATGCTCAGTTTGTATAAACTTAATGTACACATTTCAATCTGGTAATGGCATGTTATTTTTTAATATATTCTCAAAGATAAAGCCATGTGATCCAGCAATTCCACTTCTGGGTATACTGAAAAGAACTGAGCACTTGTCTCCAAGAGATGCCTGTGCACTTACGTTCAGAGCGGCATTATTCACAAGAGCCAAGAAATGGAAATAGACCAAATGCCCATCCGTGAATGAATAAACAAAACGTAATACATTATACAAGGGAATATTATTCAGCCTTATAAAGGAAAGATATTCTGGCAAAGGACACAATACGAGTGAACCTTGAGGGTTAAGGAAGGAAACAGACACAGATGGACAGATGCTGTGTGATCCCACTTACATGAGGTAACTAGAGCAATCTGGTTTATAAAGACAGAAAGTGAAATGATGCTCGCCAGGGGTTGAGGAAGTTACTGTTTAAAGGTACAGAGTTTATAGGAAGGTGAAGAAGTTCTGGAGGTGGGTGATGGTAAAGGACAGCACAGTGTTATGTTTAGCACCACGGGCTAGTGCACATAGAGCAGTACTAATGGTAAGGGTTTGTGTCTCTTGCCATGTATTTATTTATTTATTTGAGAAGCTGAGAATAAGTGTATGAGCACAGAGGAGTTGAACTGATGGGATGAATATGTCATGAAATGGCACTGTTTGATTGGTTAACACAATAGGAGCTAGGTAGTCCAACAGTGTCTGTCAGCACACTAGAGAGATTGACAACCCAGTAGCTCAGTCCATGAGTCTGAATGTCTCAGTCATCCTACTCTAACCCTGAAGGCCTGGAGGATTTCTGGAGAACTGCTGGTCTTCAGTTCCTGTTAAAGGGCCAAAGAAGCAGGATTCTGATGTCAGCAAAGGATGGAGGCAGCAGCAGCAGCAGCAGCAACAGGATAAATGCACTCACCAGCAAGGAGGGAAGATGGGTAGGCAGAGCAGCACTGCTTTTCCCTGGAGTCTCTTTATGTCTGGACCACCCTGGAAGGTGCCGTCTACTCTGGGAGCAGGTTCTCTGCCTTTAGGCAACCTTTCCTGGAAATACCCTCCAAGACTTTCACAGAGGGACATTTCTTAGTTGTAAAGCTGACAGTCAACATTAACCATCTTAGTAAGTAAACTTGCCTTGGCTCTCACCTGTTGATAATTTCCCAGCCAATAACCTTATCTGGCCCAGAGTCTCTGGGAGTCCTCATCCCCACAATGTCCTCTCCTTAAAGTCAGTGATTATCTTAGGTACCATTGATAGTGGCAGAAGGTTGGTAGCACACAGTTTCCATCTCCTGTTCTTTACCCACAAGGACCTAAGCTTCAGGCTTATAGTCCATGGCTGTGTGTAGTTTAACAATGGGACCATCAAGTGGCAACTCATCCCCATAGAAAATATGTGTTTGAAAATCTAGACTGAACTTTGACTTACTGTGAAATAAGCAAGAAATGATGATAGGGGTATGAAATCATGTAGACTCTTATCTGGAGCTCATTGAAACTCAAACTAGAAAGACATGGAGAGAAAAGGCTTTGACAGGTAATCTGGGGATGAAGAATCATTAAGGGAGGTACTGTTAGATGTACAAATATTGACTTAGCATGAACATTTGTTTTAAGTGATATTTAAATTTCCTAAAGAAGTCAGAATGTTTCTGAGGGAAGCTAGGGAGGCTTTTTGAGGCTAACAAGGCAGCATCAATACACACCACAGTTCACACCACTTCTCCATCTGTACATAGAGCTGTAGACACTGCACATGGCTTTGGGAGAAACTTGCTTGGCTTTGGCTCTTTGACAGGAAGTTGGGGACTCACCCTAAAGTAAGAGTTGATGAAATCCCAATCCATCATAACAAAAGATTCTAGAAAAGCAATATGGAATATCTTAGGAAGAAAAAAGTTAAGCTCAGATCCCTATAAAGACATAGTTAAAGACAGATACCTGGGTCCAATAGCAATGTCCACAAGGATGAAGAATTTAGAGGTGATGATCAAAGGGTACAAAGTCTGAGTTTCATAAGATAATAAATAAGTTCAGGGGATTATTGTCCACTCAGTGTGTTTCATTTATAATACAGCATAGTATAATTAAATTTTGATAAGGATGTAGATCATATGTTAAGTTCTTATCACAATAATAATAATAAAAGAAATTCTGGGAGGCGATGGATACATTTATTGTCTTGATAGTGGGGTGATTTCAAGAGTATATGGCTGTACTCAAACTTACTGATTTGTATACATGAAGTACGCCTATCTTTTAAAAAGATTTATTTGTATTTATTGATTACCTATTTTTATGTGTATGAGCATTAGCCTGCAGGTGTGTAAGTGTACTCATGTCATGTGGTGCCTGAGGAGGACAAAAGAAGGCATTGGATCCCCTGGAACTGGAATTATGAACAATTGTTAACTACTTTGTCAGTGCTGGGATTCGAACCTGGATCTTCTGCAAGAACAACCAGTGCTCTTAACTGCTGAGCCATAGCTCCAGCCCAGATTTATTTATTTTTATATGTATGAATGTTTGCCTGCATATATGTGTGTATATCACATGCATGCCTAGTGCCCACAGAGGCCAGAAGAAGGTATTGTATCCCCTAGAACTGGGGTTACAGAAGATTGTGAACTGCCATGTGGGTGCTGGGAACAGAATCCAGATCTTCTGTAGAAGCAGTAAGTGCCCTTAACCACTGAGCCATCTCTCTAACCCCCAAGTGTTTCTAGCTCTTAGCATGCCATTTATGTCCCAGTAAGATGGTTTTAGATTTAAAAAGAACAAGTTGGAAATGCTTACGGAACTGGAAGACACATGCAAAAATGCAGAAATGGCAGGCCAATAATAAAGGTTAGAGCAAAGCAGCCTTCTGGGTGAGGACAGCTTGAATTCTCTTAACAAGCATGTTATCCATGTACAATAGTGTTGCATGTTATGTCTCTGTTATTCCCCCCACGTGTGCTGTGTTTCACAACGAGAAGAAAGGGCATGAAGCCAAGGAGCAGGCCCAGGAGTGTTTCTAATTGCTTCCTTGCAGTGAGCCCTGCTGGGTTTGATCTCTACCATGTTGCTGTTTTGTTCATTTAACAATTTTGCCTAGGATTATAATCGCCTAGGAGACAAATCTTTGATCATACCTGTGAGGGATTATCTGGAATAGGCTAGCCTCTGGTCAGACCTGCAAGGAATTATCTTGATCAGGCTAATAGGAGAGGAACTACCTAACCACCATGGGTTGTACCATTCCATGGGTTGGGGTCCCAGATTGGATAGAAAGGAGAAGCAAGCTGAGCACCAGCGTTCATCACTCTCGGCTTCCTGACTGCAAATATTAGCTGCCCCCTCAAGTTCCTGCTCTCATGAATTCCCCACCTGATGGACTGTACCCTCAAGCTGTGAGTCAAAATAAATCCTTCCATTGTTCTGTCAGAGAGTTTTATCAAAGCAGCAGAAAAGCAACCAAGGCACAGTTCAGTTAGGAGCTGAGGATGAGTGCTGGTTGTGCTTCTGTTTGCTCCCTCTGAAGTGGCAGGTGGTGGTGCTAATGCTGTGGTTTGTGAATGCAAACATGATGTGTCAGCCAAGCTCCTGGCCTCCACCCACTCTGCTGGGGATGCACAGGAGAAATATAGCTGAATACATGGAAGGGAATCTGTACCGTGCATTCCAGGGCCAACTTGGGCAACACAGCACATCAAGAGAACAGAGGAGTTTACACTTGTCTGGGCCTAGTGAAAGCTCTTGCCCGACTTTCTGGCAAATAAAATTGCTGAGAATGACTATTTGTGCTTCTGTTTGTTTACTTAGAAATAGCAAGATTGGAGTCTATCCATCCAGGGTAAAAGCCAACTCAAGCAATTTGACTCACCTCGCCTGATGCCAAATGACCAACCTGAAAGTAGGAAGTAAGAATTGGGTAAGACTAGGGCTTTCCGGACAATCAGTTCAAATCTATCAATTTTGGCTGGTACCACGCACCAGATCGTTTATTGAAAACAATGACTGGCGATTTGGCAGCATTTTTTTAAAATGCAAGTGCAATCTTGGATTGGTTTGCTTCATTAATTTAGTCTGGCACTGATTGCTTTAACAGAACTCCATTGAATTTTCCATCTATAATGACTCTATTATATTTACTTTGAAAGCCACTTAAAGATGATTATGCCAAAGTGCAAACACATCTGGCAAGTCAATGCATTTTGTAATTTCCTGCAGTAAAACTATAATTGTGGCTTATGATTACACTAGAATAATACCAAGTTGTAGATATGCTTCAGTGCTACCTCTGATGGGGAGGGCTGTTCAGTGATGCTGAGCAGGAGACTGATTCACAGTTAATGATGCATTTCGGTCAGAGAGCTGAGGGAGCAGGGATAACACTGCCTACTTCCCCTCATCTGTCCATACTCAGCAACTCGCTGTTTCTCAGTCTGACCTCCTACTGCCCCCACAGTGCTGGGACTCTAACCTAGGCCTTGCACCTACTAGGCAGATACTCTACCACTGAGCTACATTCCCAGCCAGATGTCTGTATTTTCATTTTTATTTTTAATACATGAGTGTTTCACCTGCATGTGTGTTTCACTCTGTGCATGCAGTGCCCATGGAGGGCAAAAGAGGGCATAGAATTCCCTGGAACTAGAGTTACAGATAGTTGTTAGCCACTATGCAGGTGCTGGGAAATGAACCTGAGTCCTCTGTAAGAGCAGCCAGTGCTCTTAAGTACTGAGTCATTTCTCCAACCCTCAGACTTCTTCTTTTTTTTTTTTTTTTTTTAAAAGGCAGGGTCTCCTGTATTCCAAGCTGTCTTCAAACTCACTACCTTGAACTTCTGATGCTCAGACATACACCACCACTCCTGGCTTATAGTGATGGGGATGGAACCTGGGTCTTCATGCATGCTAGCAAGCACTCTACCAACTGAGGCACATCCCCAGCTCTAGTGAGACTTCTTGACTCAAGTATACATGATGAAAGTAATATATAATATATATATATTATGTATTCATTCATCAATTTATTTATTTTTATTTTGTGTGCACATGTGTGTCTGAGTACAGGTGTACATGTGCCATGATGTGTGTATGGAGGTCAGAAGACAGCTTTTAGAGAATCAGTTTTCTCCTTCTACCTTGTTGATATTGGGTCTCTCTTGTTTCTGCTGCTGTCCTATGTATGCAACCCTTCTGGCCCATTTTCCTGTCTCTGATTCACTTCTCCCTGCAGAAGTGCTGGGATGGGATTACAGATGTGAGCCACTACATCTGGCTTAAAAAAAAAAAAAAAAAGAACATGGGGGAGGCTGGAGATGGCTTAGTTATTAAGAGCACTGGTTGCTCTCGCAGAAGACCCTGGTTCAATTCCCAGCACCCACATGGTGGCTAACAGCCACCTGAAACTCCAGTTCCAGGGGATCCAATGCTCTCTTCTGGCCTCCACAAGCATTGCATGTATGAGTGCACTTACATATGTGTAGGCAAAACACCTACATACATAAAATAAAAATGAATTAAAAAAAATAAAAGTGGGTTCTAGGGATTGAACTCAGGTCACTGGGTTTATGTGGCAGGAATTTTTACCTGCTGAGCCACCTCACTGACCTGTGGTGCAAAATCTTCAGCATAGGGCTTATAACAATTGTT
>NW_008359681.1:4265672-4297678 GCF_000622305.1 Nannospalax galili | reverse complement strand
TTTTCGTCTTTTTGAGACAGGGTCTCCCTGTAGCCCCAGCTGTCCTGGAACTCACTATGTAGACCAGGCTGGCCTTGAACTCACAGAGATCCACCTGCCTCTGCCTCCCAAGTGCTGGGATTAAAGGCATGCGCCACCACGCCCGACAATTGTTTGTTTTTGAAACAGTCTCCCTGTAGTCCCAGCTGGCCTGAAACTCACTAGGCAGACCAGAATAACCTACCTTGATCTCACAGAGATCTGCCTGTCTCTGCCTCCTGAGTGCTAGAATCAAAGGTGTGCGCCACCACACCCAGCTCATGATAATTTTTCAGTTTACATCTAATGATAATCAAAAGACCAGCTTTCAAACAATTCAGAATTTAAAAATGAAAGCACAGTTCAAAAGATTTACTTTTCATTTCATTGTGTATGTAAGAGCACCATATGGAAATGATGTGAAAAAAGCGTGGCTCATATTGTGAAGTGGGAGGTTAGCAGTTTCTGGTGAGTTTGAAGTATATGGGTCAGACACAGATTGTAAGAGTTAGACCAGATAGCCAGATGAGTAGGTAGGTAGATGATAGCTAGATGGACAGATAGTAGATATATGTTAGATAACAGATGATAGATAATATGTGTATGTAGATAATATATAGAAGATAGCTAATGATATATAATACATAATAGATGATAGACAGAGATAGATAGATAATGGGTAAATGATAGGTAGATACATGATTGAGAGCTGATTGAGGGATACATAGATAATAGACCAATAGATAGATGATTGCTAGATTTAGATAGATAGATAGATTAGATAGATAATGGGTAAATGATAGGTAGATACATGATTGAGAGCTGATTGAGGGATACATAGATAATAGACCAATAGATAGATGATTGCTAGATTTAGATAGATAGATAGATGATAGATAGATAGATAGACAGAAGCAGGAGGAACAGTCAAGGAAGAGCTTAGTGCTAGAATTTTGGACTAAATTGGTGAAGGATCATAGGGCCTAGTGCATACTGGTTTTGATGCAAATTTTCTTAATGCCAGAATATTATCTTTTCCAGAAAAAAAATGAAAAATAGGTTCCTTTTCAAAATGTGCCTTCAATAAAGCATCTTAGAATATATTAATTTCATTAGAAATTTGCATAAAAATCTATTAGTCTTTTTGAATTTTTATTTTAAAAAAACATAGTCTGTCTGATAAAACTAGCAATAAAATTACTTTTGTAAAAAAGTACACACAGGCTCTTCTTGTCTGGCTGGAAACACGGGAACCAGCAAGGAGGGCACCACTCCTCTGCACGGTGGGCAAAGGCGCCCCGGACTCTGCAGTGAAGTAGGTGCAGATCAATGGCCTGGTAGTATTAAAGATGATCAAACATTATCAAGAAGGAGGACAAGCAACTGAGATTGTTCAAGGAGTGCTTTGGGGTTTGGTTGTAGAAGACCACCTAGAAATTATCAATTGCTTTCCGTTCCCACAGCACACAGAGGATGATGCTGACTTTGATGAAGTCCAGTGTCAGATGGAAATGATGTGCAGTCTTCACCACGTAAACATTGATCACCTCCACGTGGGCTGGTATCAGTCCATGTACTGTGGCTCTTTCTGGCCGCTTTTGGGTTCCCAGTTCAGTTACCAGCATGTCATCTGTTGTTCTCATTTATGATCCTATGAAAACTGCCCAAGGGCCTCTCTCACTGAAGGCATACAGACTGACTCCTAAACTGAGGAAAGTTTGTAAAGAGAAGGACTTTTCCCCTGAAGCATTGAAAAAGGCAAGTATCACCTTTGAGCACATGTTTGAGGAAGTAATTGTAATTGTAATTAAAAATTATCTGATCGATGTCCTAATGTAGGAGCTGGAGAAGTCAACTGGGGCAGCTACACAAGAAGTCTTGCTAGCAGCAATCACTTGGGGAAGAATCTACAGGTGCTGATGGACCGAGTGGATGAAATGAGCCAGGCCACAATCAAATACAACACGTACATGAAGAACACGAGTAAACAGCAGCAGCAGAAGCATCAGGATCAGCAAGGTCACCAGTAGGAGACTATGCCATGCCAGAGCGTGGGGGAACTCCTGCTCCCCGAGAAGGACTTATCCAAACTCTTCAAGCCTCACCAGGCCTGGGCCAGGAGGGATTCGCTGCTCATTGCAGGCCAGATTAACACCTGCTGCTGGAACATCAAGGAGTTCACTGCCCAGAATTTAGGCAAACTCTTCAAGGCCCAGTCTCTTCAAGAACAAAACTAAGAAAGGAAATTTCCAGAAAAAGAGTTGGAGTGGACTCTTGAGACAGCACCAGGGCCACTCTTGAAAGAAATACATTTCCATACTGAAAAGCAGAGGGTTTCTTTAATGTCATCGCTGTAATGTTTTTCTAGCTAATATTAAAACAAAACCTTGACTGATTGTTTAAAAAAAAAACAGAGAATTTACCTGCCAGATATTAAGATATATTTAGTAGCCAAAGCAATACTTTCTTTTTAAAAAATGGCATGGTATTGACAGAAGACTAGGCAGATAGACTAGAGGAACAGAGTAGAATGACAGACCTGTAAGAGCTTAGTCTATGATGGAAATAATGGTAATGGTAAATAAGAAGGGGGGATTGACTGTTTGGTGGTGAAGAGAAAAATTGATCCATTATATGGGAACAAATATAGTTGTATCCTTACCTCCCATTACACAAGGCTGTGTTCCAAAGGGGTCAAAGAACTAAGTGAAAAGTATTTGTCTACATCACATATCAGAAATATGTAGAGCCAAATATCTGGAATTCTAAACTCAGATTTGGGGAAAATTCATATGGTCAATGCTACGTTACATATTCTGTCCCAACTGGGTCTAGGGCAGCCTACTGTAATCCAAGACCTCAGTATTTATGTAGCAAGTGGAACAGAGACTAAAATACACTTGACTCAACTTTAATCAGTTTTGCCACCAAGTTAAGTTTTGAGGCTGTGCTGGTGTAGTAGTTACCTGTCTTGCTGTCTTGAAAAAATACCTGACAAAAGCAGCTTGAGGAAGGAAGAGTTTATGTTGGCTTACAGTTCCAGGAGATACTGTTCTTTATAACGGAAGGCATGGCCCCATGAGGCAGGAGGCAGCTTATCACACTGTGGCAATAGTCAGAGAGTGATGGATAACTATGCTCAGCTTGCTTTCTCCTTTTTATTCAGACTGAGATCCCAGCCATGGAATGGTACTGTCCGCATTTAGGGTGGGTCTTCCACCACAGTTAACCTAATCTAGATTATCCCTCATGGAGATGTCCCAGAGAATTGTTTCCATGGTGATTCTAAATCCCATCAAGCCAACAGTCAAAATTACTGTCACAGCTGTGATCTTCAGTTTGCCCTTTCTAGGTTCAATTTCCCCCTCCTCCATCAGGTTCTCTGACTGGAAGGCAGCTGCTTGGAAGCCCATGGACAAGCTGCTGCCCTTGATGTATGGCTGGGGAGAGAAGGCAGTTGCTCTTAGCAGCACTTCTCCTACTGCCTCTTTCCCCCCATGGAAGGACCCAGATCTTGAAAGCAGCCTTTTCCTTAGACCTATCTGATACCTGGTTTAAAGACTATTCTATTCTCTTCCTTCATCCCTGTGACTTGGAGGTAATAGCCTATAATTGGGATGACCTCATGTCCCTGCTCTGTATCACTTGGGTTCCATACATCAGTGGTCCTTAACTGGGAGGAGTTTGACAACATTTGGAGACACTGGTGTGACTGTGAGGATGGAAGGATGCTATTGACATCTACAGATGGAGATCAGGGCTGCTGACAGATACTCAACAATATGCAAGAGAGAATTATCTGATCTAAAATGTTAGCAGTGCCAAGGTTGAGAAATCTGCCGTGTACACTTAACAGAGTCCCTTTATTAACATCTTCCCCCATTGCCCATTACAGAATGCCATCTCCGTCCACCTGACTGATATAACCCTAGACATTATTTTTTTTTTTTTGTCTTTCTGAGACAGGGTCTCCTTGTAGCCCCAGCTGTCCTGGAACTCACTATGTAGACCAGGCTGGCTTCGAGCTCACAAAGATCCGCCTGTCTCTGCCTCCCAAGTGCTAGGATTAAAGGTGTGCGCCACCACGCCTGGCTGACTTAATTTTTAAAAAAGTGTTCCAAAGTAGATTTCAAAATTTTGAACTAGGGATTGTGGACTATGAAAGAAAATACAAGGGACCTTGATATCCCAGGGAAAGAAAAGAGTTCTTAAACAGAATATTGAGGAATTTGACTACATCAAAATTAAAGACACCATAGCCAGATACCAACCAGTTCAGGAGAGGTATCTGAAACATCTAAAACTGACAAGGTCAGTTATAAAACTAGATATTTATAATACAAAAAGTATACATTCAATCAATAAGGAATCTGTGCTGGATAGCTTTAGTGTCAATTTGACACACCTGGGTAGAGGGAACCTCAACTGGTGAATTGACCCCATTGGACTGGCCTGTGGCCATGTCTGAGGGGCATCTTCTTGATTACTGAGTGATGTGGGAGGGCCCAGACCACTGTGGGTGGTACCACCCCTGGGCAGGTGGGACTATGTTGTACAAGAAAGCAGGTTGAGCAGGGGCCAAGGGAGCAAGCCAGTAAGCAGCGTTCCTCCATGGCTTATGCTCCAGCTTCTGCCTCCAGGTTCCTGCCCTGAGTTCCTACCTTGAGCTAATGATCTGTGACCCAGGAGATATAAGCTGAATAAACCCTTTCCTCCCCAAGTTGGTATTGTCAGAGTGTTTTGTCACAGCAATGGAAAAACAAACTAGAAAAGAATCCAAGTGAAAAAAAGAACAAAATTAGAAGAGAAAAATCAAAGGGTTAAAAGACGTAAAATGAGATGTCCAATTGCAGTTTTATGATAAATGTAGATTTTGCCTGGCATGGTGATGCACGCCATTAATCCCAGAACTCAGGAGGCAGAGGCAGGCAGATCTCTGTGAGTTCAAGGCCAGCCTATATAGTGAGTTCCATTATTTTGATATATCACAGTGAAAGATTTATCGTCCTCTTTTTTTTTTTTTTTTTTTTTTTTTTTTTAAAAAAAAAAAAAAAAAAAAAAAAAAAAAAAAAGGCAATATTAACAGCAAAAATAAAAGTTATCTAATTGTAAGTGTTAGTAGAGATCTGTGAACTTACAGAAATTTCCATGCTCTGTGACAAGAGTGTGGGTGAAGGCAGGGGCAGTATAGTGGCATTGTGACAAATTGAGTACAGGCCATGCAGACAATTAACCCAGCAATGCTTTTCCTAGATACATATCTAAGGAACTTCTCAGAAATCCACAACGTAATAGGCACCTATGTTTATTGGAGTGTTCTTGGGGGGGCTGCAGTTGGAGGCAATTCTACATTCCTCATAGGGGATATCCATCTGTGTGTATCATTGACTGTGCAGAGAGCAGCCTAGAAGAGTCTTAAAAGGTAGAGCCAAGAAAAAGCAAAACAACAGAGACAGGTTACACAATACCATTTTTAGAACTAATAAGACTTGCTCATTAAATAAGCATGCATATTTCCTGAAGAATTCAGAATGTGATACTTAATCTTTGTTGTCAGTTTGTTAGGATTTGGAATCACCATGAAGACATAACTCTGGGCTTGTCTAGGAGGTTGTTTTCAGAAAGATTTAACGGAGGAGGGGAGACCTACTTTGAATTTGGATGGCATCATCCTGTGGATTTGGTCCCAGACTAGATAAAACAAGAAGGTGAGAGCAAGCTGAGCACCAGCTTCACCTCTCTGCTTCCTGACTGTGGATGCAATGGGACCAGCGGCCTCAAACTCTCGCCATCATGCCTTCCCCACCATGACGGAATGTATCCCCCAAACTGTGAGTCAGAACAAACCCTTCCTTCCTTAAGTTGCTTCTTGACAGTTATTTGGTCACAGTAAGAAAAGTGACTAATACGCAGAGCAAAGGAAGGCACAGTAAATACAGTGGAGTACTTGCTTGTTGTGGAAGAAAGGAAAATGTGGATGGGGAACAGGAGGAAAAAGGAACAAACTAGAGAACAACTTCAAATAGTGCATGGTACAGTACATCAAATGAGATGTATGATCACCTAACACCTGTCTCTAAGTCAGAAATGAAAGAGACAGAGAGAGAGACAGAGACAGAGACACAGAGAGAGATTTAGCTTGGAAAAGTGTGGTGTTACTTTGCCACAGTACAGTCATACCTGAATAAACAGCCTGACTCTAGTTTTTAAGAGTGGACCTAAACTCGTAGGGTACCCATTCCCCCAGATGTCTCCTGGAACTGTGTTGCTGAGCTAGGCCTCACCCATACTTTTATTCGAAACTGTTTCTCCACCATCAGTATGGGGAACTACAAGCTTGGATCCACATTTATCAGACAATCTTATGATTTCATCCGTATGCCTGAAACATTTCATACACACAATGTCAAGCATTCTTCTTAGTCTTCATTATTTCCCTGAAGATGAACTGCCTTTCAGGGCTTTTGTTAATTCTCAAGAATACCCACAGTCATTTACTATCTTTGGATGGAGCAGCAAATAGAGGTTCTAAGGAATCAAGGTCAGGTACCCAGGTTACAAGAGTACATGGTTCAGCGAGTTTGTGTGCAGTAGTTTTTTGGTTGAAGGTTAATTAAAAGTCATTAGTCCATACCTTGTCCAAGTAATGTACTAAAGCCTAGTGGGAGGAAATGTGTGGATCAGGAAGGAACATTCTGAATACAGGGGTAATCAGGGTTGCTTGAAGTGTGCCCTCTTCTGGTAACTTCCAAAAAAGGCAGAGGAATGTGACGTTTTAGATCAAGCCCTCGACTTCCCAGGGCAAGAATTCACTCATGTTTACTGGTAGGTGGCAGTGTGAGCAGACACAGGACAGAAGCTGGACACTGAGTCTGTGAGTGGGGAGATGTTTGGTAGGAAAACAGCAATACACTGTTCTCTCAACCCCCTCAAAACTGAAAAAAGTGATGGCCACTTGTCTGCCTGGGTTGGGAGTTCTGATATACACCGAGCTCTGCTAAAACCTGGGCCATCTGCCATGCTGAAGTCACTGGTCAACCCTAATCTCAGTTTCCTCTTTATGACAATACATGATATTTACTTAGCACGTTGTCCACGCTCCGTGGTCTGAGATTACAATTCCCACAATGATACATAAGGGAGACATTTGTGATACACTAAAATGTGTTTTAAAAACTTGCCCAGGCTGACCTTGAATTCACCATGTAGCCAAGGGTGATCTTGAACTCTGATTCTCCTGTCTCCACCTCCTGAGTGCTGAGATTACATGCATGCACTACCATGTCCAGCTTTATGGTGATGGGAACTGAACCTTGGGGCTTCATGCATGGTAAACAAACACTTTACCAACTATTTTTTAATTTAATTTAATTTTATTTTATTTTATTGAGACATGGTCTTGATACAGGTTTTGGTTTTGCCTTTTTTTTTTTGGTCTTTTTGAGACAGGGTCTCCCTGTAGCCCCAACTGTCGCTGGAACTCACTATGTAGACCAGGCTGGCCTTGAACTCACAGAGATCCGCCTGCCTCTGCCTCCTGAGTGCTGGGATTAAAGGCATGTGCCACCATGCCTGGCTGGTTTGCCTTTTTTTAATCAGAGACTATTTAATATGTGTTGTATTTTACAAATACACTGCAGAATCATGCAATCCTGCCTACATTGCATGCAACCCTGGGCTGCAAGTCTGCACACTCCTCTGCCACTGGACCTGTGATGGAAGAACCTTTCTTCTTGCCTTTATCTTTTGCTATGACCCCTATGTTATCTTCAAAATGAAGAAACATTTCATTTTCTCGTTGGTGTGACTTTCACTGTTGAATCACCACTGCTGGATGGGCCTTTCTTAGCTCTGGTTTGCCTTTTTTCACTCTGGCAACATGTCACCGCATGAGCAGCAGGAAGTCTATTCAGCTGGCCCTTGATTCTCTTCACAGTAATTTTCCAGTTTTGGCTCTTGTGTTATCAGCACAGCTGATCACAGCTGGAGCTCTATGGAAAGACCCAGAGAAATGTGGAATTTCACACCAGAGGACCTACCATGTCCTCACTTCAACATCTTCAGCTCCTAGAAAAAGTGAAAAAGGAGGTAGACACAAAGGACACTTGATACAGATTTGGTTTTTTGGGATTTTTTTGTTATCTTTCTGTGTTTGAGAATTTTGCCAACATGTATGTAAGTGTACCCGTGTGTGCAGTGCTCACAGAGGGTAGAAAGAGGGTGTCAGATTCCCTGAAACTGGAGTTACAAACAGTTGTTAGCTATCATGTGGGTGCTGGGAACTGAGCCCAGGTCCTCTGGAAGAGCAGCCAGTGCTCTTAACCACCGAGCCATCTCTCTAGCTCCTGATACAGATTTTTTTTTTAGTGTGACAGAAATTTCTCATCCAGTTGTGTTTGGCTTCCCAGGGCCTAGGGTACTAGACACTCATAATCACCAAAGATCAACCTGCTTCCCAGTTTGTTGTTTCATAGCAGTGAAGATGAGAGAGGCAGACAACCGTGGAAGTCAGCAAAGCAGAAAGAAGCTTTATTAGGAAGAATGAGAGAAAAGTGAGGAGTGAAGGGAAAGTGAGAGAGTAAAGTGAGAGAAACTTCTGAGACTGGCAGGGGTTTTCGAGAGAGGAGAAGCCATTGAACTTCCTTATCTAGGGGTTTTCCTGGTGCTACGGAGAAACTGGTCAAAGGCAAGGCAATCACTATTGAGATGGATTGGTTCTCTGGGCTATCACAGGCCAAGCCAATGGTGGGCCCTCGTGCTCTGTGCATGTTCCTCCAGCTCAGCCAGGGAGAAGATAATGCTCTGTTCATGTGCTGCCCACCCAGTTAGGGGTGGTTGAAGCCCCACTCTGTCCATCTCTGACTCCAGCTTTGCTAGTTATTGACCTTGACTGTCTGCAAGCCACCTGACTATGCTTTGACCCTACAGGTGTCAGGTGCTGTTAATTATACTAAGCTCTCTTCCTTCCCACAGCTATCAAGAAGTAGCTTTAGGGCTTTTTTGTTTTTGGCTAACTCCTTGTCTACAGAACAGTTGGGGAGGGGGTGGGGGCATCTCTCGGCACAGGTGGAGGCTTACTCAGAAGCTATTTTACTTAGTCTGTTAGTAAGTGCATTAGAAGCAAGGGTGTATGAAAGGACAGTAGTGCCCTACATGTGCTCCTCAAGGGCTTTGGGGAAAGGACAGCCAGCCTCTTATCACTGGCCCAGGGTCCTGCCCTTCCTCTTATCTGTTTAGCTTGGCTATCTCATTCTTAGCATCTTGATTTCTTATTCCAAGTGTTCTTGACCTCACCAATTTAACTTTAATATTCCTTGTAATTCTAAAGACCATTCTCACTATAACATATGGGAACAATGTTACCTTTTTCCTTTATTATCTACAGAGAGCTAGCTTCTGCCTGAGTCTCACGAAGCCCAGGCTGGCCTCAGACTCCACTATATAGCTGAGAATGACCTTGAACTCCTGATCCCCCTGCCTCCATTTCCCAAGTGCTAGTATTACAGGTGTGCTACCCCACCTGGTGTTTCTTTTTATTTTTAATTAACAGATAATAATTGTACATATGGGGTATGGTGTGATGATATATGGTAATTACATTAGGGTAATTGGCATATCTACAACCTCAGACATCCTTTATTTCTTTGTTGTGATATAATAAAATGTTTTAACCTGGAAGAGCTCACAGATTTTCCCTTCCTTCAAAGAAAGACTTGTAATTAAATTACAGTCCTTTTCACAACACCCTGCTGCAAACCTGGAGCTTTGTGTTCTGTAATTTATACATTAAAATTTAAATGTTCTTCCTGTACTTAGTTCTTTCTTTTTTTGTGATCAAACACCAATTGATTGCCCCACAATTGCCTTTTGAATTCCAGGAAACTGGATAAAGCTTCAAAACACATTTAAAACTTTATCTCTTAGTAATTTTCACAGTGGGATGGTGAAAGTTTTCAAAGTGGGAAAGTTTGGCTGAATTCTTCCAAAGAAACGGTTTTATTTTCCCCTTCTGGAAGAGGTACAGAAAGTAGCCTTGGGCCCAAACATTTGGAGACTCAACCACCTGGATCTTCACATAAGAAAGAAGCTTTACAGGCTGGGGAGGCTTAGTGGGTAAAGTGCCTGCTGTGCACCATAAGGTCCTGAGCTTGGATCCTCGGTGCTCAGGTAGAACCTAGCCATGGCGGTGTTCACTGTAATCCCGGAACTGGGACTTGCTGGCAGCCAGCCTGATCAAAAGTTCCAAGTTCCACGTATAGTAAGAGACCTTGTCTCAAAATATAAGATGGAAAGCGTTAGAGGAAAATACCCAGTGTTGACCCTTGACCTCTATTTGTGCCTCTGTGGTCAAGCAGGAACACGCGCGCGCGCACACACACACACACACACACACACACACACACTTTAAATGTGTATTTAAGTCTTTTGAAAAATCAAAGCGCACAGATAAAAGTACTTGTTTAGCTGACAAAATAAGAGATTAGTAACCACCTGTAGACAGTTTTTTTTGTTTGTTTGTTTGTTTTTGTTTTTTTGTCTTTTTGAGACAGAGTCTCTCTGTAGGCCCAGCTGTCCTGGAATTCACTATGTAGACCGGCTGGCTTTGAACTCACAGAGATCCACCTGCCTCTGCCTCCCAAGTGCTGGGATTAAAGATGTGCACCACCACGTCCGGCACAGACAAATTTTTTTATTACTAGATTTTAGATATTTGAAATAATTTTTTCACTATGCCCTGACAGGACCATTGACTGAAAATATTGATGAATGAGGTGGATTAATGCCTCTAAGTTTTAACAAATTAGTTAAAGCTCTCATTTGAATGATATAAGATGAATTTTTTTTTCATTTTAAATTTTTTTTTTTTTTTAGTTTTATTTTATGTGTATGAGTGTATTGCCCACATGTATATGAGTGCACCCATGTTGTACAATGCCACAGAGGTCAGAAGAAGGCTTCAGATTCCCCTGGAACTGGAGTTAAGGATGGTTTATAGCCGCCATGTGGGTGCTGGGAATCGAACCCGGGTCCTCTGCAAGAACAGTTAGTGCTCTTAACTGCTGAGCCATCTCTCCAGCACCCCCCCTTTTTTTTTCATTTTAAATTTCTGGATTTAAGATTCATTCGTTGACCCAAAAAATCATTTATTATGTGCCAAACATTATGTCAGATGTTGAGAATACATCAGTAAAGAGCCAGAATCTCTCTAACCATTGAAAGTGCTCAGCCTAGAAATAAAGAGAATTATGTTGTTTCACAAAAATAAAAAGCTGGGGCTTCAACTTATATGTAGACTCAAGCATATCTTTTTTGGGAATTCAACTCAGTAGTTTTTTAAAGACAGACCTTTTTCCACCAAGAACATACAACTACTTCCTAAATGAAACTGCATGTGAATTGAGATTAGATAGCACAGTAAAATTTGTAGAAAGCCAAAATTCCAGGGTTCTCCTTGAGATAAATTCAGTCACTGTTATTTCCTGATTGTTTATTTAATTTTTTAAAGAGTTACTTGATTTTTGAATTTCTTTTAGCACATTTGACCATTTTCATTTCTGGCACAGAATAGATCAGACACCCCACATAAACCTATCTACCAATGCTAGAAAAGGATATTCCAAAATGATCTTAAAGTGCTGAAAATTACCCAAGCTGGTTAAGTACATGGAATCTTTAGAAACCAAAAAATATAAATATAAACAAATAAGAGAAAGCACAAATACAAAATACAGAAAGGTACCAGTAGCCAATGGCAGCTCCAAGGGATTCCTGTTTATCTAAAACCAGTGGGGGATCCTGCAGGGTGCCTGACTGATGACCAGGGCCATGCAAGGCTGGAGGTCGGATTGCAAATTGCATTAAGTTGTTTCCGTCTTAAAGCAATGATAACAGTGGAAATAATTAAAAGTGCTTCACCATCTCCATCACTACTGCCACCACTATCTCTCTGGGTAAAAGTGAGGAAACATTATGTCTCAGTCTTAGATCTGAGAAGAAGGGCCAAAGGGCACTTGAGAATTCCTAAACATAAACTGACACTCTGGTTTAAGACCAGAACTCACATTAATTGCCTGGTGAAAAATGCTGAAGATTTAAAGCAGTCCTGGGCCAACACTCACCTAGGTCAGGCATGTGGGCAAATGCCTATAATCCCAGCAACAGGAAGCTCAGACAATAGGATCATGAGTTCAAGGTCAGCCTGGGACATATAGTCAGACCCTTTCTCAAAAACAAAACAAGAAAATCAACAAAAAACAGATTAGAAAAAGAGCTAGAACTTATAGAATTAAAAAAAATATTTTATTGGGGGCTGGAGAGATGGCTCAGTGGTTAAGAGCACTTGCTATTCTTCCAGAGGACCTGAATTTGATTCCTTCCCAGCACCCACATGGCAGCTAACAGCTGTCTGTAACTCCAGGGGATCCAATGCTCTTTCTGGCCTCTGCAGGCTTTCCATGACACCAGTGCACTTACATACATGCAGGCAATACACCCATACACATAAAATATGATAAAAATTATTTGAAATATTATTTTATGTATGCATGTATGTAAGTACACATGTATCATGTAATGCCTGTGAAGGTCAGAAGAGGGCATCGGATCCCCTGGTACTGGTGTTATGGACAGTTGTTAGCTGTCATGTGGGTTCTGGGACTTGAACCTGGGTCCTCTGCAAAAGTAGCCAGTGCTTTTAACTGCTGAGCCATCTCTCCAGCCCCAAACTGCTAGAATTTTTAAAAGGGATGATAATAAACAAGAGAAACTCTGGATGGGTTGCACATAACTAAAAAGAAAATTAATAAATTAGGACAGATTTATCTGAAAAACTTCCAAGAATGCTGCAATGGAGAGAGAAGAGAGGTAAAGAGATAAGCTGGGAGTGGGGGCAGGCCTTTAATTCCAGCAGTTGGGAGGCAGAGAGAGGCAGATCTCTGTGAACTTGAGGCCAGCTTGGTCTACATAGAGAGTTCCAGACCAACTGGGGTGACCAAGAGACTCGGTCTCAAAAAACAAGCAAAAACAAAAGAGATGAACAATATTAAAAAGAGATTGAGATACAGAGTAGACTAGAACATGGACCTTACTAAATTTACAGGAGACGATAAAGGATAAAGACCAATAATATCTCACAACCGATTAAAGATATGAGTCATAAGATTCAAGAAGCATAGTGAACTCCAAACAAATAAAAAGAAATCCATACTTAGAAAATGCAAGTGAGGCCAGGCATGGTGGCTCACATACCTGCATTATTAACACTAGGAAGGCTGAGGCAGGGGCAGAAGGACTGAAACCTTGAGGCCCAGCCTAGGCTATATATGTAGTGATTTTGAGGCCAGCCTGTGGTGCACAGAGAAACTGCATCTCAAAAAGACAAATATCGAAGTGAGTTAGAAGGAATGTAAATTAGTATGATGATTAAGAACAAAATTGGGGCTGAAGAGATGGCTCGGCAGTTAAGAGCACTGGCTGCTCTTGTAGAGGACCCAGGTTCGAGTCCCAGCACCCACATGGTGGCTAACAACTGTGTGTAACTCCAGCTCCACGAGATCCAGTACCCTCTTCTGACCTCCTCAGGCATTGCACAACATGAGTGCATTTACATACATGCAGGCAAAACACTCCTATGCATAAAATAAAAATAATAAAGTAATAAAAATGTTTAAAAATGTTTTAATTAATATTAACCAATTGAAGTTCAATTAATTGAAACAAAACAAAACAAAACAAAAAAACCGGACTACCAAATGATCCAGCTATTCTACTTTGGGGTATGAATCTATAGGAAATGAAATCAGTATGTCAGAAAGATATCTGTACACCATGTTGTGTGACTTTGTGACTTTGCTAGAAAGATATGAACAAATGTCTGTTTACCTTAGATGGTTTACTGACAACAGACCAAAGAAATAATTCCACCAAGTTATAGCTTAATGAACCAGTTAGTTTATTGGGATTACTTATTAGAGTATAATTGGGTTATGTGATAGCTGGCTTTTATTGTCAACTTCATGGTATTTAAATCTCCATGGAAACAAATCTCTGGACACAGCTGTGAGAGATTATCTACGTTAGGTTAATTGAGGTGGGAAAACCTACCTTGAATGTATGTGACACCATTACATCTCAGATTGTATAAAAAGGAGAAGGCAAGTTAGGTTCCAGCATTCATCTATCTCTGATTCCTGCCTGTGGATGCAAAGTAACCAGCTGTCTCCCACTTCTGCTGCTAGGCCTTCCCTATCTTGATGGACTGTATCCCCAAAAACTGTAAGCCAAAAATAAATCCTTCCTCAAGTTGTTTTTTTGTCAGGTATTTTGCCACAGCAGTGAAAAAGTAAAACAGATTTCTTGCATGTATGTTTATGACTCAATGGCAGCTGCATCACTGGGCTCTCACCCAGGTGCTAATAAATCATAAAAGCACATCCATAAATGACTTGCAGGCAGCTAGCTCATCTAGTCAGAGAATCTTCCATTGTCTCCAACAATTGTGACCACTTGTATAACCTTGAGGAAGGGGCTTATGAATCTTGTGAATTTCAGATTACCAAGATTTATGCAGTTTTATTTACTTCCTGAGCCTTAACAACATGTTTCAATTTGGAGGAAATAGCTCCACAACACTGTACTCCTTTCTTTGGATCTTATTTTCTTTTTGCCTCCTCTTCCATGATGTTCCCATGTCTTGAAGGGGTGATATAGATGTTTGATTATTTTCCTCCACTTATGGCTTCATATTATTCCACTATGCCCCAGAAACAGTCTTTGCAGTACTCCTTGAATTGCACAAAAGATTCCTTTCCTGACTGACTGAGGCTGACAGGAGCAGTGATCTTTGGATGTAAACATAAATGTTTAGACGACTATTTGATAGTTATATCATATCCATTTAAGATAATAGCAGTAACTTCCTTACTTAGGTCTATAACCTCCCTAGCCATGGCTTTTGCCATGGTTTACAAATATTAGATATATGAGTTCCCGCCTGTGAAGTTGGCCTTAAATCCAATCAGAAAACAGTTGGTTGTACTCGTGGTAATCCTGCACTATTGTACTGGTCAGCACACCTTGCCTGGCTTGTTGGTACTGAAGCATGGAAGGTTCATAGCCAAGCAGAACTGTTGATGACAATTCACCCCCAAGAAGCCCACATGACTTCTAGCACTATGAAAGCCAGCTAGTAGGAAGAGACTTTCCAGCTCAATCCCAGCCTGATTTCTCTACGTCCTGCAGTCAAAGTGTACAGCACTTAATAACAACAGCAATAGCTGTTTTTTTGTTGTTGTTTTGGTCATTTTGAGACAGGGTCTCACTGTAGCCCCAGCTGTCCTGGAACTCACTATGTAGACCAGGCTGGCCTTGAACTCTGCCTCTGCCTCCCAAGTGCTGGGATTAAAGGCGTGCACCACCAAGCCTGGCTAGCAATAGCTTTTATAGTTTGTGTCCTCAGAGACGTCCCTGTCTTGAATGGAAGTAGTCCATTATGATACTGGGATTTTCACCAACAACCTTATGACTCCTGGGAGTGCCTTTTCCACTCGTGCAGGATGCCTTCATTTAAGCTCCTCCATTTAAACAGGTGCATAATTATCCATTCCAATTGTCAATGGACTTGGCTGCCTGAGAGGATATTGATACTAAAAAAGAAATGTTACGAAGGTCAAATACAGTACAGAGAGAACAGCAGAATGGACAGGAGACACCACCTCATCTAACTCTCAAAATCTGCAGACATTTCCCATGAGCTATCTGGCTTTCTCCTCTCAGGGTGCTGCAGCCACTGTGGGGGTTCTATATATCTCCTCAACCCTAGTGATCTCTGTGGAGTCACCTTGCCCTGCTCAGCTTGACTCAAGCCCAAGGGGAAGCAGGGAGGCACTCTTACCTTCTGTGCCTGTCTCTGGAGCTGACTCTGGTTCAGCAGGCCTAGATGCTTGCTTACAGGCCTGATGACCTGATTTCCATCCCTAGATCCCACAAGTGGCAGGAGACAACAGATTCCTGAGAGTTGTCCTCTGACCTCTACACACTTATACACACACACACACACTCACACACACACACACACACACTATTAAATAAGTAAACAAATAGGAAAGAAATGAGCTAAGGTAGTAAGACAACAAAAGCAAACAATAACCAAAAACAACAAGAAGAAAAACTACATGCTTATATAAAGAAAAGGAAGAAGAAATTACTATGAGTACAAAATTGTCAGAACAAGAATAAGTCAAACATGGAGTTGGAGAAATGGCTCATTGGCTAAGACCACTGGCTGCTCTTTCAGAGGATCCTGCTTTGGTTCTCAGCACCCACATGGCAGCTAACAACCATCTGTATCTCTAGTACCTCTGTATCTCTAGGAGATCTGATGCCCTCTTTTGACTTCTGTGGGCATTGTACAACATGAGTGTACTTATATACATGTAGGTAAAACACTCCTTATATACATAAAAATTAAAATAAAAAATAAAACTTTTAAATATATTTTTATTGAATTTTTGTGCATTTCATACAATATACTTAATCATATTTAGAGCCCCTTCCACAATCCACATTGCCCATAATCCCCCCTACCAGATTTCATGCATATGTTAAGGCCTATGGAGCAAGTTTATGTACCTAGATGTCCCTCAGTGTAAGTTCATCCACTGGAGTCTGTCTAGTCATCCTATCTAAAGTTACTCCCTTAAAGGAGATCAACTTTCCCTCACCCAGCAGCAATCAGCTGCCAATAGTTTCTTGCCTGAGTTTGGGCCTCCTGCCCATTTCCAAGTTCTATGCTGAGTTTTTGTCTGAATGAGTTTGCATGGGTCTTGCACATGCTGATACCACTGCTGTAAATTCATATGAGCAAGTTGCAAGATCCCTGGAATACTCTGTTTCCTTATGATCATGCACCAACGCTGACTCTTACAGTCTTTCCACCCCCTCTTCTATGATGATCCTGGAGCTGTGGGTAGGTGAGACTTAGTACAGGAGTCCTATCCAGGGACACGTACTCTGCAATCTCTTATTCTCTACACTTTGGCCAGTTGTGGCTTTCTGTGTGCATTGCCCTCTGTTGCATGAGGAAACTTTGCTGGTGAGAGTTGAGAGATGCATTAGTATTCTCTCTACCTGCTGCTCTGTTATGTCTCATGAGCCTTAGATGTAAAGGTTCCATTGCAGATATATCACTTTGGGCTGGGCATCTTTCAGACACTTATCTGTGTGTGACAAGTTGTGGAACTCTGTAATAGTCTCCATCTGTTGCAAAAAGAAGCTTCTTTGATGTGATGAATGGTATAGTTGTCTGTAAATATAAGGATCCATATTTAGCATACAATAAGGAGTTGCATTTGTCTTGGTATATAACAGACATAGGGTTTTCTCTAAGATCTATGACTTCTCCAGTCATGTGTATTTGGCTATGTTTATAATAACACCCAGGAATTACTTCCCATTGAGAGGGCCTTAAGTCCAATTAGATAGCTGTTGATTACCCCCCCATATAAAAGCACCACTACTGCACTGATAGAGTTTACTGTGCTGGTCATTATTGTAGCTATTAAGTTTTAAAACTGGGTTAGACCATTGATTGATTTTCTCCCTTAGCAGCTTGTGGGAGACAGGCTTGAGTCTAGGGTGAAAGTCTTATTGACAGCCATACAGCAGGCCCAAGGCAAGAGCCTGACCATGGGAGCCACAAGAAATGCCTTGTGACATTTGCTCCCATTGGCAGATCATGAGACTGATGCCTAGAGCTCGCCACTCCCTAATCACCACCCTTGGAATTCCAAATTGCAACACTTAGATATTGCAACAGTCAGGGTCACATGGTTTCCAGGCTCTGTAATCTGAAACCCATTATGCTAATGAGGCATCCTACCCGCTATTCTGTGATAGGATAAGTCTGTTATGCTAATAGGATGCTAAGTCTATTATGCTAATAAGGTATCTTACTTGCTGTATTGTGATAGGACACTAAATATGTTATGCTAATGAGGTATCCTTCTTGCTGTTCTGTGATTGGACCACTACCCCTATATAAGCTTGTGCCTTCCTGCAATAAACCAGATCTGTGTAACTGAACCTGGTCTCCTGTGTCTGAATGCGACTCCACTGACACAGTCTCCTCACCAGCCCTGGGGTCTGGGACGGAGGCAGCGCCAGGCGAGCAGAAGAGCTGCCTCAGCAACAGGTGAGCAGAAGAGCTGCCCCAGCACCAGGTGAGCAGAAGAGCAGCCTCAGCCCAGGGCAGGCAGAGGAGCAGCCTCAGCCCAGGGCTAGCGGAGGAGCAGCCTCAATGCCCATGAGAATGAAGGAGTGGCACTCGTGAGAATGGAGGAGCAGCCGCTGCTGGCAGTGACTACAGCAGCTTGCATGGTATCCTCTGATACCATACCAGATCTCAAACTATATTACAAAGCTATAATTAAAAAAAAAACCCAGCATGGTACTGGCACAAAAACAGACACATAGATTAATGGAACACAATATAAGACCCAAACACGAATGCATGCAATTTCAACCACCTGATATTTGACAAAGGTGCCAAGAATATGCAATGGAGGAAAGATATTTCAACAAATGGTGCTGGAAGAACTAGATCTCCACCTGTAGAAAAATGAAATTGGATCCTACATAATAGTCAATTCCAAATGGATCAAAGACCTCAACACAAAACCTGAAACTCTGAAACTGCTAGAAGAAAAAGAAGACAGTATACTGCAAAATATAAATGTAGGAAAGGACTTTCTAAATCAGACATCAGGTATTAAGGTCAACAGTCAACAAGTGCAACTTCATTAAGCTAAAAGGTTTTGATACAGCAAAAGAAACAACCAAGGAAATAAAGAGGAAACCCACTAAGTGGGAGAAAATCTTCACCTGCTGCACATCCAACAGAAGATTAATATCCAGATATACAAAGAACTCAAAAAACAAAGAAACAAGGAAATAAAAGACCCAATAAAAAGATGGGCTATGGATCTGAACAGAGTTCTCAAATGAAGAAACAAAAATGGTTAAAAAACACCTTAAAAAGTGCTCAACATCCTTAGTAATTAAAGAAATGAGGATAAAAACCACTTTAAGATTCTGTCTTAGTCAGGTTGGCAAAGATCAAGAGAACAAAAGACTCCAAGTGCTGGAGAGGATGTGGAGAAAGGGGAACACTCATTCTGCTGGTGGAAATGCAAACTTGTGCAACCACTACTGAAAGCACTATGGAAGCCCTTAAAAAACTAAAAATGAATCTACCATATTATCCAGTTACACCACCTTGGCATATACCCAAGGGACTCATCCTACTGTAGAGATACCTGTACATCCATGTTTGTTGCCGCTTTTTACAATCACTAATAAATGGAAACAACCTAAATGCCCCTCAACTGATGAATGGAAAATGAAAATGTGGTACATTTACTCAATGGAGTTCTACTCAGCAGTGAAGAAAGATGAAACATGAAATTTGCAGGTAAATAGATGGAGCTAGAAACTGTTATACTAAGTGAAGTAACAGACTCAGAAAAGCAAGCAATGTATGTTCTCCCTCATTTGTGGATCATAGAACCAATCCCTTATATGTGAGTATATATCTTGATATAATGGCAGGAGCCAGGAAAATGGAAAGGAAACATGAAAGTGAGGGGAGGGAGGAAGCCTGAAAGAGGGGGATAGTAGGGAACAGACGTTACCAAGGGGAAAATGGTGATACTTAACTGGGAAGGGAGACGAGGACACACAAGGAACGCTGAGGGTAAATGGGGAAGAAAGAACTCAAAAGAGGGAGGATAATAGGAGACAGACATTATCAAGGGGAAAATAGGAGCACTTAAACTGGGGAGGGAGAAGGGAGATCAGACAGGAAGAGAGAGAGGGGAGAGATAAATAAAGCTTAGGTAGCATACAAAGCCAAGGAGAACTGTATTAACTCAAAACCCCCCTGAAAAAAAATACACATACAATATCTGAACATTGGTATGTAATACCCGAGCTCCTCCATTTTGTGTAAGATGTCTTGGTGAGCTGTCCCAGATCCTATTCTGGTCTGGGGCCAGAAGTTTCAGGAAGAGCTGAGGAACACACCCATATAACTCTGGTATTAGAGCAGCCAATAACACCATAAGTTTAACTGGTCAAGAATATAAAATCTCTTGTCTGTTGAAAGACCCGCCTTTCCAGTTTCACTGGTCAATCACCTGGTCATAGGACCACTCCTAGAAAGGTAGGTTCACCTTAAGCTATGATAAATAGATGGGCATAATACCTGGTGCGTTAATGAGGTAGCAAATTTTTCCTGCCTGAAATCCCTCTGCTTAGCACAGAACTCCCCACCCTGTCACAGACATGTCTCTGTAAGTCTCCCCACTTTTCTGAATTCTTCAGAAAAGCATAATTTCTCCTTTTTTGCTTCATATCCCTTTTGTAAACATGCTTCCTTTAAGGCTTTGGGCTGCCCCTAGCATCTTGTATTTCTTTACTCTCTCTAAAGCATCCTTCTCCCAGCCATGTGGCTGCCAGTCAGCCACATGTCTGACCTCCATGCAGGCTCTAAACCTGCATGGCTCCATGGCTTTCTTTCCTTCTCCCCTCCATTCTCCTCCTCAAGGCAGCTGCCAAGATTACCAGCTCACCTGCCCTGAGGATTTTTCTTTAAAATTCTAATAAAAGCTCTGTAAAAGCTCCCATCCCCTCCCAGTTAGGGAAGCATTCTTAAAATTGGCTCAGAGAGTGTTATCCTGGCCAGCTAAATAGATTTGGTTGATTCGGAGCTTTTTGAGTCTGAGTGGTCTTTTCCCAGTGATCTTGAATTCTGTAACAAGTACATACATATATACCTGAAAGCTATATAACAAAGAACACAGTGCCAGACAGGAGAAATCTCCTTTTGAGTTGTTGGTCAGAGTGGTCCAAGAGAGTCCCAAAATCATAAAGCCTATTGCCACAGCCCTTGGTTACCTCCTATAATTTGAAGGTAAGACCCTACTGCTGAAGACAGGAGATACTTTGGACATAGGACTTGGAGCAATGGTCCTGGAACAGACCTGGAGGTCTTCTCCCTGAAGACTATCTCTCATAGTTCTGGAGGATATTAGGCAAGCTGCTAAGAGAGAAAAACAATCAATAGTCCAGACCAGCACTAAAGCTTAATAAACCACAATGACTGGCCAGCAAACTACCTCTATTGGTGCAGTGGTGGCACTGTTATCTAGGGTATAATCAGCAGCTATCTAATTGGACTTGGAACCTTTTCAATGAGAGGGAACTTATGGGTGCCACTGTAAATATAGCCAAATACACATGGCTGGAGAGGTCTTAGATCCTAGAGAAAACCCTATCTCTGTGAAAGTGAAATCTCTTACTGTATGCTAAATATAGATCCTTTTATTTACAGACAAATGTACCATACACCACTAATCAAAGAAACTTCTTTTTGCAACAGATGAAGGCTGTTGCAGAGTTCCACAACTGGTCACATTCAGAAAATATATGTCTGAGAAATGCCCAGCTCTAAGTGACACATCTACAGTAGAACCTCTACCCCTAAGGCTCATGGAACATAGTGGAACAAGGGAGTAGAAAGAATACTAATAAATCTCTCAACTCTCATCAGCAAAGCTTCCTCATACAACAGAGTGCGATACACACAGAAGGCCACAACTGTCTAAGTTTTAGAGAATAAGAGACTGCAGAGTGCATGCCCCTGGATAGGACTCCTATATCAAACCTCACCCACCCATGGCTCTGGGACCATTGTGGAAGAGGCAGTGGAAAGATTGTATGAGTTAGGACTGGTGCGTGAACATAAGGAAATAGAGGGTTTCAGGTCACTGGAAACTTGTTCATACGTACTTGCAGCAATGCTGACAGCATGCACACAACCCATGCCAGACAAAAACTCAGCATGAAGCAGGGGAAATGAGCAGCAGGCCCCAACCCTAGCCAAGGAACTATTAGCAACTGATTATTTGGGGGTGAGGAGAATAGATCTTTAAGCAAGTGACTCTAGATAAGACTGACTAAACTCCAGTGGATGAATTTGTACTGAGGGACACCTGGATAGAAATTCTTGGCCTGATAGGACTTAACACATATGACTGAATACCTAAAATCTGGTGGGGGTTTATGAGGGGTGAAGAAGGGGTCTAAATTTGATTAAGATGTATTATATGAAATGCTCAAAAATTAAAAACATTAAAAATGAAAAAAGAAATTCCTAAGGCATATTTTCAAAGGTAATGAAAAAAGTGTTGAATTAAATGCTTAGGAACAACCAGAGAGAGAACAGAACACAACATACAAAAACAGAGCATGTAAATATTGATACCAGATATGATAGAGCTAATGTTATAATGCCATAGTCAGACATAGGGCTACTGAACAAAAATCTTTAAAATTCTCTTTCCATTCTTGAAAAATGAAATAGATCTCAAACTGCAAGACAGAAAAATCAATTTTGGATTGTTTAAGAATGTTAAGTGTGAAAACTAAAAGTTTGAGACTGTAGGGGAGGGAATACAATGCTGAGTGCTCTGAGGGTTTAGTAATTGAGTCTACAAATAAGCTGACAGTAGGTAAGGTAACAGGAGAAAATGGATACAGATTTATTAAGAGTGCATTAATATCCCCCAACCCAGTGAGCTCCAGAAAACTATCTACCTTCTTCATAGGGAGAGAGGGTGCAGGAAATTTAGGGGAGAGTAAATTACTTGGGGAGAAGGTGCATGACCCCTTGGAGTAGGGGCTAGCCCTTGACAAAGTCTGTCCAGGCATGGTGTCAGTCGCCCTTCATGACAGGAGTGGCATACTCCCAGGTTGCTGAATGTCCAGTTTCTTAACCTGTTTCAATTTAAGGGAGAAAGGGTTTGCTTGGTTCATAGTTCTTGATCATACCCCAGCACAGCAGGGTAATCAAGGCAGCAGGAACTTGAAGCAGCTGATCACAGTCACAGCCAGGAGCAGAGAGCAGTGAATCAGTGCACGGTAGTGCTCAGCTTGCCTTCTCCTCTCTGACACAGTCCAGAATCCCCTGCCCAGGGGGTGGTGTCACCCATAATGGGAGGATCTTCCCACCTCAATGACTGCCATCAAGATAATCCCCCACAGACATGCACACTAGACAGTCCTTCACTGAGAGTCCCTTGCTGGGTGATTCTAGATTGTGTGACAATGACAGCTAACCCTTACCATGACAGATTCCTGGCAAGGGACTCAGAGGGCCTGCCTTCAGGCAGGTAAGGGCAGTTCAGAGTAAGCCTCTTTGTGGTTGCGCTTCACCAAGTAACCTCAATGTAAGAAACAGCGCATCAAAATGGCATAATTTTGACATGACAATTTTGGGATATCTGTAAAATTTAGAAGTAAACCCCCAAATCAGTTATTTCTTTGACGTGGGCCTACCTCTCTTGCCTTCCTTCCTTCCTTTTCTTTTGCTGAGACTGAACCTAGAGCCTTCTGTGTGCTAGGCAAACACTCTACCATTGAGCCACATCACTAGGCCCTAAGATCTTAAAAGCACAATTATTTACTAAAAATGTAACAAATTTGACTATATTAAAATGAAGGGTGTGGGTGGATGGCTCAGCAGTTAAAGCACTTGCAGCAGAAGCATGAGGAGTTCAGCTTATGAATGAACTCACATGAATGTCTGTCGGCTGTGGCAGCCTGCCTGCAATTCCAGTGCTCAGAAGGCAGAGACAGGAGTTCCTGGGGCCAGCTGGCTATACATATTAGTCATGTTGGTGAGCATTGGGTTCAACGGACAGACTCTGTCAAAATGAAAAAAGTAAAGATCAATCTAGGAAGATTCCCAGTCAACCTTGGGCCTCCACATGCATGCACACACATACCTTCACACACATATGCCCATACACACGAATACACACACACATATGCATGCGCACCATGCATACATTGAAAGAAAAAAGAAAGAAAAGGAAGACCTTAGGGCTGGGGAGGTGGCTCAGTGGGTAAAAGTCCTTGTTATGCAAGTGTGAGAACCTGAGTTTGAATGCACATCTGTCCCAGTGTTTCTATTGCAGGATAGAGACAGAGACAAGAGAATCTCAGAAGCTGTGTGCAAGCGAAGCTACTGTGGCAAAGCAACAGACCCTGTCTTAAACAAGGTGGAAAATTAGGGCCTGTGGCCTCCACATATGAACTATAGTACGCATGTGCTCTTACACAGGCAGGAAACACACACACGCACACCCAGAGAGAGATTTGACTGAATGAGAGTCACACTCATGGCTACAAATAAATCTCATGCTGTGTTTTTTTAAAAAAAAGTGGTAGAAGACTCTGTATGACACGATTCCATTTGTGTAAAGACTCGAAAATATGTAAAACAAAGAAAACTGTCAAAAAAAGAACCTTAAGTGTTACTGTATAATCTGTACTTTGTAGTATCTGGTAGTCGTATGGTTCACTAAACTTCAAGCTAACAGAAAATTAAGCATTAACTATGGTACTAAGAGAAAAAATCTGCAATATCAAAACCTTTAAAATTCATCTACAAATTTTGTTCAGTATCTCTGTAGGGAACAGAACATTATTGTAGGCTACCTTTAAAATGCCGCTGGTGAGTTATATTTATCCTAAATTCATATGCTTCAAAGTCATCCAAGCATGAAGTATTGTCACCTACCCGCATCTGCTGGTTGCTGTAAGGTTGGTAGAAGTTCTGTTTGTCGACTGCATGCCTAGACCACCAAGGAGTTCTGTCTGGACTGTGACACCGGCCAAGGCTGAGCGACATGTCCAGGGCGCAGATCCCGGCTCTGGTGCTTGGTGTTGGAGGGTTTGGAGCTCTTGTGGCCGCCATCACGTCCAACGAATGGAAAGTAACCACCCGCGCATCCTCGGTGATAACAGCCACTTGGGTTTATCAGGGTCTGTGGATGAACTGCGCAGGTAACGCTTTGGGTTCTTTCCAATGCCGGCCGCATTTTACTATCTTCAAAGTGGAAGGTAAGTATCATGACCTGTGTGTGGGTCCAGAGCAAATGTTCCCTTTCCCTTTCCCCGGCTGTCTTGAAGAATCTATGTATCTAGTCACCTGTGCACTCTGGGTGTGAAAAGTGCCAGATTTTTCCTAGGGTGGATGGGGGTTTGTGTTGGCTAAGGGAATTAAATCATTTATGTTATTTGACAAAAGAAAATAAAAAATAACCTTGTGGGTCTCGTGGAAATGGTGGGTGCAAATAATTGAAAAAAAAGGTGGAAACAACTGGATTGGTTTAAAAGCTAGTTTTATCTTTCGTGAGTCAGAAAAGTCTTAAAGGGTGTTCTAGCCTGTGTTGAAAGAACTTTCTTTCCGTTGGTTTATAATGGTGCCTTTCCTCCTTCCCTCTCCCTCCTCTCTTCCTCTCCCTTTCTCACTTTCAGTCAATCACAGTTTCCTTAAATGCTTGTACTTTCTGGGGCCATCTGGTACCAGCAAAAGGAAACAGACATAAGCATGGCTCTACACTGACCTTTTCTTTTCTGCAGAGTGGTAGAAATAGGACAAGAAGGATAGCATTGAATGAAGAAAATCATTCAAATGTCAGAGGAATGTCTGCCTTTTCCTGTTTAAATCTTATTTAGTGATAAAATAATAAAACCAGAAAAGTTAAAGTAGTTAACTGAAAGAAAATGTCATAAATTTCTCCTTTGGTTCCTTTTGTTTGCTTTTCAACAATGAACATTTTTTCATCTTCAAAACTCTATTACAAATGTATCTTAACGAGAAAGGCTTTGCTTGGGTGATTGTTTGGTTTTAAAGATGTTTTCATACTTCAGCTGCCTCTGGAGAAACAATTGTTACTTGTCTTCCTGTAGTTCTGTAATCTCCATCTGCCTTTACTTGCTGAAAAATTTGTACTTCTGCAAATCTGTGCAAGACATAGGCTTATTATGTTAAAAACTGTGCCTTGGGGCTGGACAGATGGCTCAGCAGTTAAGAGCACTGATGCTCTTGCAGAGGACCTGGGTTCGATTCCCAGCACCTATATGGCAACTATGAACCATCCTTAACTCCAGTTCCAGGGGAACCTGAAGCCCTCCTAGGCATTGCAAGACACGGATGCACTCACATACATGCAGGCAATACACTCATACACATAAAATTTTTAAAAATATTTAAAAAAACTGTGCCTTAGTTTTGTTAAAATATGGACTTTTCAGGGCTGGAGAGATGGCTCAGTGGTTAAGAACACTGACTGTTCTTGCAGAAGACCCGGGTTCAAATCCCAGCACCTACATGGCAGCTAACAACTGTCTGTAACTCCAGTCCCAGGGGATCCCAACAGCTTCTTCTGACCTCTGCAGGCATTGCACCACACGGGTGCACTTACCTACATGAAAGCAATACACACATACACATAAAATAAAAATAATAAATAAAAATTTATTTAAAAATATGTCCCAGTTTAAAACAATTGTAAGAACAGTCGGTATTCTTAACCGCTGAGCCATCTCTCCAGCCCCTAAACTGGCACATATTTTTAAAAGAAACATTTCACCTTGTTATGCTTTATTCTTCATCCATCAATGAAACCTGGTTTTTAAAAAATATTTATTCTTTTTATTATTTTATGTGTATAAGTGTATTGCCTGCATGTATGTAAGTGCACCCATATTGTGCAATGCCTGTGGAGGTCAGAAGAGGGTGTCAGATCTCCTGGAACTGCAGCTACAGACCATTGTTAGCCACTATGTGGGTGCTGGGAATCCTCTTGTAAGAGCAGCCAGTGCTCTTAACCTTTGAGCCATCTTTCCAGCCTCAAAACCCAGTTATTGAGAAAAACATATATTCAAACTTAGCTCCTAAATGTCTTAAAGAACCATGGTAAATGTCTGCATGGCCCCAATAGTCACTTTCCAAATGTATCTTGGAAAACACACAGCTGGAAATTTTATGACTAAACAATCCGATGGTGATCTAAATAATCTACCCTTAAAACTTAAGTTTTAGAACTTTGCTATTGTACGAGTGTGTATATGTTTGTGTGTATGTGAGTGCATGCCATGGTATGTGTGTGGTAGTTAGAGGACGACTTTTTAGAGTCGGTTCTCTCCCTTCACCTTTACTGGTTCAGGGATCAAGCTTAGCTTCTCAAACTTCTACTGAAGGTACCCTTACCTGTTGAGATAGCTCACTAGTCCTGAAAACCTTGCTCCTTTCTTTGGTCTTTTTGAGACAGGGTCTCCCTGTAGCTCCAGCTGTCCTGGAACTCACTATGTAGACCAGGCTGGCCTCGAACTCACAGGGATCCGCCTGCCTCTGCCTCCTGAGTGCTGGGATTATAGGCGTGTGCCACCACGCCCAGTCTTTGAAAACCTTGCTTTTTGAGTGGATTGTGCTTCTTGATAATGAAAAGAATGTATTCTAAATTTGCAATATAACCTTCACATAAGAGGTAATTTGATGGGGCTGGAGAAATGGCTCAGCAGTTAAGAACACTTGTTGTTCTTGCAGAAGACCTGGGTTTGAATCCCAGCACCCACATGACAGCTAACAACTATCCATAACTCCAGTTCCAGGGGATCCAACAGCCTCTTCTGTCCTCCATGGGCATTGCATGACATGGGTGCACTTACCTACATGTAGGCAATACACGCATACACATAAAAATAATAAATAAAATATTTTTTAAAAAGAGGTAATTTGAAAAATCTTGCTGGCTTACAATGTTTCCATTAGAACTATGAGGTAGCCCAGTGTAGTGATGCATGCCCATAGCCCCAGCTTAGGCTACAGAGTGAGGCCCCATCTTGAAGATTCAGTGACACTGCATCCTGTGCCTGCTTGACGATGCCAGTTCTCAGCTTTCTGCTCTGACTGCCTCTTGCCATGCTTCCTCACCATGATAGACTTATCCCTCTGGAACCATAACCCCAATAAAATCTTCCTTCTAGTAAAAAAAAAAAAATTCAGGTATTACAGAAAACTATTTTCAATGTTAGGAACACTGATTCCTATTTCCAAAGGAAGTTTGGATTTCCTAGCACATGGGACCATTTCTAAGAGAGCTTGTTGCTTTTCCTTTGTTCCTACTTGACAGCATGACAATGGAGAATCAGGAAAGCTACCCTAGCCAAAAGACTCTCAGATGTCACAAGAATCACAGATCAAGAAAAGAAACCAATGAGGAATAAAAATAATTATACTGTTCTTTAAAATAACACACCATTTAATTCTATTTTGACAATTTGAGACAAATCTTAGATTTAGGACAGAACAAGTTGCTTCTAAGAAAGAAAAAACAGAAAACTCTCTAAAGGTACCAGAGTTTTCTTTTTTGCTGGGTGCATAATCCTTGCTCATCATCCCATTTTGTATATTAAATGCTCCAGTGTAACCATGGAATTTGATGGAGTCATTTTAGATTGACAGTAATTCTGTCTAGTAAAGATTTGATATAAAGATTTAACTACACTGTTTTACGGAAACATTTGGACAAAGAGTGATCCCATCTTTTTTTTCAATCAGGCCAGAGAGATGGCACAGCAGTTAAGAGCACTGGTTGCTCTTGCAGATGACTCAGGTTTGATTCCCAGCACCCACATGGTGGCTAACAACTGTCTGTAACTCCAGTTCCAGGAAATACAGCACCCTTTTCTGACCTCTGCAGGCATTGCATGACACAGGTTCACTTACACACATGCTGGCAATATATTCATACACATTAAAAAATAAAAATAACAAAATATTTTTAAAAATCAAAGCTTCTTGCTTCAAATTCAATGAACTAATTCATTGTCTTTAGACACAAAGTCCACTCTAAGCCATATCCCCTGTCTTGTATTGTTTTATCTCAAATTAACGTTCACTGGTTTTTTTAAGTAGAAAGCAAAGTGTCTGTCACAGGGAGTGAAGAGTTTACTTGTTCCATATTCATGGATTCAATCAACCCTTGGATCAAAATGTTTTTTTAAAAAATAAATACCTACATTGAACATGTAGACCTTTTCTATTAATATCCTCTAAGTAATGCAACTTAAGTATTTGCATAGCATTTCCATTGTATTATATGCTACAATCATCTACAGGTGACTCGAAGTTCCCAGGAGGATGTGCATATGTCATATACTGTATGACATATAGTCATATAGTATAGACTACACCTTTTTATATAAAAGACTTGTGCATCTGTAGGGAGTCCTAGACCCAGGGCTTCTCAGATATCAAGGGACAACTATATTTCTGAGGGAGGACAGTATTGCTATGAAGAAGAATTAAAACCAAATTAAGGTTATCTGGGACAGGCAATTTATCTGTATATTCATCCTGTGGTCCTGGTACATAGCGAACTCTGCTATACTTGCAAAATGACTGAATGACCATAACAGTGGATATGACTGTGGAGAGTTTGGATGGAGGGCAAAATTGTATCCCTGGGTGAAGGCTGCACTGTGATGAATGGATGAGTGAGTTACCAAATGGAAGACCACTGGATTACAGCTCAGCAAACTGAGCTTCAGATTCTGCCACTTTAATTAACCAGCTGTGAGACTTCGACTTCAGCAATAACTCTCTGGGTTTCATCTATAAATTTTCTCCTCCACTGAGAAAGAACTGGACTCTAGTCCCTCAATGCAGCTCTCAAACCAGAGTTCAATTCAAGAGTTTCACAGTGCTTCATGGCCTGGCAGCAGCAGTTCAGGAAAGAATTACAGTCGGAAGGAACTTCTCTATTATAATTGCTGACGGCATTAGGGCCTTCTTTCCCCTTTATCTCTTATCTTTGTTGATTTCCTGTGTATCTAACTGTTTAAATTCTTATCAGCTACTGGGCTGAGATGGGTTTTAATAACCTCAAATGACCACATAACCCAAGCAAAGGTGCCAGGATTTCAGTGTGATGAAACCAAATGCTCATCTGAAGGCACAGTCAACGATACTGGTGGCCTGAGGAAGAGTGGACCTCTTTCTCCATTCCCTTATCAATGGTACCATAAAAATAGGGCTAAAGGCATACTGAAAAATGAAATCATGGCATTTTCAGGAAAATGGATAAAACTGGAAATTATTATGTTAAGTATCCCAGACTCAGAAAGATAATTATCACACATTTTCTCTCATATGTGGCACCTAGATTTTAATGTTTATATACATGTATATACATGATATACATCACAAACTCAAAGTGGGGAATATGTGAGGGGAAGAAAGTCTTAACAGAGGATTGGGGAGGGGGAAGTGCTTGTGACATGGAAACAGAAAGGGACTAGTAGGTGTAGATGGAGGGGACCAGCAGGCATGGAGTAGCAGGGAGGGAGATGGAGTAGGCAAAGAGGATCAACAAAAAAAGAAGCATGGATGAAAAGGCCATGATGAAAGTCACTGCTCTGTATTCTAATTTAAGAAAAAAATTAAGGGTCTGGAGAGACGGCTCTGTGGGTGAGTGTGTACAGCTCTGACAGAGCACCTAGGTTTGGTTCCCAGCACCTGGTCTGGGTGGCTCACAACCATCTGTAACTCCAGCTCCAAGGATCTAATGCCCTCTTTTGGCCTCCCCCCTCTTGTCCTCCCCAGACATAGTACACACACACACACACACACACACACACACACACACACACACACACCTCCTTCCATATGTATACACACAATAAAAAATGAAATCTATTGAAAACTTTTAAAATTGCCGGGTGTAGTAGCACATACCTTTAATCCAGCACTTGGGAGGCAGAGGCAGGCAGATCTTTGTGAGATCCAGGCCAGTCTGGTCTACGTAGTGAATTCCAGGCCAGCTGGTGTTACTGAGAGACCTTGTCTCAAAAAAAAAAAAAAAGAAAGAAAGAAGGAGGAAGGAAGGAAGGAAGGAAGAAAGGAAGGAAGGAAGGAAGGAAGGAAGGGAGGGGTTTTAGAGGGAGGATCCAGATCATATGATATCAGAACTTTAAATTTCCAGCCAGTTGAAATATGCCTGTGTTAGTCTCTTTGGGTTGCTCTAGCAACATTTAAACTAGATTGTTTATAAACAGTAGAAACTTACTTCTTGAAGTTGCAGGGGTGGTGAAGTCCAATCCCAGGCCTTGAAAAATGGGCTTCCTGGTTCATGATGGCACCTCTCGTTGTATCTTCCCAAGGTGGAAACCTCAAAGCTGCTTTTTGAAGTTTCTTTTATAATAGCACTAAAGCCATTCGTGAGAACTCTGCTGTTGTGTCATAATCACTTCTCAAAAGACCTCACCTCCTGATATTACCATCTTGTAGGTCAGAATGTCAACTTAGAAATTGGAGTGCATGCAAACATTCATGGCACAGCAATGCCTTAGTCCATGAATAAATACTATTAGCAAATAAATCTCAATCAATAACAAGGACAAAATCTAACCATTTACATGTTTCAAAAATACTAACATTGAGAATGTTCCTCAGTTGGCAGAGTGTGCTTGCCTAGAATGCATGAGGTCCTGGATTTGATCCTCAGGACTGCATCAAGCAGGCATGGTGACACATGCCTGTAATTCTAGCATGATCAGAAGTTCTAGATCATCCTTGGCTATACAGTTTGAGGGTAGCCTGGGCTACATGAGACCCTTCTCAAAAAACCTATTAGTAGAGGAGCTAGAGAGATGGCTCAGTAGTTAAGGGCACTGGTTGTTGTTGCAAAAGATCTGAGTTTAAATCCCAGCACCTACATGGAGGCTAACAACTGTAACTCCAGTTCCAAGGAATCTGATGCTCTCTTCTGTCCTCTTTGGACACTGCACTACATGGGTATGCATACATACATGCAGGAATAACACTCATACACATACAATAAAAATAAATTTGGTTTTTTGGGGGTCTTTTTGAGAGAGAATTTCCCTGTAGCCCCAGCTGTCTTGTAACTCACTATGTAGATCAGGCTGGCCCTGAACTCACAGTGATCTGCATGCCCTCTACCTTCCAAGTGCCAGGATTAAAGGTGTGTGCCACCACCTCTAGGCCACATTTCGTATTTTAAATAGTAACCTGACATATAATTCCCTCAGTACTGTTCTACTTTTTAATTCAGAAT
>NW_008359681.1:4252517-4264606 GCF_000622305.1 Nannospalax galili | reverse complement strand
GCTTTTAGAGTCCCAGGGCCTTATCTCAATTATCTGAATTTCTGCTATAGCAGATCACTGTGTCTGACTCCTAGCAGGCACCTGGTAAAGGTGTGGAGAATGTATAAGTGTATGAAGAAATAGTGTTAAATTTCTAACTTTTCATCTATGTAGCTGAAATCTCTGTCCATGTCATCAGGCTCTCGCAAATAGGAGAGTCCCAGGGAAGTGTTTAGGAAGGCTGAAGAAATGTTTTTTCTGCTGTTTGTTTATGGTGGGATTTACAAAGCACAGTGATTTCTTGAAGTGTGGTCCACAGACCAGCTGGGCCTCAACCTCTTGGGAGCTTGCTAGAAATGTAGACTCTCAGGCCCTCACCTATAAGGTCTCCAGGACCTCCTATACTCACAAAAAGTTTAAGAAACCCTTGTTTATGTTTGGCTCTAGAAGTCCAGTGGACTCCATATTTAGTAAAGCTCTTAATTCTCCTGAGCATCAGTGTTCTTGTGTGTGTAACTGCAGGTATTCAAAGGTTATGGCATGCACGTGGAGGTCAGGGGACCATCTTGGGTATCAGTTCGCACCTTCCACCTTGTTTGAGAAAAGATCTAATCTCTTTGTTGGTTTTCTAGTGCATGAGCCAGCTAGCTGGCCTGCAAGATTCTGTGGCTTCTCCTGTCTCTGCCTCCCATTTCTCCATAGACGTGCTGTAGTTCCAGACACTCGAGCGCATCTGGCTCTTATATGGGTTAAACCCAGGTCCCCATGCTGTGGCAAGAACTTTTACCCACTGAGGCACCTCCCCAGTCTTTCAACGTTCTTGTTAGCTGGTAATTGTATGGGTTAGTGCAGGCAAAGTGCGCTATTACTTTGCATGACACAAAGAAGGTTCTCCATAAATGGCAGCAATTATACTGTGAATGCTTCTTTTAATTTCTTTAAAAATTTTTTTTTTAATTTTATTACTTTTATGTGTATGCATGTATTGCCTGCATATAGGTAAGTGCACCCATGTCATGCAGTCCATGGAGGTCCTTGGAGGCCAGTAGAGGACCTAGAACTGGAGTTATGGACAGTTGTTAGCTGCCATGTGGATGCTGGGATTTGAACTTGGATCTTCTGCAAGAACAACTGGTGTTCTTAACCCCTGAGCTTTTACTGACACCAGGTGTGGTGGTGCACACCTTTAGTCCCAGCACTTGGGAGGCAGAGGCAGGTGGACTTCTGTGAGTTCAAGGCCAGCCTGGTCTACAAAGTGAGTTCCAGGCCAGCTAGGGCTACAGGGAGACCCTGTCTCAAAAAGACCAAAAATATTTTTTTACTTAATATTTTTATTTTATATGTGTGAATGTATTGACTGCATGTATGTAAGTGTGCCTGTGTCATGCAGTGCTTGTGGAGGTCAGAAGATGATCTCCTGGAACCAGAGCTATGGAGGGTTATTAGCTACCATGTGAGTGCTAGGAATCCAAACTGGGTCTTCTGCAAAAGCAGCCAGTCTTCTTAACCACTGAGCCATCTTTCCACCCCCTCTTTTAATTTCTTGAAACTCCACCTCTCAGCTGTAGAAAGGTAATCATTACTTCTCCATCCATTCATTTTCTTTCTTTTTCTTTCTTTCTTTCTTTCTTTCTTTCTTTCTTTCTTTCTTTCTTTCTTTCTTTCTTTCTTTCTTTCTTTCTTTCTTTCTTTCTTTCTTTCTTTCTTTCTTTCTTTCTTTCTTTCTTTCTTTCTTCTTATTTATTAATTTATCTTTTGTCTTTTTGAGACAGGGTCTTCCTGCAGCCCCAGATGGCCTGGAATTCACTATGGAGACCAGGCTTGCCTTGAACTCACAGAAATCAGCCTGCCTCTGCCTCCTGAGTGCTAGGATTAAATGTGTGTGCCACTATACCCAGCCATACATTTGTTTCTAATGCTTCTTGGAATCCAATATCTAATGGAAGCATGCCTCTGGGCCCGCAACATGTCCTATGTCATGTCTGTGGTGATGTAAAGGGTATTGTACTCATCAGACTACAATTTGTGCTTAGGATTTTCTGTAGTGTAGAAGGCAAGACTATCCTGCATTTAGCAGTCTAGGTCTACTGAAGGGGTGTCTGTCCATTTGTCATATCAATCTTCTATCACCACAATGAAGAATAAGGAAAAAAGTCCCCTTGGGGTCCCCGTGAGGAGGCAGGCCCTAACCAAATCTAGGATGTGGTCATATGCTGGTCCGCCAAAAAGGCAAATTTTGACTTAAATATTCCTAGCACGAAGGGCTGCCACAAGCTTTGTAACACTGATTTGAACTACACAGCTCAAGTTACCTATACAACTGAGCAAATTGCATGACCTTTCAACCTCTAAATGTGGATGCTAATTCTTACCTCCTAGGGTTGCTCTGAGGGCTGAGTGAAATGATAATGTAAAACATTGTCTGACACACTCTGAGCAGCAACCATGGAAGGAGCTGCTATGTTAGCAATCATAGCTTTGACCTTGTACTATGAGGTTGTTGGTGTAGAGAACATTCTCCTAGATGTCCAAAGCCTGGTCTTCTAGTGTCTGTTTCACACACACAACAGTAGAAGCCCACAGAGTGATGAATTTATAATCTTTCATAACTCTTTGAGGGAAATGTTTATTAATTTATGTTAGCTCCCAAACCCATGCCTTGCATCCATTCCTCCTTTGTTGCTAAGTTTTTATGATGTGACCTGACTTCCCTTTCTTGTCTGGAAGAAGAGGAGGACAATATCTGTTCATACAGGTCACAAGTTCATGGGGAAGATCAAGACAAAGAATCCTATTACACAACATAGTCTCATAACATGTTTTAAAATGTCCTGGGATTAGTTTTAAGTCACATGACAAAGAAACACCTGTAATGCTTAAATTCTTTTTATTTTTATGGTGTTTAAAATTTGTTCTTTTACAATTTCACACATGTATGAAATTTACTCTGATTATAGTCACTCCCCCATTAACCTCCCTTATCCTTTCTCACTTCTGTTGAACCCCCTCTTCTCAGTAATTCTCCCTGCTACATTCATGTTTGTTTCATGAGTGTGACCCACTGAGTTTAAATAGGGTTGCTTGTGTGAGCATAGGGAGGGATTGTTTACTAGAGCATGGGCTACTTACCAGTGGTTACACCACTGAAGAAAGTGATTCTCCCTTACTCAGCAACTATTAACTGCCAATTGCTCCTTAGGGAAGGAGGGGCCTCTTGATTTCCTCCCATATTCATGATGGAGTGTTGGCAAGTCCAATCCTATGCAGGCCCTGTGCAGGTATCCACAGCTGCTGTGTGTTCATAATTGCAACAGGCATTATCATGGCTAGAAGACCGATTTCACAGCACTTCTCCCCATCCTCCAGCTCTTACATTGTTTCTGCTTCCTATTCTACAAAGTTCCTTGAACCTTGGAGAGGGTGATCTAGATGTCCCATCTAGGGATGGACACTCAACAGTCAGTCATTCTCCACACTTTGACTAGTTATGAGTCTTCTGCGTTAACCACTACCCACTGCAAGAAGACAAGTTTTCAGACTCTTAACTTCATGTTGGCTTTTTAAAAATCAACCATGGGACTGGAGATATGGCTCAACAGTTAGGAGCACTGGCTGTTCTTGCAGAAGACATGGATTCGATTCTCAGCACCCACATGGCAGGTAACAACCTTTCAAAACTCCAGTTCTGGGAGATCTGATGCCCTCTTCTGTGCACTTACATACATGCAGGTATAACACTTGTACACGTAAAATAAAAATAAAAAAATTAAAAAATTAAAACCAGTCATGTACAGTAAGACAGAATAGGTTGCCACTAATAGCCTAGGAATACAAAATTAAGAGAGTCGGAAGTAAAATTCAAAACCACAGAATAGTCCCTCCCATTCTGTAGTCAAGCACGTTCTCCTTTACAGGACATGAACATAAACCACATTCACTGATTCCAGATGGGATAAACAAGAGGATGAGTGAGCATTTGAAATAACCTCACATGCTCATGTTTCATATGGGAACCAAAAAGGGAAAAAACATGTAAAATGTAGGGAGTGGGGAGGAGAAAAGCAGAATCTTCGGGGTGATGTTATAAATGAGTTGAATTTAGGATCACCTTGGGGAAGTAATTCTACTAGAGTGTCTACAGTAGAACAGGTTACTACAGAAAGACATAGCTACAGGTGCCTAGAGGAGCATCTGCTAAACAATGTATAACCAGTTTCTGTGCTGGCTGAGAAGACAGACCAGGTAGCCTCTGAAATGACCTCCAGGACGAGACATCTGTGGCTCTGTGGCTATGCAAAAGAGGAGAAATCTTAAAAAAACAAGCATCTGTTTCTCTCTCTCTCTCTCTCTCTCTCTCTCTTTCTCTTTCTCTCTCCCTCCCCCTGATCTCTTTGTGTTGTTAAGGACCAGATCCTGGGCCTTGTGTATGCTAGACAAACACTCTGGGTAACACTGAGCTATATCCTCAGCCCTAAAGCATTCATAGTCCTAAAGTTTTTTAAATTTATTTTTATGTTATGAGTGTTTTGCCTGCATGTATGTAAGTGCACCATGTGCAAGCAATGCCCACAGAGGCCAGAAGAGGGCATCGAATCCCCTGAGACTAGAGTTAGAGATGGCTATTAGCCACCGTGTGGGTGTTGGTGAAAGAGCTTCGATCCTCTGCAAGAGGAGCCAGTGCTCCTCACAGCAGTCATCTCTCCAGTCTCAGAAACATTCACATTCTTGACTTGCCTACTGACTTTAGTATTTTTGGACACTTGTCAGACTGTGTGATAGATTCCTGGGACCACAGCAATAAAAAGACCTTGGCTTTGCCCTGGAGATGTTCACAGTCTAGAAGAAATCATGAGTTAGAGTAACAAGTGTTGTAATGCACATGCTATGCTTATGCCATTATATTTAAATCTAGATGTTAATGTGTCAGGATTAGTGCAAGAAATCATAGTTCTCTATGTCTAATTGGCATTGTGAGGCTCCCAAGAAGCCCACAGCACGTGCCATCTAACCTTTGCTGACTCTTCCAAATCCAGGCAGAGCTGAGCAACGGGGTAGGGGATACAAAGGCTGAGTCCTGCTTTTCTCTGAACTGCTTTGGGTCGACATTATTTTTTTTATCTGTATGGACCAAAAATAGTCCATGCATAAAAACCAATCCAGCCCGCCCATAAGGAGATGGATTTCCTCCAGAATACAAACTCTGTGGTTTAGGTGAGGCAGGTGGGGCACAGGAGGCTCTCCTTATCTAATCCCAGCCACATCTTCTTGTTTTCTTGCAGAGCAATCCTGAGCAGTTCTGTAAGATATGTAAGTGTCCCCACAGAACTGACTCAGCTCTGGGTCACAGAACTCAGACCCAGAGGTCAGCTGGCGCCAGTGCTCCTGTCTGAACCTGGCCTCGGACCTCTATGGTGTTGGCTGATGTTTGGGTTCCAGGCAGGAGATCTGTCACATGACTGTCAAATTCCTCAATTCCAGTCTGCCTGGTGCCACATCTTGACCCCGTGCCTGTTCTGAACTCTATGCTTAACTGACCTGCTTGATTGCCACATTTCCCCTTCCTGCTTAGTTGTCTCTCACATTGCAACTTACTTTTTCTTACTGGTGCCTTGGGAAGAACTATTGGAGAGTGTCTCTAAGTGGTTAGAGTGTTAGGGAGAATGGGGAAAAGTGAGAACACTCTGTGTGTGCGTTCCATTTGTTTTATCTGCAAACATGCTCACATGACCCTGGTGACTCCCTGAACCCAGCTTTAGTTTAAGATGCCAGTGACAACAGCATTCACAAGTGCCCTGGTGGAGAAAGATCAGGCTTTCCCAAGAAAGCTTCTTAGACCTGCTGCAACTCCAAGACTGAACTTGAATTCTTGGGGATGTAGTGGTGCAGAAACTTTGTTTCTCTTTCTGCCTCTGCTTCCCGAGTCTTCAGCGGTCTTCTGGGCACAATGGGGATGGTCTGCATTCACCCAGGTATCTAGCTATCCAGCTTTTGTTCCAATTCCATTTAGAATTATAAAATAAATTCACTCTATGGTGTACACATGTTCACATATATACCACGAAGGCTCTGCTGCTTGCTACATCGGTACATACAAGCTCCTCCCACCCCCTCCCTCTCCCTCTCCCTTTCTCTCTCTCTCTCTCTCTCTCTCTCTCTCTCTCTCTCTCTCTCTCTGTCTCTGTCTCTCTCTCTCACACACACATATACACATACACACACACTCACCATTCACCTAACACACACGCATTCAAGTCACCATGCAGCCTGTTCACACACACCACCTGCCATATAGCACCTCACACATACATAGTATGAAATTAGTCTCAGAGGGAAAGACCCACCTCTAGATCAGTATATAAACTTGGACATACGATGCTGGAGCTTTCTGCTCATTGGTTCCTGGGTCAGTAATTTACACTGGAGCAGGGATCAGCGCAGAAAATGTGCTTCCCACCTTGTCCTCACATGCCTCTCTCAGGCCTACAGAGTACATGGACACAGCCGTCTGTCACCCATCACCTTGGTCCTTTGGGGCATACTTGAAGCCATTTTATCTCCCTCCAGGTCTCCCAGATTCCCATTTACCCCCTTGGGTGAAATTTGAAGTCTTGGCACATTATAAATAGTCCATAATAATAATCAGGTCTCTTTCTGTGTCTCCTCCCTCTCCCCACCCCCGCCATTACTACCTGTACGACCTTGTCATAATTACTTCATCGCTCCCTCGTGAGAAAGCCAGAGTTAATAAGAGTTAGTTACTCTTGATGTTTGTTCTAGCTCACAGTTCTAGCCTTTCAAGACTGCTCTAAACCTTGACCCAGTCTTAATATTAGTCAATCACTCAGTTTAGAATTGTGAGAAGATCTGCACATTCTGTGTGGTCTTGAAGGGATTATTCCTGTAGGGTTAAGACATCCACGCCCCATCCCCATTGCTGCACTCTGATTTCTGAACTCAGAACCAGGAAGCATGGTGGCATGTTTCTCCCCTTGCTGGCCTGTCCATCCTGCTGATGCCCAGCTTTACCGCTGTATATCTTTCTCACAACCCTCCCTGACTTCCTTACTTCTCAGCCCCTCTGGTCATCCAGGCTGGAAAATGGATTCTCACAAGGCCTCCTTCCTTTCAGGTCTGACCATGCCAAATGCCACAGAACTTGTCTGTTACCCCCACCCCATTCCTCCAAAGGAGGCTCCACCCTGTCTCAGACCAGGTGACTTTCTACCTGGGCTCTGCCTCTTAGCGGACCTAGACTGGGATGAAATATTAGAAAGAACCATTTCCTGGTTTTCTACAAACTCTAAACAAGGCTACATTGTATGGCATGATCAGGGATAACCTCTCAAAGCAGAGCTTCCTAGTTTGAGTCCAGGCTTCATTCAGCTGCTGTAGAGAGCATCTGTGCCATGCACCACTGTGCAGATAATCTCTCTGGACCCCCACACTTGCTTTTCATGTTGGGTGCTGTTATCGTGTTGCTTTTTATAGACACGACAGCTCACATTTAGAGAAGGGACATAACTTGCTCAATCTCATGGCTAAGGTGTGGTGGGATTATGTTAGTTCCTGAGCACAAATGCTCAATGGCTCAATCATCGAGGACCCCTCCTAGTGGTTCATGTCCAGCAAGAAAGAGCAGAACATCCTGACTGTCCTGCTTCAGTCACGCTGGACTTTGTACTTAATCCTCCCAGCTCTGCTTAGGCCACTAGAAGCAAGGTCCTTTCTCCATCAGTCTTTCTCCTGCAGCAGTCTCTACCCCTCATACCATCTCCCACGCACAGCCTTTTAGCATCTTCCTTCATCCCCTGAGGCCCTTGGTACTTCCCACACTGTGACTTTGTTACTCTGGCCTGTATTGTGGCTGCTTATATATATACTGTCTCTCAGCACTAGAAGCCCCGTGAAGACAGGGGTTTAACAATTTGTCTCTCACCATTGCCTGGAACATTCTGCACAAAAATCTATGCTCCTTTGTTTTGTTTTGCTTGAGACAGATTCTATCTCTGTATCCTTGGCTGGGGTTTAACAATTTGTCTCTCACCATTGCCTAGAACATTCTGCACAAAAATCTATGCTCCTTTGTTTTGTTTTGCTTGAGACAGAGTCTATCTCTGTATCCTGCATAGCCTAGGATGGCCTCATACTCACTGCATAGCCTAGGATGGCCTCATACTCACTGTGTAACCTAGGATGGCCTCATACTCACTGTATAGCCTAGGATGGCCTAATACTCACTGTGTAGCCTAGGATGGCCTCATACTCACTGTATAGCCTAGGATGGCCTAATATTCACTGTGTAGCCTAGGATGGCCTCATACTCACTGTATAACTTAGGATGATCTCATAGTCACTGTTTAGCCTAGGATGGCCTCATACTCACTATATAGCCTAGGATGGCCTCATACTCACTGTATAGCCTAGGATGGACTCATAGTCACTGCATAGCCTAGGATGGCCTCATACTCACTATATAGCCTAGGATGGCCTCATACTCACTGTGTAACCTAAGATGGCCTCATACTCACTGTATAGCTTAGGATGATCTCATAGTCACTGTATAGCCCAGAATGGCCTCATACTCACTGTGTAGCCTAGGATGGCCTAATATTTGCAGCATTATTCTTTTCTCAGCCTCCTGAGTGCTGGGATTACAGGCAAGTGACACCACACCCTACCAAAATCCATGCTATATAAATGTTGACTCAGTGAATAATAATTTGTTGAGCTGAATTGACTGAGGCCAAGAAGTTGACTGTGAGACACAGAGATTTCTTTTTTCCAAGAACTGCCTTCTGTCTTACTGCATTTTGTAATGCTGTAACAGAATACATGATGCTTGGCACTATATAAAGAAAAAAGGTTCGTTTAGTTTACAGTTTGTGAGGCTGAGACCCCAAGATCAGGTAGACTCACTTTTTCCTTTTTGGTCTTTGAGACAAGGTTTCAATATATTGCCCAGTCTGGTTTTGAACTTGCAGCAATCCCCCTGCCTCAGCCTCTGGAGTACTGAGAGTGTAGGTGTGAATCACATGCTCAGAGGCTAGGCTGCCCAATATGCTTAGTCTCTGGTGAGGGCCTCACAATGTTGCAGAAAAGCAGAAGTCAGACTGGCTCCAGGCACAAGAGTTCACATGGTAAGAACAGAAACAAGAGACCAGCAAGGGGACAGGCTATTTTTAAAATATATTTTATTTATTATTTTTTATTTTATGTATATGAGTGTATTGCCTGCATGTATGTGAGTGTACCCGTGTCATGCAATGCTGCAGAGGTCAGAAGAGGGCTTCAGATTCCCCTGGAACTAGAGTTAAGGACGGCTCGTAGCCACCATGCGGGTGCTGGGAATCGAACCCGGGTCCTCTGCAAGAGCCATCAGTGCTCTTAACTGCTGCACCATCTCTCCAACCCAGGCTTGCTATTTTTATAACAACCCATTCTCATGGGCGCCAACTCACTACTTTGAGGCTCAGCCCACTTTAACAGGCTGAGGTTAACTAGAATGGAGCTCTCAGTGACCTAATGACCTTTGGTTAGGCCCCACCTCTTATGGGTATCAGCACCTCAGCATCACTGGGAACCGTGGTTCTAGTATTGAACCTTTGGGGACATATCTAAAACACAGTTCCTTCCTCGGTGCCATTATTGAATCTATCCAGACAGATACAACTCTACATCTACCTTGTTATGCGAAAGCATGAAGGACAGGAAGCACCTGTGCAAAGAGGATGTATCACATGCATGTGTTGCTTCTAGGGATATATGCTGGCCATCAGCGGGAGCTTCTTTTCTGAGCACTCAAATGCCACCTCGTTAATCATCTATTCTAGAACGTACCTGGGAGTTGCTGCCAAGCTTACCAATAACAACCTCTGAAATGTGCCCTGTAAAAGTTTGTGGCATCTCTTTGACCTCTGGTTTCCTCCCTAGTCTTCTCTTTATGGTCACAACTGGATACAGATGTTAGCCTTATGACTATTCTTTTTGTCCCTTCTGGGCAGCAGAAAACAGTCCCATGTTAGAAAGATGCCACTGTGAGATCTGAACATGATTGTAGCGATGAAGGAGACAGTAGCTAGGATTATTCTAGTTATTTGAGCAGATGGATTCCCTGAGGACTTTCTATCCTCTGAGAGATTCTGGACTGAGCCTCTCTCTTGGTTATTAAAGACCTTGAGATATGTATGTGGTGGTTGGTCCACATAGTCATGCGTAACCACGGTCAGCAGAAAACGGCTCCCTGATTCCTCATCTGCAGGATTTCAGAGTGGTCAGGCCACACGGACATTTCTTTGAGGGCTCCAGTTTCTGAATACTAGGAGCAAGTCTGTAAAAGTGCAAGGTGCACAAATGGTACCATTCACTGCCAGCAGATGAAATTACTAGCCACGGCCTTCTTGAGATAGCTGAGACCATCTGGGTTATCTCTATCACAGCACATGACTGAGCATGATTGGTTTGGAAATAGTGTTCTTTCGTGTCTTACTTTCTAATTCCAGTGGGTAAGATGGGAAGAGGAAATAATTTTCTAACAATAAGCTATTTCCTCTCTGGAGTTGCTTCCTGTCAGGATTTTCGTAGTTACTTTCTTCCCCAATTGCACAGACGCACCAACTCAGCTCTTTTCCCTCAGCTTTGTAAAAGACCTAAAAATAGTTTTATTATTAATTTTCTAGGACTCCTCTTCCTGTTGATAAGCTTTAATTCTTCCTTTAATTTGAATGCAATGTTTTTTAAATCTTTTAACCTCCCTTCTGTCTCATACTTTCATACTGCCATCTCCTGAGCTAGTCTGTGAGCAACGCTGTCATCTTTACCTTTGTGTCCCAGCTCATATGGAATCTAGGCTGAAGCTGCAGGCTTGTCCAGGGGTCCCTCCACCTCTGAGCTTCCCTAGCAACCCCTCCTGGTGGCCTCGCTGAGTCCACCATCTACTGTGAGGAGCCAGACTCTCATCTCAGCTGGGCCATAGCTTGGCTTTTATTCCAGCAAGAGCATTGCCAATCTCCCAAACCCCTTCAATCTTTCTTCTAGTTAAACACAGAAGCATGAAAACTGTATGTTCTGTGCAAGTACTGCACCTGAAAAAGCACTCTGGCATATGCCTCCCACCATTGCTGTGGACAAGCTTTCTCTACTGGGTTTCACATGCTACCCTGTCCCCTTATGTCTACCTTATTTTACCATGCTGGCCTCTGAGAGCTCCAAATCTTCTCCTCCTCCCTCTTCAATCCCCTTATTTCTCTTTCTCCCCATTTCCCTCTCTCATCCCCTCCCTTTTTCCTTCCCTGTGTTGACTACAGATAGATTTTTCTCAAGGGCTGTAAGAGAGTTTGATTTCTCTATGGGTGTTTCCTGTAAGATATACCTACAGGGAACATGGCCGAGTCAGGGCAGGTGGGCACAACATTGAGCCCAAACCTGTGACCCCCCTCATCCCCTAACCCCTCAGTGATTTAAGAGGGCTCCATGCTGGCATGGGAATGACTGTTGATAAAGGCTCCTCTCCCCTCTCTCCCCTCCAGTCGTTTAGTAGAAAGAAAAGTGTTGTTTAGACTGTGGCCTCAGTTTGGAAGTTAGGTGGAGATGGCTGTAATGGGGTGCCGTGTGGCATGAGGACTAGGAAAGACAGAGACAGGGAGTGAAGGTGGTGTTACTGTCCTAGACCCTTTGATAAAATGACTTGACTCATTAAAATATACAAATCTGAAAAAAACAGACAATTTCTGTAGGGAATCTGCTTAGCTTTCTGAATCCTAGACACACATATAATCATATGCTGTTTTGGTCAACAATGGACTGTGGTATAGCTACACAGCTAAGGAGTATAGTGGGCCATACCGTCTGGGTTTGTGTAAGTTCTAGACCCTTTGATAAAATGACTTGACTCATTAAAATATACAAATCTGAAAAAAACAGACAATTTCTGTAGGGAATCTGCTTAGCTTTCTGAATCCTAGACACACATATAATCATATGCTGTTTTGGTCAACAATGGACTGTGGTATAGCTACACAGCTAAGGAGTATAGTGGGCCATACCGTCTGGGTTTGTGTAAGTTCATTCTATGATGCTCAAACAGTAAGGAAATTACAGAATGATGCTCTTCT
>NW_008359681.1:4183998-4251802 GCF_000622305.1 Nannospalax galili | reverse complement strand
GCACTCCTTTAATGAATGAGCACAACCGTCAGTAAGCCCAATTGTGACTATGTCTAGCGATCAGACTCAGCCAAAGTAGTGATGATGATAGTTATTTCATGCATAAGGGACTACTGTATAGCATCTTCTTATTAAAAGGACCTGGAATTTAAAAGGATTTGGTGCTAGGAGCCACATATGAGGGAGAACATATGCCATTTTTTTTTCTGAGTCTGTGTTACTTCACTTAGTATAACGGTTTCTAGATCCAGCCATTTACCTGCACATTTCATTATTTCATGTTTCTTTACTGCTGAATAGAACCCTATTGTGTAAATATACCACATTTTTGTTAACTACTTGTCAGTTGAGGAACACTTAGATTGCTTCCATCTCTTAGCTATTGTGAAAAGAGCAGCAACAAACATGGTTGTACAGGTATCTCTACAATAGGATGAGTCCTTTGGGTATATGCCAAGGAATGGTATAACTGGGTCAAATGATAGGTTCATTAGGAGATTTTTAAGAGTTCTCCACACTGTTTTCTATAGAGGCTGCACGAGTTTGCAACCCCATCAGCAGTGAATGAGTGTTCCCCTTTCTCCACATCCTCGCCAGCATTTGGTATCATTTGTTCTCTTGATCCTAGCCAGTCTGATTGGGGTATGGTGATACCTTAGGGTGGTTTTAATTTGCATTTCCCTAATTACTAATGATGTTGAACACTTTTTGAGATGTTTCTCAACCATCTTTATTTCTTCCTTTGAGAACTCTCTGTTTAGATCTTTAGCCCAAGAATGATGCTCTTAGAACATATCACCATTATTGAGAAACACTTGTCAGGGCTTGAAAGTTAAGAGTGCTTGCTCTTGCAGAGGACCTGGGTTCAGATCCCAGTACCCACATAGTGGCTCACAACAATGTATAATTCTAATTTCAGGAGATCTGACACCCTGTTCTAGTCTTTGCAGCTATCAGGCATGCACATAGTTCATAACACGTACATGTGGATAAAATATTCATAAACATAAAATAAAAATAAATAATTTAAAGAAATTCTTGCCAATATATGCCTATGTATTTATAAATATGTATAAATACAATTATAAATTTTGCTTATATAAAGAGCATATAGCACACAATTTACAAATAATGACAACATCAATAACAAAATGTATAATATTCATGAATTTCATGTAGTCAAAAGATTCTCACAAAATGCTTTTATTGGGTTTTGGCTGCATTTTTGTAGCTGTGGTTTTCATCGATGAAGAAGTAATTCTGACAAGACTATTGGTTGATAAATAGTAAGTCCCATGAAAGCACAGCAATGAAGCAGTGTGTTGGAATACCCCTTAACAGCCAGTGATATGAACTCTTTGCTATAGTGGATGATAGTTTTGAATACTGGAAAAACATTTCCTCAGTTTTTTTTTTTGTGTGTGTGTGTGTGTGTGTGTGTATGTGTGTGTGTTACAATGTAACATCTAAACATAGCAACTTGTTTTGTTTTGTCTTGGGTTTTTGAGACAGGGTCTCCCTATAGCCCCAGCTGGCCTAGAACTCCCCATGAAGACCAAGCTGGCCTCCATCTCACAGAGATCTGCCTGCCTCTGCTTCCCAAGTACTGGGGTTGAAGGTGTGTGCCACCATGTCCAGCTATACATATGGACTCTTAAAGAATTATATTCATCCCTTTAATCTTTGGTTATACTTTCTTTTTGGGTGTTTAAGACCATACAGTTGGTCCAGATAAATCAATTTATTTTTACTCTTAAGGTCATTTGAGGATCTGTTCCTCAGGGGTTACATGGGATTGGGAGGAGCCCCTGGCTCCTTTCTTTTACCAGTTCCAGCCATGTGAAGATAAGTCCTACTCGATCATGCCTGGTTTCATGTGGAAGCGTGGAGGAAATGTTTCCTCTGTGGTGACCTCCCCCTTTGTAGACCAGACACTGGTTCAAGTCCATTGATTCCTTTTCATTATCCTGGTTCCTGTAGTTATGACTGTATACATACTCACTTATAAGGATTTGGTGCTAGGATCCACCATATGAAAGAGAACATATGTCATTGGTTTTTTTCCCCCCTGACTCTGTGTTACTTCATTTAGTATAACAGTTTCTAGTTCCATCCATTTACCTGCAAGTTTCATGATTTCCTCTTTCTTTACTGTTGAGTAAAATGTCACTGTATAAATGAACCACATTTTCATTATTCACTTGTCAATTGAGGGACATTTAGGTTGCTTCTACCTCTTAGCTATTGTGAAAAGAGCAGCAATAAACATGGATGTATAAGTATCTCTGCAATAGGATGAGTTCTTTGGGTATACAGCATGACAACTTTTTCAACTTTAATCTGCATATTTACCTTTTTCTCTACCTCTGATCTAGAAAACAAAAAGGGAAAACTGTCTTGATATGTTGCATTTGCCCATTTCTGTGGTGTCAATAATCCTGTTATGGCAGCTTGAAGTCACTAATGTGATATCACATGTCACTGAACATGGAATTGGCAAGAAATCCACAGTAGCAAGCCAATACACAGATACACTAGGCTGAAACCTCTTCAGAGTTGAGATAATCATTGAAGAGGTGCTAGGCGCTGAGCATGCATGAACTTTGTCTTCAATATTATTTATAAGTTCACATGCTTTATTGATTTAAATGACTGCATTATAAAACTTAGCTGGAAGGAGCTGGGGCAAGCTGGACCAGCACACCACAGGCTTTGCATGCACACACTGTGTTTCCCCTGATAGACCTCAGTGCAGAAGGATGGAAAATATTTCCTCTTTCCTGCATTTCCTGTGGTATCATGCTTCTCCTGGATCACGCCCACACAGCTTTGGGTCTCACATTGGCTATTTCTCCTGTCACACATCACCTTCTTATAGCTTAGAGCTCACTCTTATTCATGTTCCTCAATTCCCTCAAGTGAAGGAGTCTTAGAGTTCCCACTCCTTGACCTTTTTTTTTTCCTGGGTTCAAGTAACTTTATTTTTACTTTTCAAGACTTTCATACATGAGTTTTTGTATTTTCATCATTCACCCCCCCAGTCCCTCTCCAAGTTCTCCCATGTCCCCTCCTCTCCCTCACAATTTCTTGTCCTTTTCTTTGATTATTATTGTTACACATACATACATATAAACACACATATGCATACACAAATATATATAATTATATATATACATGTATATATGGTTCACTGAGTCCATTTAGTGGTGCTCGAGTGTTCATATATTTAGGGCTGCCCACTGGGATTAAGTAGCCTCTCAGGGGTAGTCTCTGGAGAAATTGATTATTCTTCCCTCAGCATCCATTGATTGCCTGTAGTTCTTCATTTGAGGTGGGACCCCATGAAATTTTCCCACATCCACCTTGGTATTCCAACTGGTTTTACCATTATGCAAATCTTATTGGGCTACCTACTGTGGAGATTACATGGGTGACCTTACCTTTTTTTTTTGGTATTTTTGATACAGAGTCTCCCTGTAGCCCCAGCTGACCTGGACAGGCTGGCATGGAGATCTGCCTGCCTCTACCTCCTGTGTGCTGGCATTAAAGACAGGCACCACCATACCCAGCTCATGGGTGACCTTTTTATGATGAAAATTTGACCTTTTTGAAAAAATATTTTATTTATTATTTTATGTGTATGAGTATTTTGCCAGCATGTATGTAAGTGCACCTGTGTCATGCATGACTGTGGAGGTCAGAAGAGGGATCTCTGGAACTGGGAGTTACAGGCAGTTGTTAGGTGGCATGTGCATCCTGGGACACAAACCCAGGGCCTCTGCAAGAGCAGCCAGTGCTCTTAACTGCTGAGCCATCTCTCCTGAAAATTTGACCTTTATCGTGACACCATTCATCTAATTTTTTTTCTGTTATTTCTGCCTATTCAGAAAACTGCTAGTTTAATTTTCCATGTTTAAGATGAGTGTGTTCCTTCTCTTCTTACCTTTTCCGAGAATCCTCTCTTAGAACTAAGATCAGGTGCTCCTTGAAAGCATGTCTTATCTTTTTCATTGTTATAAACCCAACATGAAAAAGAATATCAGGCAAACAAGGTACGTTTAATAAAAGATATGGAAGGGACAAGGAGATGGATGGGTGGATGGTTGAATGGAATGCATTAGAGGAAAGTCAGGGATCACAGGATTCACTGATAGAGAAAGGTAGTTCTCTTTCTTTGGTCTTCAGCACAGGATCCAGGATTTCTCCTATGGAGTACATAATATTCACTCTTTCAGCATCTGTGCAACAGGCATTTACTGAGCCCTCTTGCATACTGTTTATTGTTCTAGGCATTGGACATATAGCAGAAAATAAGACAAACTCCCAGCCTTGTGGAACTTGGGCTCTAGGGGGAGAAGGAGGGGAGGATGTGGGGATGGTGGGAAGAGGCTTGCATGCTGCCGTATGTAATAATCAGCCCATCTTCATTAATACTTGCTATGTTCCCTTAGCCCTGTCAGAAACCCTCCATCCCTGCAACTTTCCACTCTTTGTTTCACTGACACTTAAAGAACTACAGTTTAACTAACAAAGGGTAAGACTGTTGGCAGGAATGAACTAGAAAAATTTTCTCAATATTGTTATTTTAAAATCTATGAATGTTTGCTTCTTGTCAATTACTTTTGGTAAACAAAATCTTTCTAAAGCTACAAAAGCTTGTGGAATCCTCAAAGAGAAAAGCACATCTGACATATTGCACAAAAGTTTATTTCCTGCAGTCCCTAATGGAAAAAAAAATTACCAATTCCTTTCCTGCAGCCTGGTGGTTAGTGGCCACAGGATTCTGTCTGGCCACATGTTCAACCCTCTGTAACATCGCAACATGATTTCATTAGTCTTTTCTCATAGAAAAGATTTTTATATCTCCTCTTTAAAATTTTCAAATCACACTTGTTTAGTGTGTGTGTGTGTGTGTGTGTGTGTGTGTGTGTGTGTGTGTGTGCATGTGTGTGTGTATGTACAACTTACAACTTGGGGGAGTCAGTTTTCTCCTTCCACTATGTGAGTTCCTGGGATTTAACTCAGATTGTTAGACTTGGTGGCAAATGCCTTTACCTGCTGAACCATCTCACTGGCCCTATTTTGTATCTTTTTAAAGTGCAAGAAAATCGTTCTTGGTTTATTTCTTTCTAAAGTTTTTGACGGGATCAAAACACTAATATAAATTGAATTTAAATTGTTCAATAGATTTTTTATACAAAAATACATTAAATTCAAAATTCCCAAAGAATAGAAAAAGTGGCTTATGTTTCTCTCTCTATTGCATAATACTTACCTAGCTCAATGCCTAGTAAAAATAAGGTCTCTGTAAATTCATTTGTTGGATGGATGAATTTATTTATTCATGAATAAATTTTTATTCATGAATGAACTTATTTATTCACTCATTACACTTCTTTCTCTCCTTGAATTTTATCTGCCATTTTCTTTATTCTTTGGACTTAGTAATACTTTTCATATCATTTTCAATAAAAGAGAGTTGAATAAATGCATATTGACTTGAAATGAAAAGAGAAATGGACCTGACAGAAAAATCTTTAGCAAATTGGACTAAAAATCTCCCAGTGAGTTGTAAATTAATCCAGCAAATGCTCCGGATGTTTTGGATGAGGGAATTCTAGCCCAGACAGGTCACGCTGCCTTACTAACCCCGATCTGCTTGAAGGAGGACTCCTTTAATCCAAAGCTTCCTGGGATTTTAATTTAATTACTAAACAACATGTTGTGCAAACTAAGTTAGATTTCAAGATGAGTTAGCAGAAAGGCTCTGATTTGATCGTAAAAACAGATGCCACTGAACACAATGAAAAAAATGACTACATTAGGCCAAATGGTACAAACAAACCGGAATAGGCTTTTATTTAGGGTGATATCAGAAGCAATAAAATTGTGTATCATTAAGGTTTTTTTCATTTAAAAATTTTTTTATTGCCGGGTGTGGTGGCCTTTAATCCCAGCACTTGGGAGGCAGAGGCAGGCAGAGCTTTGTGAGTTCAAGGCCAGCCTGGTCTCCGCACAGTGAGTTCCAGGACAGCTGGGGCTACAAGGAGACTCTGTCTCAAAAAAGACAAAAAAATTTTTTTTTATTATTGTGTGTACATGGTGTGTGGGGGGGTACACATGCCACAGCACATGTGTGGAGGTCAGAGGACAACTTTGTGAAGTTTGTTCTCCCCCTGCGTGTGGGTTCTGGGCATCAAACTCAGGTCACCAGGCTTGCTCAGCAAGCACCTTTACCCACTGGGCCATTTCATCCATGCTTGAGAGTTAAATTTTAATTCTGTATCCTTTAAATATAAAACTACACTTGTTATCAATACACCAAATGGATAATTTTTCCCCTTCGTTATTTTTCTACTCAGCTTGTTTCTAAGTTCTGCCAGTGCTTCTTTCTTGGATTTTACATCTGTTCTTCATTCCTACAAATCTTTTAACCCCTTTCCCTCCTGCCCTCTCTTGTCCTGCTCTACTGTCCCTAAGGAACCCCATGAAACCCAATCTATAAGGGCATAGGGAAATCCATCCATTCATTCATATCACAAATGCCTATTAAGCATCTTCTACGCTTTTTTGGTTATGGTGCAGATCAAAGAAAAACAAGTTATTGTTCCTGATTTTTGAGGAAGATTCTGATTTGGAGTTATGATAGAAAGAGAGGGCAAAAGAAAGATGGGGCACATACACACACAGAAGACAAATGGAGGCTTGACTGGTTGTAGATGGAGCAGGTCCCCAGCCAACTTCATCACGTTCCTCTTCATCTTTCCCACTTTCTCCTTTAGCCTTTCTTGTGTTGACCCATGGCTGTTTCTCTGTTTTCTGGTGGTGTTTGTCTGTATTCAATTTGTGTTCTCTATGGTCATTAATATATTTGCTTACATGAATAAGGCTGTCTTAAGTCTAGACTATGATGAAGATATGATTCCTACTCTATACACATCTATTCCAGCAAAAGTGATGTTTGTTCTTACCATTTCACAAGCTTATAAAATCTGCTTCATGAAACAACTATCTCTACATGACAGTTTATTTTTTGTACAAATGGATACCAAGTTCTTTGGAAAGCCAGGGGTATAGAAACTCAGGCAGGCCAAAAACGAAAGTGTGGGAGGGAGGCTGTGCTCTGTACATTCTTGGTAACTGACAGAAGAGTTATTTGCATTACATGAATCACATACTGATGTAGGGGGATTCCCTGCTGCTACTGCTGTTCTAGTCTCTGGTTTCCTGGTCTGGTTTCAAATACTCTACAACTGGAAATTACTGTGGTAAGATATTTTCCAGCCCTCAGTATCCTTGGGGATGCCACTAACTTGGCATGTGTGTGAGATCCAAATAAAGATTCCTTCCATACATAAAAGACAACCTAGATATAATCACAGCCTCTGATCCTTTCCTGGGGTGTACTTCCCTTGATGACCTTAGGAGAAGCTAAACCAGCTGTGGCAGCAGATAAGTCAAAAGAGATCTCTCTCATAAGATATGTTGAAAATGAATTAACATATGAACTAGCCATTGTCAGAAAAAGTATTATAGAAAAAATAACCGCAGATCCTCCTGGTCAACTATAAAGAACATTTCTTACATCCATTACGTTTGATCAGATAAAACTGGGCTCAGCAGCATGCCTGAGCTGGTCTGCTTATTTATGCAACTGGCATCTGATGAAGATTGATTGCTATTAGATAGAACTGGTTAGGGTAGCCTGCCTTCACTCTACATTTCCACATTCTAAAACCTGTAGGCTAGGAAGACATATACTTTTTATGGTAAAAGCACAGAACAAACTCACACAGTGGGCTTTTCCCCAGTACTGGGGGTCAAACCTAGAATCTCACACATGTCTATCAGGGATTGTCTTGATTGTTTATTGACCCAGCCCACTATGGGTGGCACTGTTTCATGGTCTGGGCCCTGAACGAAAGAAGAGTGAACGAAGTTAGCTCACTATAAGCAACCTACCAATCATTTCTTAACTGTGGGTATGATGTGACTAACTACTTGAATTCCTGCCTTGACTACCTTTCAATGATGAACTGTAACCTGGAATTATAAGCTGTGTAAACCCTTTCCTCTGCTGAGTTGCTTTTGGTCAGGGTATTTGCTGTGGACACACAAATGAATCTATTACAGAGGGCTGTTCAACTTGGTTCCTAGGTCTTTGTGTCATGACCTGACTGCTTCTAGCTTACTCTTGTGCCAAGGTGGGCCAGCCTCATCCCTGGCACTAAAGCAGACATTTCTGTATGTTACCTTGTTCCTTTTAGTGGGAAATGTTATTTATCAAGACACTATGGAGGAGGAGGGTGCTCACTGCTATAGGTTGGTCAGGAGTCTGGGCTATTTCAACAGAGCTGGAAAGAATGTGTAACATAAAGTACACCACATGTGCTTCCTAATGCTTCCAATTTTATCTTAGGATATAGAGTTTTTGTTTAACTTCTTTGATTTGATGTTTTTAACCTCTTTCTTGCACTAAAAATCTGGCTTCTTACTGAGAAAATAATTTCTCCTTCTAATAAGGATATTATTGTTTCATAAACATTCAGAAAATACAGTATCAGGGAGAAAATCAAGTAAAAGAAAATTACTGAAAATTGGGTTTATTTACAGCTTCTAAAACTGTTTTTCTTTCTTTCTCCTCCCACCCTGTTGGCAGATACTCTACTATGCCTTTCCAGGCCTATTATGTGGTTTAAAAATAGAAGCATATAAAAGTCCAGAGTCAGCAGACACCAGGAAGTGTTCGCCAATTTTGAAGGTAGCAGCAATGTCCCCCAGTAAGGTTATGACCTGAATGCTATAGCCAACAACTTATTAACTCAAGTTTCTGTTAATTCAGGGAAGGTTATATATATATAGCTGCATTACAATATTTAACTTAACCATCTATATTTAGCTGGGTCTTCACCCTTGCTAATGATCAATTATAAAACTGGCTGGGAGTTCATTGCACTCATGAGGCTTTGGTATTTGAGAGGAGAGTTCAGAGTACTAGAGTCATGGCAGGATAGAGGCGACCTGGACTTTGGATGCCACTTGCTTTGATCAACACTGAAGGGCATTGGCCTGTTTCAATGGCAAGAAAATCATTCTGCAATGTTAGTCTCAAGACTTAACAGGGTTAAGAGATGCTTATCTGACAATTGGTCAGTCACTTGGCACATATTTAGTAACTGAATTGTATAGCAACATAGTCTTTATTGTCCATTTTTATTTGTTCAGGTAAAACATGGGCCAGGACGTGTAATTGGTTTAACTCAAAAACTGAAGACTCAATTTCAAACTTTTAAGGCAATGATTTATTTTTTATTAAAAAACAACACAATATTTAAAATAGTCTCTACTTTCCCAATTGTGAATGTTGTCTTTGTTTATTTATCTAATTCAATAAACTACTACCTCATACTAGGCACTGGGCTACAGGGGGCTTTCCAATAATTACCTATTCAGATGTAGAGATGGCTGCCTCATAAGTTAGTAGAAAACTGAAGGCTAATGAAATTTGACCATAAATCTGCAGAAGGAATTCCTGAGGAGGGGGGTATGGCTCAAAGATATTGATGTGCTTTCTAACTTTGAGGTTGGATGAGAAATCGGTTCTATAATTTGTGTGATGTCCCAGTTAAGATGGCTAATTTAAAGTAGAGATGCGACCAATATTTTTTTCAGTCTTTTTGAGACAGGAGCTTCCTGTAGCTCCAGCTGGCCTGTAACTCACTATATAGATGGGGCTGGCTTTGAACTCACAGAGATCCACCTGCCTCTACCTCCTGAGTACTGGGATTAAAGGTGGGTGCCACCATATCTGACCGTTGCAACCAATATTCTTCTACAAAGAAACATAACATGTATTTCCTTTGTCCTCTAAGTCCATGTTCAGCTTCTATGAAAATAGAAGCTTTGTCCACAGAGGTTCAACATATCAGAGAATAAACCAGAGTGAGCCATTTGAGAAAGTCTCCACAGGGCTGTCATCCAGAGAATCCTCCTCCCGAGTAGAAATACAGGCTTTGTAGGAATAACACCTTCCCATCAGCCATGCATATCTTGATCTGCTACGTTCCTTCCATTCTTTCTTCTTTCTCTCAGAATCTATATTCCCTCAGAAATGTGTGCTTGCCTCTTCTCTTGATATATACCCTTCCCACTCAAGGTATTGTGTTCCCAGTCCAAAGGCAAAAGGGAATCTAGAGAACCAAGTGGGACATGGATAGTTGTTCACCTCAGTTCTGTGTTGTGTTTCATCCAAAGCCAGCTGAAAGATGCTTGAGCCCTAGTGTGAGCCAGCCTCTGAGAATGATGTCAGAGAATGACGGAGTCATGGTTCCTGGTTTAAGGGGGAAAGAAGGCAAACAAGGGAGTGGTAGGAAGGACAATGACTTTGAGGATAGGGGATGGTAAATCCCTAATCTCAGGAAGAAGAGGGAGCCTCCATCACAAAGTAGCAGTCCACTGGGGACCTGATAGATTAGAAGCCCCAATCTTAGCTGAGGAACTATTGGCAGCTGATCACTGCTGGGTGAGGGAGAGTTGATCTTCTTCAAGGGAGTGGTGCTAGATGGGCTGAACAGGCTCCAGTAGATAAATTCACTTTGATATCTTGGTACACAAGCTTAACTTGATAGGCCTTAACATATATGACAGAACATATGAAATCTGGTGGGGGGAGCCTATGGGGGTTCAGATAGGGGAAGGGACTGAAATATGATTGAAATGTATTATATGAAATACACAAAAATTCAATAAAATATATATTGAAAGCATTTTTGAATTTTTGAAAAATGAAAAAAATTTGAAAAATAAATATACATCTACAAATAATTATAAAATTAAAAAGGATGTCAATCCTCAACCAAGATATCAGATGCTGTAATTTTTCCTCTTAGAACCTATAAGTTGTGCCATAGTCTTTACCTTCAACTTCTAGTGTCCTTAGTTTAAAATGTGCCACATTTAAGTACCACTCACAGTTCTCTCTAATTTACTAAGAGCTTTCTATTTTATTGTGGCCGCTCTCTGTTCACCCTGGGCATTACCTGCAGCCGCTCTTCTGCTCCCCGGGTGCTGTCTCCAGGCACCAATCCTCTGCTTGCATGGGTGCTGCCTGTGGCTGCTCTCCATTCACCCGGTGCTGACCCCAATTGCACAGGTGCCATCTCCTGGGCACCGCCTCTGACCCCATGGGTGCCGCTATTCGCTCCTCACTGCGGCCACAAGCTGTGGCCGCTCTTCTGCTTGCCCAGCGCTGCCTCCAATCATCACTACTTCTGCCCTGTCCCAGACCCCAGGGCTGGTGAGGAGACTGTGTCAGCAGAGCTGCATGCAGAAACAGGAGACCATGTTTGGTGACGCAGATGCAGTTTATTGCAGAAGGGCACAAGTTTATATAGGGGTGGGGGTCCAATCAAGAAGTTACAGCCAGATCTTTGGCAGGCCTGTGTCCTATCATAACATCGCAAGTCAGACACCTTTTTAGCATAATAGGTTTCAGGTTACTTAGGTTTCCTGTTTCCTGTTCAGGGCCTGGATTCCTGGGAACCACCTGATGCAGGCTGTTGCAATATCTAAGTGTTGCAATTTGGAATCTCAAGGGTGGTGATTAGGGAGTGGAGAGCTCTAGGCATCAGTCTCATGATCTGCCAATGGGAGCAAATGTCACAAGGTGTTCCTTGTGGCTCCGGTGCTGCCTGGGGCCTGCTGTATGGCTATCATTAAGACTTTCACCCTAGGCTCAAGCCTGTCTCCCACATTATATCACTAAATATTATGTTGTATGTTGGGTATTATACAGATATATGGATGAACACCTTTCTTGCCCCCAAGAAGCTTACAGTAAATATATCTATATATTTAAATAGCTATAAAAATAAAGATAAATAAATACAAGTGAAAAAAAAGCCATGAAAAAAAGGGATGGGAATTTTCAAGTCAAGGAAAGACAGGTCCAATGGTCTAAATCAAAAAAGAGAGTTTGGCAGATTTGAGAATATGAAAGAGCTGAGGACAGGCTGGACTACAAGTTGAAGACAGAATGTCTCAAGATGAAGCAGGAGAAGAAGGCAGGAGTCAGGTAGGGGCTGGCTTGTCACAGCACCCTCTAGAAAGGCTTTTAAGAATTTCTGATTTGACATAGGGGCATAGAGCCTTCAGTCCTGAAGGAAACAAATGTCGGCTTCTTAGATGGCCTCTTAGAGTTTTTCTTTTCTTTTTTTTTTCAGGAGCAGATTTTTCTTTATTAAGAACAATGAAGGCCCACAGTTCTCCATGGGATTGAAACTGGCCTCTTAGAGTTTTTCACTGAGGGACCAGAACCCACCATTTGTTGAGCTCCCATGGGGATGAGGCATAGTCATGGGCCATAGAAAAAAAAATCCATCAATAATGTGTCCCTCTCATCAAACAAGGCTCTGTCCTTCTTTTTGAATTTCATCAGCAACAAATACATTCAAGAACCAAGGAATAAAATTCCAAGGCTACAAGGATACATCGTTAACACCTTTGGGCTCAGTGTTAGAGGAAGCACTTATCACTGCAAGTAAGTTGTGACCACTAAGCATCAGGATGTCAATGCCCTTGGCAATTGTTTTCATCCTGAGACTGTGGGATGAGAGGTGGTTATCATAGCAATGAAGTTCAGTCTAAATGTCCCAACCATAGCATTTGGAAAATCAAGTTCTTCCTCAGGACATTGAGTTTCTCCACATGTATTAACAATACTAGAAGAGCTAAGGAGGGGACAGGTGATGGACACCCCAGGCAGCCTGAATACCCAGTGATGAGTCAGGAGCCAAAGCAGAGCCATGTCCTCAGCTGGTCACTACCACAGTGATTATTTGCCATAGACTGAATATCAAGTTCTATTCATGTTGTATTTATTCAGTTTGTGTTTATTTCAGTGAGCCGATGTTTGATTGCACATGCATAGAAATCACCATAGGGCTTGGGGAAGCTTGCCTCATTCCTAGAGCTCTGGCAAGGCAAGCCAGGGCAGGGCTTGGGCTATAAATCTGATTTGCCAAGTTTCCTAGATGATGTTGATGTTGCTGGTCAAAGGACTGTACTTGGAAAGGCACCAATGAACACAAAGATGCTCAAGGGTCTACCCTTCCCTCATGAGGCTCACCCATTAGTGGTAGGAACAGAAACAAAAACTAAAGCATTAGAATGCAATGTGATGCAATAGAACAAGGATTCAAACAAAGACCGAAGAAGAGGTTGCTACAAGCACTAAAAAGAATGGCCTACATCAGTCTAAAGTATACTTGAATAAGGGGAATGAAAGGGAACCAGCCCAAGAGGAAGGACCCACATGCTCAGAGAAGGCAGGGAGGAAATCACATGTAGGAAGCGACAGGAAGAAGAGAGAGAGCAGAGAAGGATAACAGGATTGGAGCTGGAGAAAGACCTGATTTGGATCTGCTTTTCTGGGTGCTCTTCTAGGGACAGAAATGAACACAATGAGGATTGGATAGGAGTGGAGATCATCAGTGATTCAGGTGGATGGTGAGGTCATCCTGAGCTGGGTAGGGCCAGGGTGGTGGAGAAGAGGTGAAGCAGACAGGAGGCTACTGACCTATTAGGATAAATCACAACTCTCAGTGGAGAGATTGGTTCTACACTTGCAGCCTCCTTGGGTTTTGGCTTCAGAAACAGGGTGAAGTGGCTTCTGTCTGCAAAGGAGTCAAGGCATACATCACTGCTGTCACACACTGGTGGGAACACAGGAGCAGGCATTTGATGTTCCATAGCTAGACCAGAATGTAGCAGCTCATAGCCAGTGTGGAAGAACTGCTCCCCAACCCATTGCCACAGACTCTACACATTTATAGGGATGGGAGTCAGGAGACAGTCCCATGATGATGAATGCTCTCTGGTGGGAGAGATGGCCTTGGATCAAAGGGAAAGCATATGGAGCTGGGTGTGGTGGCGCATGCCTTTAATCCTAGCACTCCAGAGGCAAAGGCAGGTGGATCTCTGTGAGATCAAGTCCAGCCTTGTTTACAGAGTGAGTTCCAGGCCAGCTGGGGCTACAGGGAGACCCTGTCTCAGACAAAAAAAAAAAAAGGAAAGGGAAAGCATCTGAACCCAGGGTGGGTATGCAACCAGTTGATGTCCTGGAGAAGTGACTAGATGTGCTGAGCTGAATCCTGCTAAACTACAAGAGGGTAGATGAGTCTTTTCAACCCCATTGGACACTTTAGCTACTTGCAGAGAGAGAAAGGGTCAGAACCCATGCCAACCCACTCCCCTGCTGTATACCTGACCCTGTGAGCATCTCTACTTCTTCTCTGGACAGGGCAGTGACCAGCAGGGTCTGAAGGAGTACCCTTGCCAGAGGTGGGTCTCTGGATCTCTGGTAAGGATATCCTGTATTGCAGGACAGTGATGCCAGGATGGGACCTCCAGGAAGGTGGCAGACACTCCTTTCTCATTCTTTCTTCCAGCCTCATGTCTCAGGGCAGCATCTCAGTTAAACACGCTAGGGCCTGGTCCTCCTGTTTCCCAAACTCCAAGGCCATCTGTGCAAGCCAGAGTTCCCTGGGTTCCCCTCCCCCCCCCCACACGACCCTCCCATTCTTGTTGTCAGGACTGGAAAACTGTGGTCATTCTGGGACAGGATTTGTGACTGCTGGCTTCCTCCTGAGAGTGCCAATGGTCTTCTCTGCTTACCTCAAATATCTTCCAGTAGATTTCATAGCATCCCTGACATCACCTCTCTCCTCTTCTGGTGCTGCTCCTGCTCCGGGAGCTAATGGCAATAGGAAAGATGAGGGAAGGAGCTGGTTTTGGAGGTGCAGGGAACAAACTTGACTTGTCCTGTGAGACCTCATGGTAGGTGGGCTAACAAGGTGGAGATGTCCTGTCAGCACTTGGTTAGGTATCTCTGGAGCTCAAGGGAGTCCAAGCTGGTTTCCTAGTTTGTTCAAGCTGTTTTAACAAGATGCCTTAGAATGGATAACTCATAAACTAGGAATGCATTCTTCATTATGAAGATCAAGATCAAGGTGCTGGCAGATTTGGTGACTGGTAAGGGCCTGGTTCCTGTTCTTGTAAGATGGTGCCCTCTCGCCGTGTTCTAATGTGGTAGAGGGGATGAGGCAGCTCACCAGGGCTTTCTTTTTAAGGACATTGATCTCATTCCTAAGGGCTCCACCCTTATATATATTCAATCCCAAAGGTCCCATCTCCCACTTTTCGAGTTAAGACTTCAACATAAATATTTTAGTGGGACACAAATATTCAGACCACAGATGCTGAAAGCAAAGACTTGAATAAATGGGACTCCAAGGCTGTGTGTGAGAAGCAAGGTAGGAACCTTAGAAACAGTGACAAACAGGAGCTGGATGAAGGAAGATGCTACTGTGATAATGAAAGGGACTTAAATTTACGTTGTCTCATAGCAAAATGATAGAGCAGATTAAGCAGGTGATATAGCTAAGCTTCAGGACTCAGTTTTCACAGTGGTAGTGACAGAATCAGATCCATGACATTCCAAATTTAGAGCTTTCTGGCCACATTCATTCACTTTCTCATTTAATAACAGTTATTGATGGCGCACTCCTCTGTGTCTGTCCATGCTGTGGACTGGATGGGACTGGGATGACGATCAGGGTGCAGAAGAGTCAGAAAGCAGCCACTCTTCCCATTGCAACAGTAAGGCTGACTTTCTGGGCTTCAGTATTAGGCAGGTGTGGCAAGGGTGACAGATCAGGAGATGACTATCATTGTGAAGAGTTTGTTTAGGGGATGTGTCATGGTGCAGAGGCGATGTGTAGAAGCACCAGCCAGGGCTTGTCAGGAGGCAAAAAGCCATATTGACTTCCATGGAAAGGAAGGGGTGAGGCAGGGTAACACATGTAGTGTTGGCTTGTTTAAATCATTTCATTAGGCCTGGCTGCCTGATACCTGGAGTGGCTAAAGGCAGGGCATGAGTGACCCAGAAGGAAAGAACAAATAAGTTGAAGTATTGGGGATGCGCAGTCAGGGTTGGTAGATTATATTTCAATATTTTTTATTTTTATGTGTATCAGTATTTTTGCCCTCATGCAGGTGCAATGCCCATGGAAGCCAGAAGAGGGCACTGAATATACAGAAACTGGAGTTACAGATGGATGTTAGCCACGATGCAGGTGCTTGCAATCGAACCCTAGTCCTCTGCAAGAGTAGCCAGTGTTCTTAATTGCTAAGCCATCTCTCCAGCCCTGGGAATTATATTTTAAAAATCATCCCTCAGGAGGACTCCCAGAGAGAGAATGGTCATAAGAAAGCAGGATCCTGGTCGATGACTTAGTGATATTATTACCAACTTGTTCAGAGCAAGGTGTGGCTGGCCTACCCCTACAGGGCAGATGCTAAGGCATCCATTTATAACAGCTAGAAGCATGGCTAGCGCAAAAGCAGAAAAGACACTCATAGCAGCTAGAGAAAAGTAGCAAAGGTGCAGGGGCAATAGCATCCCATGACCCTATGTGGTCTGTGACCCAGAAACATGGCAACATGCCGAACTTACTAGAAATGTAGAAACTTCGCCCCAAACTCACTGAGTTCAAGTCTGTGTATTAGCAATGCTGCCAGGTGATTGTGTGCATTAACATATGAACAGCTCTGGTCCCGGCCACAGATGAGCTGGGGAGATGGAGAAAATTGTGAGGGAGTGAGGGAGGCTTCGTGGGGGAATCGTATAGCATTGAAAGCCACTATCCATTTAGGGAGAAAACGGATCCTTTCCCTAAAATGGTGGTTCTCAAACTTGGCTGTAAGTGGAAATCACCAGTTTCAAGGTTTGAGTGTACAGAACCCACAGGTGAACACACAGCTAAGTTTGATTTATGGAAGATAGAACCAGGGAAAATAATAAAGGAAGGGGAGAGAGACACATTCTGCGGGTTTTGCTCTGGTCTCACATAGATACCTGGTTTCTTCTGCCCCCTGCTGGTGACTTTCAATATGGCACCACTGTCACTGGAGGTTTCTATCAAGTTCAGCTATCCTTCCAAAGGTGCCAAGCACAGCTTGGTCATGTGACTTCAACAGTTGTGCTTTCAGGGACTTAGAGGTCACTGGGCAAGAATGACTCCAATGCAACTACAGCCTAAGTGACTTCCTCCTTTCGAGAGTTAAGGAACTCCATTTCGTCCCACCATCTATGCGGTCAAGCTCAGAATGCTTCACAGTGGCAGCAATGACTTTTGCTTGGTTATCACGTTTCATTCTAATACAAGGACAGAAGGTTCTAGAAAGCCCATCTTTCTGATAATATAACCAGTCTTGTGGTACTGCCCCACAATCACACATTTGTTGACCAATGCAGGCTTTGAACCCTAGGAGGTCTCAGCTATCCAAGGCTCTGAGGAGACTTCAGTCTAAAGTTCGTTCTGGGCTTTTGTGCTCTTACCAGCTTCCCGTAGCTCCTTTTGCACTGTGTTTCACACTGGCACTTCCTGTCCATTAGGGCTAGCTCCCCTTTACTTACTTTACCTTAGTTACAAGTGGTCCTGGAGTACTGGTGAGGATCAGGACAACCAAGGGAGCTTATCTGAACACAGACTAATTTGGGAGGTGGCGTTTGCAACAGATGACTCACGTGAGTCATGCTGCTGAGAACACATGCTGAGAAGCATTCGACAACCTTCTACTAACATTCATGAGCCCGGACCAAGTGTATGAACGAGGGCTCATAGCAGTGGTAAACATTACAAATCTATGAAGCGAGCAATGAAAGAAAGGTCATATATACTTACAGAACCACCTGGCAGGTGAGGATTCCTGGATCTTGTGCCCCAGCCAGAAGGTGATGAGACAGAGAGATCTAACTCTGCAACCTCCCTCCCTTCCCTTCCCATGTCTAACTCTGCACGATGCAGAACCTGCTGCTCAAGCAAGAGCACACTTGATCTGCAAGTTCAATTTTGGACCACCTTCTTCCTACCTGCACACAACTGCATCTTGACCACCTGCTAGCCCAGTGGATGGACCCCGGGGAGTAGGTCTGTATTGCTCTCAGTGGCTCCTCCCGTGTCACCCAGCTCCTAACAACTTCCATTTAACTTTCTGTCTCCATGACTTTGACAGCTTCATGTAAATGAAACATGTAACATTTGGCTTTCTGTGTCTGCTTCATTACACTTAACATATGTCTTCAAGTTCCACTCATGCTGTTGTATGTATCCAAACCTATCTCTATATATTCCTAAAATATAACAAGAACACTTTAGCCCAACTACAATATCAATACCGTATGTAAAATAAACAAGAATTCCCTGTTCAGATTTCTAGTTGTTTCATCAAAGATGGATTTGCCACTGTTCTTCAGTTCTGAATCTCTTTAACCTGGCTCAGCAGGTAAAGGAGGTTGTAGCCAAACCTGAAGGCCCGAATTCAATTCCTGGGACTCACATGGTGGAAGGAGAGCACAGGCTCTAGCAAGTTGCCCTCTGACCTCCACATGTGCACTATTGCATGGTGCACTCTCACACACAAAATAAATTGATAGTAGATAAAATGTAAAAAAAAAATTGTTAGCCCACCCTCAACACTCTCCCCCATGGCAGCTGAGTCGTGCCCACAATTGATGCTGTCACACTGCACTTTACCCACAGATGGCACTAGTGATCAGCTGTGTGCTGAATGCACTTGGCATTTACAGGAAGAACATCATTTGTATGCTGTTGGTGATTACAGGTCAATGTATGAACCCAGAAATTTAAAATGCGCTGTTTGTTCTGGGTAACGTGCATAAAACCTCAGTGCGTTCCAATTCAAAGGAGTAATTATTGACATCAGACAAGCTTGCGATTCATATTAAAGAGAAAGCATTGCAAATTCATTTCCGTATGTGGAGGTTTCCCTCTAAAATACCCACACTATTGGTGTTAAATGATTGAGTGACTTGTGTTTATATATTCTTATGGTTAACAAAGCTAATTAAATCTACTTGTGCAGTTGATTTACGGGCTAAATATGCACTGCAAATGTATTAATTTTCCCCAAACTTCCTCTAGCACAGTCTAAAGATCAAGGACTCTAGGGATCTTTTAAGATTTATTTTCATTGTCATTGTTTTTAATTATGCATGCGTGTGTGTGTGTGGCTATGTACATATGAGTGCGGGTGCCTGTTGAGGCCAGAGGCACCAGGTCCCCTTGGATCTGGAGTTATAGGCACTTGTGAGCCACCTGATATGACTGCTGGGAACCAAACCTGAGTTCTGTGCAAGAGCAGTAAGCACTCTTATCCACTGAGCCATCTCTTCAGCCCTCTGGCTGGGATATTTAAAGTCATTGGGTATCTCCCTCGTCTGACATAAAAGCGGACATGAAATCTCATCATGATATTATGCAGAGGTCTTATGGCTTTCTACCCAATTTGCTAAAAACCCATTTCCCCTCAGCCTACCCTGAAACATGAATACACTATTAAAAAACCTTAACTGCTTGACAATAATTGATATTTAATTTAAAGTATGTAAACCCCCAAATATGCAATAATTTTTTTCTGTTTCTTCGGTATATTCAGTAAACATCGATTGGGTAGTGCCATAGCCGAGCAAGACCTTTTTGTTCTCTTAATCAGAGAACCCACCTCTTGTGGTAAAGTTAGAAATTGAGACAATGTAAAAGTTTATTTTCATTGTCAATGTGATTGGATTTAGAATCATACCCAGAGGTGTGCCTACAAGGGCATTCCCAGAGACATTTAACTGAGGAGAAAAAGCCCATCTTAAAAATGGATGCCACTGTCACATGGGCTGGAGTCTCAGACTGAAAGACAAGGAGAAATCTGGGGACTGACATACACCTTTAACCCCGGTGCTGGGTAACACAGAGATAAGCAATTCCCAGAGACTCGCGGGCCAGCCAGCCTAGCCAAAATTGAGCTCCAGGTTCAGTGAGAGACCTTATCTCTAAAAATAAGATGGAGAATGATAGAGGAAGGCACTGGACATTGACCTCTTCCCTACACACGCAAGCTTGAACAGGTGAGGAAACCTGTACACACATGCATAAGTACAGTTACACACACATGCACATGCGTGAACACATACATACACGAGAAAGCTAGCCGAGCATCAGCACTCATCTCTCCCAGCTTCCTGACTGCAGATGCAATGTGACCAGCTGCCTCATGTCCTGCCCCCATTCTCTTCCCACCACAACAGACAGCACCCGCAAACTGTGAGCCAAGATAAATCCTTCCCTTAAGTTGCTTCTTCTCAAGTATTTGGTCATAACAAGGAGAAAAAGCGCGTGCAGATAACTTTAGGAAGTCAGCCTGTGTTTGCTCTCTTTTATTTTTAATGGTGCTCAGGATTGAAGCATGTATTCTACTCTGAGCCACACACCCCTGCTCTGTCCTTTTCTATATGACACTTTCCAAAATGGATGGCACAGCAGTTCTGGGTGTCATTGGTTATCCTGTCCTCCTGTATTCACATCGACACTTAATACTACGTGGCCTTTCTGTTCCTAGAATCAACTCTTCCGTCTTGGTCAGGCCCTAATCTCTGCTCTATGAATGTTAACTCTCACTAGACTTACGCCAAGAACAGCCTCCTTATAGCTTCCCTTTATCTGTCTTCTCTGGATGTTCTGGATACCTGCCTCGATTCTTCATCACAATTGTGCGTGTCCTTAGCCCCTTGATAACCCTGTGCATGTCTTTCTTGGGTTTTATCTGTATTGTTCTCCCCGTCTTGGTCTCAGCTACCAAACCTTCATTTCTTCAATCTTTTGACTCCACTGGAAAGCAAGAACTCAGTGACATGATTCATGTTCACCTGTAGCTGCTAAGTATGGTCTTTGAGCTATTCACAGTGCAAAAAGTTTAACAAGCAACTGGTTAAACAAATTTAAATATCATTCTTTACTACAGGATTTTACGGAACTTTTGATTTCCTAGTAGGCATCATCATTTTCGGGTTGTGTGTGATGCATGTGGTGTGTATGCACGTGTTTGTGCGGGTCTGTGTACATGTATTGTATATCTACATGTACATGTATATGTGTGTATGAAGGCCAAAGGTCAATGTCAGGTGTCTTCCTCAATTGTTCTCCACCTTTTTTTAAAAAATTGAGACAAGGTCTCTCACTGAACGTGGAACTCATCAATTTGACTAGGCTACCTGGCCAATGAGCTCTAGGGATCATCCTGTCTCCACAGTACTGGGGTTATAGATGCGAACTGTTGTGCCCAACTTTATGTGGATGCTAGAAACCCGAACTTAGGTCCTCATGCTTGCACGATAACTACTTTACCTACTGAGTCATCCTCCAAATCCTCTTCATCATCAGTTCTTTAAGATAGGGAGAAAGCATGGGGCATTTTCTAAACTGACTTGATTAAAAAGAATTTCTCCTTGTCTCAATTTGCTGGGGTGTTCTAACAAAATACCATATGCCGCATGGTTTAAATAAACACTTCTCACAGCTCTGGAGACTGGGAAGTTCAAGATCAAAATACCAGCAGATTCAGTGCCTGATGAGGGCTCATGTGTGCTAATGTGGGGGAGTGAGTTGTGGTCTCTTATACTTCCTGTGTGGATAGTAATCCCATCATCTAAGCTTTTGCCTTCCCAAGGCCCCATCTCCACATCCCATCACATTCAGGGTAACAGCATCAACATTTGAAATACTGGAAGACTCTATACATGGTTCATAAAACCCTTTGTCTTCCTCATTGTGTTGTTGACTGACTGCATGTCCTATGGACTGTACCTTGTGACACATACAGCCAGCCCGTGAAATCCCATGGGATTAGACCCATGCCTCCCCTATGATGCCAAAATCTATAGATGTTCAAGTCCCTTATATAAGACAGCATAGCCTCATAACTGACATACATCTCTTTCTGTGCTTTAATCCTGTCTGTATTACCTTTACTACTTAATACAATGTACAAGCTATATAATTGTTGCTATGTTGTATTGTTTAGGTAATAAGAAAATCCAGTCTGTAAATTTTCAGCATAATCACAGTTCTTCCCAAATATTCACAATCCACAAGTTGGCTGATTGTGTAAGTGAGGAATCTGTGGATATAGAGGCTGGTTGTACTCCTGGGAAGCCCTGGAATCAGACTGCTGGAGACAAAAAAACCTGAAGATCACACTCAACCCTTGCTTCCATGCTTCCAGCTGTGGGACTCTGGGAAGTGTCTCAATCTTTCCTGCCAGTTTCAAACAGGATAATAACAACACCTACATCACAGAGTTACCATGAGGGCTTCATGTGTCTGTAAAGAGTAATATTGTGAGACAGAGTGAGGCTCTCAGACAGTGTTGGCTGTAATTGTGAAATATTATGAAAATTGCATGATTAAACAACTCTTTGTATCAGGTATTGATAAACATATTCATCATGAATAACAGTGTATGGTAAGATTTACTTTCTGCATAGGTGGCATAGTGAATTTTGCACTCATGTCAGGGTTAAGCCTGATTTTAAGTCACAGGCTCCTAAAGTGTAATCTAACATGGGAGGAAAACCACAAACCAGATCTAGCAAACATGCACCAGGAATCAGAAGTGGTGTGGCCAGACTGAAGGGACAAAGGGCTACTGATCTTAGGGCCAGGATGCCATGCCAGGCCCATAGTCCTGGCAAGGAGGTCTGTCATTCTGGAAAGCACAACTCAGCTGCACAAAGAGGGCAGCAGGTCTGCCCATCTCCCCTGCTCTGTGCACACATTCAAGCTCACGGTGAAAGGTCTTTGGATGTATGTGGCAGTGAGCTACCCATGTCTGCCTTACAAACTAATCCCAAGACTGTGAAAGTACAACAAAATGCTCCCCTGCAACTTCAAGGGCTCAAGGGGTCCCTTGAAGTTATACAACAAGCAAGGGACTGGGGCCAGCCAGGAAATCCAAGAGCTTAAAAATCTGTTCAGTACATTCTCAACCAAAGAGTAAGTTGCCAAACATTTTTCTCTCAAAAGAAAGCAGTCCTCTGAATACTAGAAGGAGAATTTTTGAAGAAAGAAAATCAAACAGAAGGAAGTAAGTCTTAAAAAAATGATGCTGTGGTACTTGAAGGTTAAGAAAATGGAGATGATGTTAATCTTGGGTGGATGTGTTTTTAAAACCACAACAGAAAGGGATAAAATTCAAGATGATTTTTTTTTCAAGATGAGTTTTAAATGTCATCCAGGGGAAAACTTTACAGCCTATTAACTTCAACATAAGAGAAAAAGAACTTAGTTCTTTTGTTGCAGATCTTTGGAGCACTTGAAGAGTTATAGAGTTAGGTCTTTTTTTGAGAAATTATCTAAAAGGTCAAAGTCATGACTGGAGGCAACACTTCTTTGGAACTCACCATTCAGCTCTCAGCTCCTGCCATCACTAGCCAGGAATTCGCCTGGGATCCACAATGCCAAACTGCACTTTCTCATTACTTCAAATACTCTACATCCTTGTTTACCTCAAAGACACTTCAAGCAGCAACTCAGTAGAAAATGCTTCAGGAGAATGAAAACTTGCCCTTCCAGAGTAATTGGTGCAATGGTATGTACGAGGACATGTATTCATTTCAAGATTTATTTAAAAATTTTTAGGCATATGAGTGTTTCATCTGCATGTATGTATGTATGTACACCAAGTGCATGCAGTGCCTGAGGAGGCCAGAAGAGGGTATTGGATCCCCTGGAACTGGAGTTACAGACAATTGTGGGTGCTGGGAATGAAACCCAGGTCCTCTGCAAGAGCAGCAAGAGCTCTTAACTGCAGAACCATCTCTCCATTCCTTGTTCTTTTTTTTTTACAAAAACTTGTTTGATTGTAATGAAATAAAAACATAAGTAACATAAAACATCATCTGTGGTGGCTTATCTTTATTGTAAACTTGATTGGATTTAGAAATACCTAGAAGACACATTTCTGAGTGTGTCTATGAGGGTGTTTGTAGAAAGGTTTGACTGAAGAGGGGAGGCCGAGACTTAATGTGAGCAGTAACATCCCCTGGGCTGGTGTCCCAGACTGAATGAAAAGGAGAAAGTGAGCCGAGCACCAACATTCATCTCTCTCTGCTTCCTGATTGTAGACACCACATGGCCAATTGTTTCACATTCCTACTGCCCTGCCTTCCCTGTCATGATGAACTGCAGCCTTCAAACTGTGAGACAGAATAGACCCTTCTTCCTTTAAATTTCTTCTCGTTATATATCTGCTCACAGATGTAAGAAAAGTAATCAATAATCATCATGATTATTATTGTTGTGTGTATTTTTATTGAGATTTTGTGCATGTCATATAATAGATCTCATCAAATTTAGACCCCCCTCCCCCATCTGCACTCCCCCATAGGCCCCCCCATTGGATTTCATGAATTCTGTCATATATGTTAAGGCCTATTCAGTCAAGCATTTGTACCCAGATGTCCCTCCATACAAGTTCATCCACTGGAGTCTAGTCAGCCTAACTAGAGTCACTCCCCTAAAGAATATCAATTCTCCTTCACCCCACAGTAGTCAGTTGCCAAGAACTCCTTGGCTAAGGTTGGGGCCTGCTGCCCATTTCCCCAGTTCTATGCTGGGTTTTTGTCTGATTGAGTCACCATGGGTCCTGTGCATGCTGTCAGCATTGTTGCAAGTTCATATGAGCAAGTTCTCAGAGACCTGAAAACCTCTGCTTCCTTATATTCATGTACCAATCCTGGCTCTTACAATCTTTCCTCCCCATTTTCCACAATAGTCCTTGAGCCATGGCTGAATGAGGTTTAATATAGGAATCCTAACCAGAGAAATGCACTCTGCAGTTTCTTATTCTCAAAAACTTGGCCAGTTGTGGCCTTCTGGGTGTATCACACTCTGTTGTATGAGGAAGTTTTGCTGGTGAGAGTTGAGAGATGCATTAGTCTTCTCTCTACCCCGGTCCCACTATGTTCCATGAGCCTTAGTTGTAGAGAGAGGTTCTACTGTAGATGTGTAACTTAAGGCTGGGCATTTCTCAGACACTTATTTTCTGTGTGTGACCAGTTGTAGAACTCTGTAATTAGACTCCATCTGTTGCAAAGTTTCTTTGATGAATGTTGTATAGTATACTTGTCTGTAAATATAAGCATCTATATTTAGGATACAGTAAGAAATTTCATTTGTCTAGAGATATAGCAGAGATAGGGTTTTTTCTAGGATCTATGACCTCTCCAGCCACGGGTATTTGGCTGTGTTTATAATGATGCCACTCATGAGTTCCCTCCCATGGAGAGGGTTTTAAGTCCAATTAGATAGATGTTAATTATGCTCTAGATAAAAGTGTCACTTCTGCACAAATAGAGATAGTTTGCTATGTTAGTCATTGTAGTTATTAAGCTTTACAGCTGGGGGTGGACCATGATTGATTTTCTCCCTTAGCAGCTGTATAATCTAGAACTATGAGAGCTAGTCTTCAGGGAGAAGGCTTCTAGGTCAGCTCCAGCTTCATTGCTCCAAGTCTTGTGTCTGAAGTACATCCTGTCTTTAGCAATAGGGTCTCACCTTCAAGTTCTGGAAGGTAACCAAGTGTTATGGCAATAGCCTGTGTTATTTTTGGAGTCTCTTGGACTACCCTGAGCAACACAAAAAACCCTGAACCATACATATACAGTATCTGAACATGAGTGTATATGTATACCTGAAGGCTAGATACCAACAAACACAGTGTCAAACAGGAGCAATCTCCCTTCAAGTTGTTTTTTGTGATTATTTTGAGGTGCGATAGGATTAAGGACATTCACACTGTTGTGTAACCAGTCTCTAGAAGTTTCATCTCACCTCTCCATTTTCCACCTTCCCTGCATCCCTGGTGACCCCCATTCACTTTTTTCTGCCTCCATCAATTTGTCTAGCTGCTTCATAATAGTGGAGCATACAGTATCTGTCTTTTTGTGGCTGGCTTTTCACATAGTACAATGCACAAAAGGTTCCTCCTTGTTGAACCACATATCTTTTGTCTTTAATAGGCCATGGTATGCATCTACCATATTTTGTTTATCCTTTACCCAAGGGTGCTTGATAATACATTTTTGGGGGAATGATCTTTTTGGGTCAGGGTCTCCCTTAGCCCCAGCTGGCCTGGAACTTGCTATGTAGACCAGGCTGGCCTTGAGCTCACAAAGATCCACCTGCCCCTGCCTCTGCCTCCCAAGTGCTGGGATTAAAGGCATGTGCCATCACACCTGGCTTGGTGATACATTTTAAGAGAATTACAGAACTGTATGGAGTGTATATAAAAGGATGCACCTGTCATGATCAATAATTACTGAGGCCTCCTTCTGTCTGGCCAGCACTGAAAATAGGCTCTGCATAAACCACTGCTGACCATATTACACTGGAAATTCTTACCAATTTCAAAGCCCTAAGAAAATATAAAACCGGACCTTCTGGTTCTGTTTCTCTGGGAATTTAGCAGAAATCAGTAGGTCCTAAAGGCAGGCAGTGCAGTAACCACATAGTTTACTCATTGCTCAAATGTAGGGAGTATTGAATTCAGGGATGACTCAGGTTGATACTGATTTACTATCTCCATGCATAGTTATGTGTTCTCATTAGGAGAAATACTATGGTCTTTGGAGGTTGGCTTTGCTTCCAACCTAGGACCCCTGTCTCTCAGTGGCTCATGTAAAGGCTAATAATGTTGGCTCCACAAGAGGATCCAAAATGGCTGCCGGCAGCAAACAAAGTCAGTATAATTTGAAAACTCATCTATTTGTCTAATTACCACCATTACATTAAATGCATTAAAGAGGTAGTAGGGAAAGCTGATGTTTGCAAACTGAGAATGGCCCACACCAGAGCTTAAGTTAGCAGGTAGTAGGTACATCTGTGATTTGGCTTATGCAAGCTCCCTTCTTTTCTGTTTTGAAAGGGGGATTGTGTGTGTGTGTGTGTGTGTGTGTGTGTGTGTTCCAGTTACTTTCTATTGTTACGATAAAACACTGACCAAAAGCAAGTTGGAAAAGAAAGGGTTTATTTCATCTTACTCTCCCAAGTGATAGTTCATCACTGAGGGATGCCAAGACAGGAACTTAGGCAGGACAGGAGCCTGGAGGCCAGAGCTAAAGCATGGAGGAATGCTGCTTACTGGCTTGCTCCTCTAGCCTGTGCTCTGCCTCCTTTTTTATACAACCCAGGATCACTTTCCCAGGGGTGGCATTGCCCACCGGGGGTTGGACCCTCCCACATCATTCAACAGTTAGGAAAATGCCCCATAGACAAGGCCACAGTAAAATCCATTGGGGGTTGAGGTTCCCTCTACCCAGGTTTGTCAAGTTGACAGCTGAAGATATCCAGCACATGTGTGTTACATGGGGCGGGCTAGTGGTAAAAAACCCTCATCAGTCCTCTAGAATGGTTGAAGAGTAATCCCTGCCCCTGGCCCAAAGTCTTTCCTGCCACATCAGACTTTCCAAATACACAATAAAGTATGAAGGTCTTTTCAGGAGGATCAGGCAGCTCTCAACAGAACAGTCTAGTCAGTATAGGAAGGACCATAACCACTCCATCCTTGAAGACACAAGCTTCCAGTAGGAAAAGTGTCTCCCAAGGATGCTTCTCTTGTGATCTGCTCTGCTCTCTTCTGCCTTTCCCCTCAAAGGAGAGAATTGCCCTTCCCTCAGGGGAAGTTCTGCTGCCTCCGCTGCCTTCATGACTCAAGCTTTGGCTCCTGGGTAATGATGGTCCTTCCCTACCCAGTAAGGGGACCAGTAATCCTGGTCCCATCAGCAAGGATAAAGGTCAGTGAACCAAGTTTGGTTCAGTTTCTCCATCAATGCACCTGATTTAAAAAAAACAAAAAACAAAAAACAAAAAACAAAACAACCTATATTATCCAAAACTAACAAAAAAGTGGGTGATTAGATTTTGCTTTGTTTTGTGTTGTTTCTGTGTGTCTTTCCCCCTTGATGTTTTCTTACCAACTGGCCTGTTGGGAAGTTGCATATCCAATGTCAGAGGTTGGCCCTGACACAGGCCACTGTCACACTCTCCCCCAGCTTCTTCATCTTTCTTCATGGCACAGCAGCTTGAGGATCGCACTAACATCCTGATGAGAAATGACCATCAGTCCCAGCTTGGTGAGAGGTATAACGTAGATTTCCCTACCTTGTGAGAAGGTTGAGATGGGACCGGGTAAAAGCCCATTCTTCAACAAGAAGGTAAGGGGAAAAGGAGGGTCATCAGTGCACAAACTCAGTGTCCCCTAAAGGTGACTCTCTTCCTGTTCCAAGTCCCCCTCTCACCCAGTTGCATATGGTGGAGGATGGAGGTAAAAGAGCCCTGAAATGAATGGAGTTTTCAGTGAGCCATGAGAATAGGGGCAGCTCTGAGCATAGGTACTTAGCATTTCTCACATGGGCCTTTGGAACCTGATGTCCTCTGGTCACATGGACTTGTGACACCTCACCAGAGTATAGAAACTATCATAATTTTGTGGAAATTAAAAATGAATATTTGTCCTTAAAAATGCTTAAATTTCTCTATTAGAAAAATACAGTACATTCATCCATTTGTGAATTTTCACTATTATCCTATTTCCCTGTTACCTACAGATAAATGTTTTGAGTTAAGGGGCAAGTGCAGTTAAGGCACATGTTAAATCCCAGCACCTTCATTCTGATATCTCTTTCTACTTCAGTGAGGGATGTGGTTGGTACAAGGGAACGTGTGTTGTGAGGGAATGACTAGGATTTGAAAACTGGGCACGGAATTATGCAAATGAATCAAAACATGACTTTTTGGCCTTCTAAGACTAGTATGTGAAAACTAATAAATATTAGTTGATTGTGTTCTTTATTTTTGTGTTTCTTTCTGAGACAGTCTTACCATATAGCCCAGGCTTGACCTCAAACTCCAAGTTCCTTTGCCTTTGTCTCCTGAGTATTGAGATTACAGGTATATAATACCATGTCCAGATCTTGTATATGCTATTTGAAACTCTGAGTTTCAACTGCATTGTTAGTAATTATTTTATCATTTTAAAAGAGATAAACCTATTTCACAGAGCAGTTTTGAAGATGTAAAATTACATATTCACATTTCTAATACATCCTGAGCCAACAAACGTTGATTCGTTTCTCCCTCCACTTCCTATCTCTCTACACTATTCCTATTACTTTCTGAAGCTCCCTGACCAAAGGCCACCATTATGACCTTGCCAATCCAGCAGCCACCTTTCCTCTGCTCTACATGTCCTCTGCATCAGCATTGTTGATGATGACCTGCCGTGAACAGGTTCATCTTCATCTGTGATAACCTTATGTCTTTGAGATGCACCAAGTCTACACTGTAGAACTTCCTGCATCACAAGTAATATCTGTAGTCTCAAGAGACAAGGGACCTCAGCTGTAAAGACAATCATGTCCTCAACAAACACTTGTTCAAATATTAATATGTGTCAAGCTTCAATTAAGTGATAGACAAAGGAAACAGAAGATCAAAGAGGACATGGTTCCTGCTGTGTAGTAAGGGAAGCAGATGGGTACCTAACTGTATGCCCAGGTTATGATCCAAAGCTACAGAAAGTCCACTGGAGCAAATAGAAAAGGGGGGGGGGTGGATATCTGCCTCAACTTCTTGCCATGGAAGACTTCTTTTCAGAGATGATTTTGAGCTGAATTCTAAGCGATGAGAAGGAATTAGCTAGGTGGGGAAGTTAGCAGAGTCAAGTGGAATCCCAGGTTGAGGGCACAGAATTGTGCAAATGAATCAAAATGTGACTTTTCAGCCTTCTAAAGGATTGAGGGCTGAGGAAGTCCAGAAAGCATGGTGTCAGGAGGGTCTGGGGCCTGGTGTGAAGTTTGAAATTTATTGTGAAAATTCCGGACAACTTTTGATAGGTCAGGGAAGGGACAGGATCAGATTTGTGTTTTTCAATGGACTCTGTCTGCTAAGAAATATACATTACAGGATGGTGAATCTAAAGACACAAAGTCTCAATAATATGGACATTTTTACAGAACTCTAGAGAAAAAGTGATGAGGACCTAGTGTAAGGCACAACAGTGGCAACTGAGAATAGATGCCAGATATGGAGTTGGCTGATTACACATGGGTAGAGAAGGTAGAGAAACCAGAGATGATTCCCACATTTTTATTCTGGATAACTGCTTTTATGACAGACAAGACTTGGGATGTAGAAGAAAGCATTGAGTGAAGAGATCGTGAGTGCTCTACCACATGCACCAGAGCTGCCATCCTCCCATGGAAATGGATTGTAAAGGGATTGCCACTGATAGCCTAACAGCACGAGTGTCTGCCAGCAGGGCCAAAGTTCTTTAAGCATTGTTTTGGATCTGTTCCAAGATCAGAGAAATAAGAGCGTTTGGGCAAATAGCAAAGGTATGGTAATTCTAGCTTGATAAGAATGTCAAGTCTGGGACTGATGATAGATTTTTAGCATCTTAATTTAGGACTCATAATATATAGCTCTATGCAACTCTAGTTTCACCTAAAGATACAGCAGAAGTGGTGTTGGTACTCTCTTCTTTGTGTAGGCTCCTGGGTGACTTGCTGACTCTTCTTGATGGTCATAGTTGTTCCCGTTCTTGTCTCTGCTGCTCTCTATTTCTTTACTTTGGCCGTCCCTACTTGAGAGTTTTACTTGGCCATTCTTCCCCTTGCCTATCAACCCACATAGTCACCAGCATCAGACCTAACACATCTCCTTTGAGGAGGCCTCCAATTGTCCTGAGCACACTTGAATGTGATTCATTTTCTCTCTCTCTCTCTCTCTCTCTCTCTCTCTCTCTCTCTCTCTCTTCTTTTTTTAAAGCAAGGTCTTGCTATGTAACCCTGGCAGATGTGGAACTCACTATGAAGATCAAACTGACCAGGAACTTACAGCAATCTTCTCATTTTTACCTCTCAAGTGTTTGCGCTACAGGCATGCAGCACTATGTCCAGCCCATAACTAATTCTTGAACATTTATTTATCGAGTCTTTGCCTAATTTTCCTTAACCTTATCTTTTCTAGGTCCTAAATATTTAGATTGTTTTTATGGTGTGATTGTATGTATAAACATACCCTTTTTCTACTATGAGACCTGTATTTATAATCATGTGAAGTGTCTTTGCAGAGTAAAGAATTTTTTCAGTTCTGGTAATTCATAAATTATTATGTAAATTATGTTAAGAAAGATATGATGGCTTGCGGGAGACCTACCTCCATTATTAACTACCCCGCTATCTGAGCAAACTATTCAGTCCTCAATCTTCCATGTATAAAACAAGGATAATAAGAAAGCTATCGATGTGCTAGAAGGACCCAATAATTCAAGAAGTATAAAGTAGTTGAACACTTAACAGCATTCTATGAGTAAATGTATTTGTTGGGTATAAGAGTTATCTAAAAAATAAACATTTTTTATTGCTGGGATCATTTTTTAAGACTCAAAGATTCTTGGAACATCTACAGAATTTAGGATTTGACAACCAGTTTTACAAGAACCTTGTCCAATCCTTTTACATATCCAAAAGTCAGTCAGCTGTAAGAACCCAAAACTCCTTAAGTAAAGGCAGATACTATAAATATGGATTAGTGTCATTTACCCAAGCCCTTGTGCGATTTCCTTTAGGTGAAAAGCAAAACATATGAAAGAATGCCAGAGAACAAAAAAGGAAAGAGAGAAACAACACCAGAAACAAGGAAACCTTTCAAACCCATGTCTGCTTATAAACAGAAGCGAGTGTCTGGAAACGTGAGTGACATGAATGGAGTTGGTTTCACACAGAAGTGTTTCTTTGTGAAAGAATTTTCTGCAATAGGCTAGGGGAGCGAAAGTGGAGCTGAGGCCCCCTCTTCCTATACTTCAGACCCAGGCTAACGTTTAACCAGGAAAAGGTTGCTGCCAAGACTCACTGAGATGGCTCAGTCTGTAAATTGCTTGCCGCACAAGCAAGAGGACCTGAATTCAATCCCCTAAAACTCCTTAAAGGTGGGCTAACCTGGGAGTGTTTGCTTGTAGTCTCAGCCCTAGGAAGTGGAGACAGGTGGATCTTTGGGGCTTGCTGATAATCATCTGAGTTGGTGACTTTCAAGTAAAAATGAGAGACCTTGTTTTTTAACAAAACAAAACAAGGTTGAAGGCACCTGAGATCTCAGGACTGTACTCTTACACAGCAGGCACTCCATCCTCTCGGCCCCCTCCCCAGCCCAAGTTCTCAGTTTTCTAAGTTAGCACCTCACATACATACATTCAATGTTTTCTTCAATTTGAAACATTCTTGCCAATTTACAATGACCCTTTTAATCCAAAATCAAGAGCTTCTACATTCGTTTTTGCTCGTCAAATATTTGTCAGGAACAGGGCTAATGAGAGTCAGAGTGCTTTATGCCGAATACAAGCTGCATATCGTGTCACCTGAAGGGTTCAGACTATAAACTCATCCACTTCATTCTGTATGATGCCCCTCTTCATGGTGAATATTTGTAGAACTTTCTTCTCCAACACCCTTTTTACAAGATGTCCTCTTTTGGCTTTCTGGGTTTTAAAAGGAATAAAACGGAGTGGTTTTTTTCCCCAGAAATACTAATTTTTTCCACATGAGGAAGCTAAAATGACAAGGTTGCTTGTGGCATGAACTCTTAACATAGACTGATAAATGTTTATCGGGTACCTAGTGAGTTGACAAGAAATAACGCTCCCTCTTGGAGCTTACATTTTAATCTTTGTGAGCTTTAGCGACAAACATTGAAACAAACACACAGATGGAAAGCTTCAATGGGAGCCACAAAGGAAATGAACAGTCTCATGTGGGGGAATCACACTGACCTGGATGAATTGGCACTGTTTTACTTTGGGTCTCAGAGGCTGAATGTCACTCTCCAGAAAACATGCCAGGCCACGGACTTCAAGTTAGTAGCTCAGTTCATCACAGAAATAAACATGTGCTAACTAGTCATGAATGCAGCTACTAATCCTACACCCTAACCCCACCCCAAGAGCAAGTTGCTAAAACCATTTGCCAGCACACACTGATAATGGGGTATAAGAATTGAACTATGTTTCATAAGGTTGTCCGAGTTGCCTTTATTTCTTGCTGGAATGAAACACTGACCAAAGCCAATTTGGGAGAGGAAAGAGTTTATTTGGCTTACAGTTTACAGACTATCAAGAGATGTCAAAGTGGGAACTCAAGGCAGAAGCTTAAAGCAGAAACCTTGGAGGAATGCTGCTTATTGGCTTGCTTCCCTTGATTTGCCCACCTGCCCAGGGATAGTACCACTGACAGTGGGCTGGGTCCTCCTCCATCAATTAGTAATCAAGAAAATGTCTCACGGATGTGCCCACAGGCCAGCCTGATGGAGAAAATTCCTTAATTGAGGTTCCCTCTTCCCAGGTGACTTACTTTGTGTCAAGTTGACAAAAACTCACCACAGGAGTGGCAGGAGATGCTTCATTTAAAGAAATAATCTTTTTCTTTTGTGGTGCTTGAGCTCAAACCACTAAGCAACATCCCCAGCTCTAAAGAGATATCATTTAAACAGATTCTAATGTTTGAGAAGAGCCCAGTAAAAATTATTTTAGACAAAAGATATATAGGTACAGAGGCATCAAGGCAGGTGATCAGAAGGGTTTTTGGATTAGTTAGGAGATGAGGTGGTTAGGAAGTCATCAGCAAAAGGGAACAGAAAACAGATGATAAAGGATTAGATAGTATGGGATGATGGAAGTCATGGTGACTGGACGATCTGGTCTCTGAGAGACATAACTTAAAAGGGACGGTTCTGTTGGAAGCATGCTGCTTTGTGTGTGCTTCTCAGCTTTCTTTCTTTTAACATCCTCTGAAATCCAAGACAATAGTGCTTTTACCAAATTATTTAAGAAGAAATTAGAAATGTAAGTGATCATCAAAGAAAATCCATTTCCAAAAGCCTTTACGTCTTTATTTTTCAATATTTTATTTATTATTTTATGTGTATACAATAAATACAATGTGTGTACATTGCCTGTGTGTATGTAAGTGCATCTGTGTCATGCAATGCCTGTGGAGGTCAGAAGACGGTGTTGGTTTTCCTTGGAACTGGAGTTACAGATGGTTGTTAGCTGCCATGTGGGTAGTGGGAATCGAACTCAGGTCCTCTGCAAGAGCAGCCAGTGCTCTTAACCGCCGAGCCATCTCTCCAGCCCCGCCTTTAAGCCTCTTTTAAGAAAACAAAGACTATACTGCATGCTGGTCCCTTGCTGTTCTCAGGGACCTCTTAGGAACAGAGAGGACAGTAAGATGTCTGGAGCTAAGGAGCATTCTGGATCTGTGTGTGTACACGGAAAGACATAAAACAAACCTTGTCTTCAGAACTCCATACCTACTCCTTTTATATAAATCAAGAAATTAATCAGAACAGGGGGAGGGCCACCTTGCTGAAACCAATCTCTAGGTTATTTCCTTCCTTCCCTCCTTCCTCCCTCGCTCTCCTTTTCTCTTCCTTGAATGTTTTCTTTCTGTTCCCCCTTCCTCTCCTCCTCCTCTTCTGCCACCCTCCCATCTTTCTCCCTCTTCTCTCTCTTGCCTCTGTCCCTCCCTTCTTTAACTTTTTTCTACATCTTTCCCTTCTTCCATCTCCTTTCCTTCCCTCCCTCCCTTCCTCCCTCCCTTCCTCCCTCCCTCCTTCCCTTTCTCCTCCTATTCCTTCTTTATTCTATTTTTTTACATTTATTTATGTAATGGGGGTGTCGAGGAATGCTTATATGAGTTGGTTCTCTTCTCCCACAATGTGGGTCCAGGGACTTGAACTCAGGTGGTCAGATCTGGCAGCAAGCAGGTGCTTTTATCTGCTGAGCCATCTTACAGTCCATTTCTTCTTCTTACTCCCTACTCCATCCTTCCCTCCCCCCGTGTTCTCTTTTTCTTCATTTTCTCAACCTTTCCATTTTGCTTTCCCTCGTCTTTCCTTCTTCTTTCCACCCCTTCCTTCTTTCCTGTCCTCTCCTCCCTCCCTCCCTCCTCTTTCTCTCCCTCTTTCCTTCCATCTTCCATTTTTCCTCACTCTCATTCTCTTCTCCCTCCTTATCTTAAATCTTATTTCCTGATTTCCTTCCATTGTCTTTCTCCTTCCTTCCTTCTTTCTTTCCCTTCTTTTTTCCCTATGGACATTTACTGAGCCCTTTTCCCTGCACTGGGCTTAGGTACTTCAGATACAGACATGTGGGCCAGGCAGTCTTTACCCTCTGGGAACTCTTCTCACAGAGAGGCAGGTAATGGGAGCATGGTGGGAGGAGCACCTACTGACCTGGGACCTGGTGCTGAGAGAAGAGGGGAATCAGAGAGAGAAGCTGATGTTGACTATTGAAAGCTAGGCAGAAAGCTGATAGGGAAGCAAAGAGAATATAATTCATCGAGGTAGAGCAGAGACTACAATATGTTTTTCTCTGGAAAAAAATTATAAATAGAAATCATAGTACTATCTGTGCTAGTATGTTCTGGGAAAATGTTGGCTATTGGAATCTTTAACTTGGGCATTCAGACCACATCAACATGTCCAATACTAAAAATAACATTTTAAGGTTTTACATATTTTCTCTTTTCAAAAACTGTTCAAGGAAAAGTATATACAGTATAATAGAAAATGGGAATAGATAAGACAAGAAATAAAACAAGAAAATAATATTAGGAAAATGAAATAAAGCTTACTGTGTGTGATGATCTTTTGTGTTAATGATTAATGAGGGTGACTGGGAGATTTGCTCCTCTCCTCCTTCATACTATGTGGAAAACACAATTAGGTACAATTGCTGCCCTGTTCATACGATAAAATCAAGTCAGAATTTCTCCCCTACATATTCCTAAAGGAACCACGGTAGAGTTTTCTGGGTTTTTTCATACACCCTTCTCTGATAATTAGTCAGTTTTCTTCTGGGGATTTTTCTCCCATTCATCAATCATCTAGGTGTGTCTTATAGATCTGACTTCCCCATACTTATACCCTCTCACACATTCACCCCCCACATCCTGGCACCAACTATTGAATATGTAACTGGGGCAGGAGAGTGTAATGCACTGCAAGACACTACAGGGAGTGGCTGAGATGAGCTCATGAGCTGACCAGACCCCTTGGATTTCTGGGGAAAAGATTCTAGACTTGCAGTAGGAAGATCCGAGCCCTGGAGTTGCTGCTGCCATTTAGAGATATCAAAGGCAGAGCACACCAGAGAAATGCTCTGAAGCTAATGATAGGGACTGAGAAGTAGAGCCCGCTCCCATCATCGGAAGCACAGCCTTGAAGTACATTCAGACCCTTCAAGTCTCTAGCTTCCAATTTTGCTTTTGCCAGTTGGTATTGGAGTTTTATCCTTTGTGTGGAGTAACATTGAGTGGGTGGAACAGGAACACTCTGAGGAGATTATTACAGTGAACACAAAAGCAGATTGTATCAAACTCCCTGGTACCATCCCTCAGAGCAGATCGGTTACAAAACACTAAAGCAGGTAAAATCAGCCACAATAGCAACATTGTTCAGAACATAGACAATCTAGACTCAAACGGTGGCACTGGTTTGAGCCAAAACCAGGGGTACAGCCAGCCATGGTGGTGCATGCTTTTAATCCCAGCAGTAGGGAGGCAGAGGCAGGTGGATCTCTGTGATTTGTCTCCAAAGTGAGATCCAGGCTAGCCAGGGCTACATAGTGGGACCTTGTCTCAAAAGAAAAAACAAAAACAAAAACAAAACAAAACAAAAAACAAAAACAAAAAAACCTAACAGCAGCAACAAAAGACTAGAGATACACTGGATGTTCTCCAAAAGATCCCTACTATAGCTTAATGGATGCCTCTGTGAGATGATAGCTTAGACAGTGTGGGGTGATTAGCAGATAGTGTGTGTGTACGTGTGTGTGTGTGTGTGTGTGTGTGTGTGTGTGTGTGTGTGGCCATAGCTGAATTTTTATATCTCAATGAATATCCAGTCCTCTGACATACAGGAAGCAATATGGTGAAATGGGGGATAATGTGAATCCCAGTCTCAGTTGTCTGTTTAGCTTGAGCATCACCTGTGGATGCTGAAATACAGCTGCTTTCATTAATGCGAGTTGAAGACGTAGGACACATAAAGAAGCCATGTGTTTTTTTTTTTTCAATAATAGTGGTGGGCTACGTTATAAGTATTGCTTACTTAAAAGACATTCATCTAGCTTAATTCTGCACGTGGAGGTCGTGTGCATTTATGAGCTCATTCTTGCCTCTGTAACTGGTTTGGAATCTAAATCCAAGCTTCTCCATGCAGCCTACCTATCCACCTTGAGGTGTCTGACACATGGTAGCATTAACTAATGAAAAACTATAGAATACAGTTTATTTAGTCACTGACTGTACTTATAATCTTAAAATATTTAAAGATCTGATATCCAAACCTCGTGTTCTTGATCTGGATACCCCATAAACTAGAGCAGAACTGGTGGTATTTTATTTTAATCTTGGATTGATAATGGTTTAAGGTTTTTCCATATAAAGGTCTTGATTACTTCTTTATGAGTTTCTTTCTAGGTATTTGATTTTTTTGTTGTTGTTGTTTGTTTTGAGACAGGGTCTCCCTGTAGCCCCAGCTGGACTGGAACTCACTATGTAGACCAGGCTGGCCTTGAACTCACAGAGATCTGCCTGCCTCTGTCTCCCGGGTGTTGGGATTAAAGGCATGTGCCACCATGCTGGGATCAGGCTTCTTTCATTTAGTATGTTTTAAATTTTTTTGATTTGTCTATTTTATGTGTATGAGTGTTTTGCCTGCATGTACATAAGTGCACCGCATGTGTGCAATGCTTGCAGAGGCCAGAAAAGGGTGAGAGATTCCCTGAAACTGTTGTAGGCCACCATGTGGGTGCTGGGAACTGAATCTGGGTTTTCTGCAAGACCACCCAGTGCTCTTAACCCTGCAGCCACCTCTCCAACCCCTCATTTAGTATGTTTTCAAGGTTCTTCTGTGTTGTAGCATATAATAGTATTGCATTCTTTTTGCTTAACTAGTATTTCATTGTATAGAAGTAAAACATTTTAGTTATTCATTCATTATTTCATGGAAATCTAGATATTTTCACCTTTAAGTTATTATGAATAATACTACTAAGAGCACAGCAGGCATATTTTTGTGTGAAAATATATTTTCATTTTCTCTGAGTGCATAATCTAAGAGAGGACTTGCTACATCATGTAGTAATTCTAGGTTTAATACTTTTAGGAACTGCCAAATTGTTTTCCACGGTGGCTATGCCATTTTACAGTTCCACCAGCAACGTATAGGTGTTCTGATTTCTCCTCAGCCTCAACAACATTTTTCATTTTATACTTTCTTATTAGTTATTTTAGTGGATGCGATATGGTAAGTTAATTATGTTTTGGATTTATATTTCCCTAGTGATTGATGCTGTAAAGATCTTTTTATATGTCTATAGGTTATTTCTATATCTTCTTTGCAAAAGTGTCTATTCAAATCCTTTTCCCATTTCTAAATTAGTGTATCTTTCTATTATTGAGTTATAAGGATTTTTCATATATTCTGAATACTAGACCCTTACTAGAGTTGTATTTTTTTTTTTGTGGGTTGTGAATTCCATACAATATATTTTGATTAAATTTAGATCACCTCCCCCATCTACACCCCCCTATCCTTTTTTTTTTTTTTTTCCGCCAGTTTTGTTTTATTGCAAATTGCGGCGATCTCAGTCCTTGACCGGCATACTTGCGCAGCGGGTACAACCGCTCTTTCCGCTGCTGCTTCTTGGTCTTCAGCTCCTCCTCATGTTTGGTGAGCCGGCGGCGCATGGCTCTAGGCTTCTTGGGCCGCAGGTCCAGGGGCTTGTACTTCTTACCCTTGTAGAATTTCCTGAGGTTTTCTTTCTGGGTCTGGTTGACGACGGTGAGGACACCGGCAATAGATTTTCGGACAACTCGGATCTTGGAGAGTTTGGACCAGGCGCGGCCTGTCACTTTGGCGACCGGCAGCCGGGACAGCTCCACTTTCAGATCGTCCAGCTGTTTCAGTAGCTCCTTCTTGCCGCGAAGGTCCTGAGCCTTAATCTTGGCCAACCTTATTTTTAAGACAGGGCCTGTCACTGAACCTAGAACTCAATTAGGCTAGACTAGCTGGTCCGCAAGCTTCAGGGATTCTCCTTTCTCTACCTCCCCAGGGCAGGACTACAGATGCACACTGCTGCACCTGTTTTTTCACATGGGTTCTGGGAGTTGAACTTGGGTACCCATGTCTGCACAGCAAGCACTGATCCATTTACCCAGCCCTTTTATCTCATCATTCTTGATGTTTTGGCAGCAATTTAAAAATAAATCTATAAATAAATCTTTTTAATGGAATGAGGGGATTTCAGAAGGAAACCAGTGTGTAAATAAGCATGTCTCCCATCTTTACCCAGAAGTACATCTTCTCTCTTCAAGGTTCTAAGAAAGAACAGAAAATTAAGTCATTCAACAAGTTGGAAAATCTGGGCTAAAGAGACACTGAGACTCACTGATCCTTGGAACTCCAACATAGTGGCAAAATGTTGCTTTAAGGGAAGCAGAAATCTTGCCAGCATGCATGAACAGGCAAGGGGGTCGTTAAAGGTGTTTTGTTTCTTTTTGAAACAAAGCTGAGAATGATTTTTTTTTTTTCTGGAACTGAGGACTGAACCCAGGGTCTTGCCCTTGCTAGGCAAGTGCTCTACCACTGAGCTAAATCCCTAACCCCTGAGAATGAATTTTTTTTAATTAAAAATTAAATTAAAAATTTTTTATTTTATGTGTATGCATGTATTGTCTGCATGTAGGTACATACACCGATGTCATGCAATGCCCGCAGAGATCAGAAGAGGCTGTCAGATTCCTGGAACTGGAGTTACAGACAGTTGTTAGCTGCCATGTGGGTGCTGGGATTCGAACCCAGGTCTTCTGCAAGAACAACCAGTGTTCTTAACTGCTGAGCCATCTCTCCAGCCCCAGAGAATAAATTTTTTTAAAGACAAAACTAGTTGGATCCGTAAGATACCACTTTCTACATCTAGTTTATTTCTTACTAGTTCGTAATCATATAGACTCATGTTATCGCCTGTAAATGTCTAAATTAAGAAGAATAAGTCCACAAAATAATCTAGAGGGGTTACCGATGTGGTTTAGTTGGTATAGCACTTGTCTAGCATGCTCAAAGCCCTGGGTCCCATCCCCAGCATGGCATAAAACTGGGCATTGTGGCGCTCACCTTTATGTAATCTCAGCACTGGGGAAATGAAAGCAAGAGATTGAGAAGTTCAAGTTCATCCTCAGCTATGTAGGAAGTTGGGGTAAGCATGTGTTATATGAGACCCTGTCTCCAGAAGAAAATGTACAGACACTATCCGGATCTTTTATTGCTTTGCTGATCAACTTCTCTCTTCAGTCAGTAAGTTAGTAGTGCCTTCTTTTCCCTTGAGGAGCAGTTTCCACCAGATCTCATGGAATACTTCTTCTATGGGAAGTGAGATTTCCAGCTAATTGAAATGAATAATTGTGCTTCCTTCAAAGGAATGTACGATGTTACATAGGAAAGAAGGCTTGAAGGGAATTATTCAGAACCTTGGCCTTATTAACATGTAATTTGTTGTGTGTGTGTGTGTGTGTGTGTGTGTGTGTGCGCGCGCGCACGCGCGCAAGCAGTCAAGGGCATCGGGAACACCAGTCCTTTGCAGTCAGATTCTTAGCATCTACATGAGCCTGCCTCCAGGCTGGAATAATTTAGTCACCTGATTTTCCCGTAACTCTTATTAGTTTTGGCTTGGTGAGGGCGCATTCATGCACAAGAGGTCCTTTTCCATTTTCTAAAAGCCTTTTGTAGGACACCAATAACCTCTTTTCTTACCCAATGCCTCGGCAAGAAGTTTGAGGAAAATACAGATCACATTCAGGACTTATAGGCAAATAAGTAGGTCACAATTACAACTCTAGTTTTGCAGTAATTTCAAATGACTTTGAGTTTAATACTGTTCCTTGGCATGGCTGGTGATAGTTCCCCCTCAAAACTACCTTTTAAGATATGATTATTTGGGACTGACAAAATGGCTCAGTGGGTAAGGCGCTTGTCTGACAACCCGAGTTCAATCCTGGGAATCTACATGGTAGAAGGCGAGAACTGACCTACATACACACACAGAAATACAAATAAACAAATGCAACTTTTTAAAAGATATGATTGATTGGTATCACTTAATAACGATGGTAAGATCTGGGCATGGGGCCTCACGCACCAGGAGTCTGAAGCAGGAGGATCACAAGTTTGAGGCAAAGCTGGGCTGTCTCTGGAAAGAAAAAAGATAGTGAAGGAAACTTTGTAAATTATTCTAAACTCAAAACCCAATATAGCTGTTATGGAAGGTCACTTTTTAAAACATAGTTAGTCATAGTCAAATGTAGAAAGGCCTTAGGAGTGAATGGATCCTGCATAGCAGGCCATCCGGCTACTTGTACATAATTTTCAATGCTCACCAACCAGAAGGTGCTCAGTCAGGTTCACATTCCCAGGCACCTGTTGTTTCTTCTTGGCTCCTGGGGTAGGGGTGGGGAAAGGGAAGAACTTCAAGAAGTTGCCACAGTGCATGGAGTAAAGGGTTTAAATCCATTTCACAGAACCCACTTCCTGTGCACTGAAAGCCTTTTGACATTTCCAGAGCTGCTGTTTATTTGGAGCTGTGAGAGTGGTTGAAGTTCTTTGTTTAAACCACAACATTTATGAGTGGCAGGAGCTAAAGACTCATGGCACGTTTTAAGTGGTCAGGCAATCTCTACCGGAAGGAAACAGGGTGTTGAATTACCCGAGAGCCTAGCAGGCAAATCCACCTAGGAGGGCCAGCTCAGCAGAGGCTGCCAAGGTGAACTTTCAACCCCTTCCTCCCTCCCACCTGCCTACCTAGACTCTCTTCAAAAGAGGGAGATTTCTCTCTAGTTTCCTTCTTGCAAAGGTAAGGCACCCCAAAATACATAAATGAACAGCAACAGCTGCTACCCACACCTTCAAGGAAAATACCTTGTATGTATCAACCGTTTCCTTCTTAGGTTTATGATTATTTTATCCCTAAAATCCACTGGTTTTTGTGATCCTTTATTATAACAGGAAAGGCTGAAGAATTATTTCTTTCTGTTCAAATGAAAAATGAAGGAAGCTACTTAAGTAAGTTCATATACTAAATTTCTAGAAAAATTCCTTGCTTATTCAACAATATTAGAAACAAGAGAAACAGATTATCTTTCTTTTTTATTATTTTTATATTATTTGTATGTGTGTATTGCTTGCTTGTATGCAATGCCCACGGAGGACAGAAGAAAGCATCAGATCCCCTGGAACTGCAGTTATGGACAGTTGTTAGCTGCCATGTGGGTGCTGGGATTGGAACCCAGGTCTTTTGCAAGAGCAGTCAGTGTTCTTAACCACTGAGCCAGTTCTCCAGTCCCAGATTATCTTTCTTAAATAACAAAATATAGTGGATTTTAACTTAGGATATAATGGCTGCAACATAGTTATTTTGCATTTTAAGGTCCTTTAATTTTCAAGTAAGGATTACAATATGATTAACCATTAATAAGGAAGTTGAATTACTGAAACACAGAGATGCTTCATATTTTAAAGCCACAGGCTCTCAATTTTTCTAGAAGACAACCAGAAGTCATTCTATCTTCCTTGTAAAATTCTTATCCAGACTACAGTGTGTAAAAATTAAACAAAGAGTTTTGTTTTTGTTTTTGAGCAGAGTCTCCATAGCCCAGGCCTGCCTCAAACCTGTTCCACTTCCCAAGTTCAGGGACGACAGGCATTTGACACCACTGAGTTCTGTGTGGTGCTGGAGATGGAGCCAACGGCTTCATGCATGCTAGGCAAGCTTTGGTGCTTCTCGACAAAGACACCAAAACAATATAATGGGAATTTTAACAAATGGCTCTAGAGTATCAGGCAGCCAGATGGAAAAAGAGCCTCGAAGGTCAACTTAAATCCAACACACAAACATTAATTAGAGATAGATCATAAGCCTAAATATAAAAGCTAAAACTTAACTTGGGTTGGGGGGAGCTAAAGAAAGGGGCTGGGGAAATTTTCAAAAAAAATTTAAAAAATTAAAAGCTAAAGTTATGGTGTTCAGAAGTAAATATAGATTATTATTTCCATGACTTGGGTTAAACCCAAGTTTTATAACACAGGTCATAAAAAAACAAAACCATAACAGATTATATATGTATATATATATGTATGTATATATGTTCATATGTATATTAATTAAACTTCCTCAAAAGATACCTTTAAGAAGACAGACAAAAGCTGGTGAGATGACTCAGTGGGTAAAGGCGCTTGTCACCAATCCTGATGACATGAGTTCAATTCCCAGGACTCACATGGTAGGAGAGAACCTACTCTTGAAAGTTGTCCTCTGACCTCCACATGCAGGCCATGGCATGCCTACACTCACATGCACACATGCACACACACTCACAAACAGTAAATATCATTGTAATTTAAAATTTAAAAGGAAGATAGATGAGCTACACACAGAACACAGTAAAATATACATCTGACAAAAAGTTGGTATTAGAATATGTAAAAAACTCCTAAACAATGAGGGGAAAGAGCACAAGACAAGCAGGCGCTTCAGAACAGAAAGTGTGTGAATGGGCAATAAACATAGGAAGTACTCAACATAATGAGCCAGCAGGGAAATGGAAATGGTATCACTCAGTACCTACAAGAATGGCTAGCATGAAGCACTGATAGCATCAGATGCTGGCAAGGGCATAGAGCACCTGGAATTCTCATGCAAGTAGAAACTAGTACAAGGTTGTGGGAGGAAAAATCAGACAATTTCCTACAAGACTGGAAACACACCTACTCTTTAATACAGTAATTGTAATTCTAGATATTACCTATGTTAACATGTGTTCACAAAAATATTTGTAGCAGAATGTTCACATCACTTTTTTATTTGTAATAAACTGAAAACATCCCATCTGTCTACCACTAGAAAAATGGATAAATTGTAATAGCTACAGAAATGGACTCAGCAAAATAAACTCCTCATATAGGCAACAACATGGGTGAATCCTAAAAATAACTTTTAAGAATTAAGCCCTATACAAGAGATTGTGTACTGTTTCATTCTATGTAAATACATTCTAGAATAGACAATGCTCATCTACTATGGAAACACAGAAGAAAAACTAGGAAGGGATATGGGGGAACTTTCTCTTGATGAGGAATTGCTTTATTTACATAGATGCACACTTTTCTCAAAAGTCAGTGTGAATGTGCACTAAGGATTTGACGTATACTTTACTATATGCCAATTTTTCTATCGAAAGGCAGAACCTGACTGTCCACCTCTAGGTGGTGGCATGTGCACTGAAATGTTTAAAAGAAATTGCACTCATGTCTATAATTTATTTTAAAATGTTCCAAGAAAAAGGAAACCAATAAGATGGTTTGAAGGATACTGTGAGTTCAAATGAGAATGTCCCCCATAGATTCCAAGTATTTGGACACTTGGTCCCCAGTTCATGGTGCTGTTTGGGGAGTGTCTTGGAACCTTCAGGAGGTGTGCCCATGCTGGAGGAAGCATATCACTGGGGATGGCCTTTGAGAGCTCTCAAGACTTGTGGGATTTCCAGTTTTCACTTTTCTTCCTGTGCCTGCTTGGCAAGGTGAGTGCTCAGTTTTCTGAGGGGGCCACTGCCTTCAGCCATGCTTCTGTGGCCGTTATGGACTCTCCCTCTTGGAACCATAAGGCAAATAAACCCTTCTATAAGTTGCCTTGGTCACAGTGTTTGATCACATCAACAGAAACGTAACTAATACAGATAGATAGATAATATGAGAGATGGACAGAAGGAAAGAGGGACAGAGTGAAAAAAGCAAACGAGGCCAGCAGCATGTGCAATGGTAGAAGCTGGTGTTGGATCTGGAATGCAGGTGTTCACTCAAGCTCAACACTGCTGTGTATTTGTAGACATGTGAAAACACTGAAGGAAAGGAAGTAGGTTTTTAAGAGAAATAACTGGTTTTTAAGTATCCTGCTCTTCTAGTGCATCTTATAGATTTTCTTTCTACTGAGATTTCACAATGAATCATTGATTTGTTCATTCCATTGAAAGATAAATCAAATTGATATTTTTCTCCTAGTAATGACAGAAGTTTAAGAATGTAGAGAGAAAAAATTTTAGGCTGTAAAACTAAAGAACTAGTCATAGAGAATTTGCTGCTCGTGTGCCTTGCAGGATGTAAAGATAACCAAGCCTTCATTCCCACCAGAAGAGACCACACTTTCATTGGTTAGCCACAAAAAATGAAGCAAAGCCGAATTGCTACCAGTGCAGGAAGCTACCCCAGGCCCGACCTCTCCCCATATCCTCTCTCTTACTTGCTCTCTATGCGGGCCCCTCTCTTGCTATTGGTTCCATCTGCAAGACTTTCTTCTCATGCACTCTAAGTATTGTACTGAGCCTCAGCTCCAGCCCATTTCCTCAAGGACACACTCCCTGACCAAGACCAGAGATAGGGCTCTTTGTCTCGGCTTCAGAGCACAGCAATTCTTCATGTGAGAGCAGTAAGCCCAGTCCATAGTCACTGGCAGGATCATTTGGGTACCGTGTATCTCTGGTCATATGCAGTCAGTAGGTTTTATTTCCTCTCCTGTGGTCAGTTTTTTTTTTTAAAAACACTTCTTGCCTCATCGATCTGTTTATGGGAGGTAGAGGTAGGAGCTCAAGGTCTTCCTAGGCTACATATAATAGCAAGCTTTGAGGCCAGCCTGGGCTAATAAGATGACTTTCTCTTTGCAAAAGAGTTTTAAAGCAACTTATAAAAATAGATGCAATATATCTGGCTTTATATAAGCTTTTAATCTTAGCACTCGGGAGACAGAAGTAGGCAGATCTTGGTGAGTTTCAGGCTAGCCTAGTCTACATAGTCAGCTGCAGACAAGCCACGGTTACATAGTGAGTCTCTCTCTGTCTCTCTCTGTCTCTCTCTCTTTCTCTCTCTCTCTCTCTATAAATATACTCATATATATGAAAATAAGATCATATATATGATATGTGATATGTATGACATAAGATTATAGATTAAGATTATATAAGATTAGGACCATGGAAACCATTGGAAAAAAGTGTTTCATGAAGGAGGAAGAGAGCAGCTGGGTCAAATAAGTACAACCAGTGCAATTGCGATAAGGAGTGGGAAATGCCCAATAATAAGATAATGTGAAGGCACGTGTCACCTCTGTCTGGGATGCACCATTGCAAGAGAAATGACAGGGAACTAGAGTGTGGGCGACTGAAGGAGAGCAGGCTGGTGGGAAGAGAACCTGGTGATAGACAGTTCCATCATATGCTCAGTTGAAAAAGAACAGTAAAGAAAATTATTTACAATGTTCCCCAAGATCTCTCTAAACTCATGTGTGTATTCTCCTGATCCTGAAAGGAACCAGTTCTTGTAATCTGCTTTATCTAAGCACTGGATTGGCAATTTCTCCCTACCCAGACAAAATTTACAGCCCTGAATCAAAGATAAGTTGTGGGTTTATTTTTTTTTTAAACCACTGTTTTCTAGAGAACATTTGCCTCGGCAAACATTACTTCACAATTTAACATTGAATAGAATTTCCCAACACCTTTTAATTAAAACTACTGAACTCTACTTCTAAGCCCTTCCCATTCCTCTTGTTTTACAGTCACGTATTTGCCTGGCAGCCCTGTGAACCCACTCTTTACAGCGTCACTCACATCTGTTCTGTCTTCTCTTTTCCCACGACCTTCACAAGGAAACCATGTTCATGTTTAAGTCATTGAATGCATTTTTTAAAGGCCTCATTTAAACGTCTTAGCAGCTTTTATCCAAAAGGGGGCACAAACTTCTCGTGGAAAATAGTGCAGTATTTCACAAAATTTATTTGCTTCTAAAAGTACTTAAGTTTTACAACTGTTGTAATTTAGTGCAGCAACATGTGGCATGTGTACGTGAATTCAGTCCTGCATGTGAGCATGAGTAAAATGCACTTTGCTTCTTTAGAAAAGAGATAAAGAAATAATATGGAGTTAAGAGTTTTCTATTTTGGGTAGCCAAATCAAATTAAGATAGAATGGTTTAAAATTAAACACTAAATGGAAAGAAAAACAGTTGGTTTACAGCCTTCTAACTTGAAGTTATGTTTCCATACTAGCACAATTAAAGCATGCACAGTGAGATGATTAAGTTCAAACTTTGAATGGGGTAGTTCAAACTAATCTTTTTGTTTAGGGGAGAAGCTGTTGTCTTCACCTCCACCCTGTGTGTGTTTGGGTGCTGTCACTAGAATTGCTCTTATTTCAGTGAAAACCCAGAATGTAGGCTCTTCCCATAGGCAGGAAGCCATACAACTGGTGAAAAGAGAGAAAATGTGAATTCCAATCTCTTCTGTCCCTTTGTTCCTTTAGCTTGAGTCTCTTCATGACTTTTGTTCTGTCAAGGGAACTATTGATATGACATAAATGCAAATGAAAGAAATGGAAGGACACACAAAGAAGAAGCCATTCTTCCATGATAGCAATGTTCTACAACTATCCCTTACTCTACAGACATTCATCTAGCCAAATTCTGTACATGGAATGTGTGGATTAAGGTAAAAAATACACTGCGCAGAATGGCAGACCCAAAGCTAAAGGCCCAATGTGCACATGTGAGTGTAGGTACTCAAAGAAGCCAGAAGAGATCCTCAGAGTTCCAGAAGAGATCCTCAGTTCCTCTAGAGCTGGAGTTACAGGTGGTTGTGAGCTGCCCAACATGGGTGCTGGGAACCAAACTTGGAAGAACAGTACAGGCTCTTAACCACTGAGACATCTCTCCAGGCCCCTTTATGCTATTCTCCCTTCTTACTGTAGCTGGTTTGACTTCCAAATTCAGGCTTGTCCATCTAGCCTGTCTGACACATGGATACAGTGAACACCTACCAATTTTGATTGGTTTCTTATTCCTAAGAATAAAAATAACTATGAGTGGAGTTTCACTGAAACTTTATCTGATAATTGATTTGCACTGAAGTCCTTAACTAGGACCAAAATAATCCTATTCTCTAAAAGTGGTATATAAACAGCATTTAGAGAAGGCAAGTCTTGAGCTAGATGCATAGTCCCTCTTAATGCCCAAGTCTATAATGACATCACCAAGATCTGTGTATACTTTCATGGAAAATCAACATGACATCAAGAAAACATGACTAAGCATTATTTGCAGATTTCATTTAGCTACAAATGACCCATTGCCAAACTCTTTCTATAAATTATCAACAAGTACTGATGTCTACTATTCTATTATTCTTTCTATGTGACCAGAATGCTGTGATTTCTTCACATTATGTTATAGTTAGCTTCAGTTGTCAACTTGACACACCTGGGAAGAGGGAACCCTAATTGAGAAACTTCCTCTAACAGATTAGCCTGTAGGCATGTGTGTGGGACATTTTCATGATTGTCAATTGATGTAGGAGGGTGCAGCCCATTGTGGGCAATACAGCTCTAGACTCTACAGAGCAGGCCTGGGCTCTACAAGAAAGGTAGCTGAATGTGAATCTGGAAGCAAGCCAGTAAGCAGCATTCCTCCATGGTCTCTGCTTCAGTTCCATGCTCCTATCTTGAGTTCCCACATTGACTTCCTCTAATGATGGACTAGAACTGGGAAGCCAAATAGACCCTTTCTTCTCCAAGTTGCTTTTGGGCATGCTTTCTGGTGTTTATTATAGCAACAGAAAGCAAACTAGGACACATAGTTTTCACTTGTGATTAGTCAGATCTCTCTCTCTCTCTCTCTCTCTCTCTCTCTCTCTCTCTCTCTCTCTCTCCCCCATTGAGCTACAAGGTCAACCTGTGTGTCCACCATAAAGCTCTCAGGCTGCCCCTTTTCCTCTTCTGCTCCTGACCTTCAGGGCCCATCTCAACTTCTCTAGTACAAAGCCTGGAACACGTTTTCTTTTCTGGATTATTGGACTCTGAGACCCCTCCTCTTCCCCTGCTCCGGACTCAACATTTATTCTTCTATTCCCCCTTTGGCATCTCCTTGAAATTCCTTAGAGTCCATTCCTGTAGGTTTCATCCAGAAGACAGTTTCAAATTTGTTACATTTATAAAACTTTCTATCATACTCCAACAAAAGAAACCATTATCAATCAATGATCAAAGTGTTTGAGGACAGCTGTGTGAAAGTGAAGGGTACAAAGGAGCTAAAGACACAAGGACATCTTAAAACAACACACATAATGTTATTTACATATATGAGACATGAAAGTAGCAACTAGACTATCTGGGAAAATGAAGGAGACGGGGGATGAAGAGAAGGAGAAAGGTGAGGATATAGGGGTGAGTATGGTCAAAATATAACGATACAGGGGCTGGAGAGATGGCTCAGCAGTTGTTCTTGCAGAAGACCCGAGTTCGAATCTTAGCACCCACATGGAAGCTAACAACTGTCTATAACTCCAGTTCTAGGGGACCTGACAGCCTCTTCTGTTCTCCATGGGCATTGCATGACATGGGTGCACTTACCTACATGCAGGCAATACACTCATACACATAACATAAAAATAATAAATAAAAAAATATTAAAAACATATATGATACAGCTGAATGAAAATGCCTTTATGGAACCCATCACTATGTACAATGAATATGCTTCAAATAAATAAGGAAAATATGGGGATGGAGAGATGGCTCAGAAGTTAGGAACACTGACTGTTCTTGCAGAAGACCCGGGTTCGAATCCCAGAACCCACATGGCAGCTAACAACTGTCCTTAACTCCAGTTCCAGAGGATCCGACAGCCTCTTCTGTCCTCCGAGGGCATTGCACAACATGAGTACACTTACCTACATGCAGGCAATACACGCATACACATAAAATAAAAATAATAAATAAAATATTTTTTAAAATAAAATAAGGAAAATAAGTGTTTCCTGAAAAAAAATACAGAAGTAAGGGGGTAGTGATAATGCCACTGGCTTCTGAATCTATTTTTACAGTTAGGATTTACACTAACTGGGAGTTGTGCATCGTTTAGATCCATCTCTAAGTGATGTTGGTACATGACTTTATGTCATCATTGGTATGAAATGCACATTCTGAAATCAATTTGCCACATTCATTGTTGTGCTCATTGCTGTATTCCATAGCATAAAATTCATTCTGAAATCAATTTGCTTAGAAGACAAAGCTGATTTTATAATAAATTTAAAAAGAATCAGAGATGTGCGTTTAGAGGAAAGTTAGTGCATTATTTAAAGGCATTTATAATATAGATAGGTAAATTCGTAGCCAAAGCTAATTGCAAAATGGCTTTATTTCTTATTGAAGCTATATTTTCTGCCTTGTCGAATATTATCATAAGAACACTCACACATGTCTCATTTTATTTTTCTAAAAAAAAACAGAGTTAAGAATATGCTTACTATTTTGAACACAGTTATAATTCTTTTGATTTTATGAAAATTTATGATACCCTGTGGAGCACAATATTATATTCAGCTTTCAAATGATATTTTTGACCCTTTAGTAATGTTAGTCTTTAATTATTGCTTATCACTGAAATAAATACATTGCAAATGAATGATCACTCTTCAGTTGTTAGTAAGAATCTGGTAAGAAATATACATTACGGGGACTGGAGAGATGGCTCAGTAGTTAAGAACGCTGGCTGCTCTTGCAGAGGACCCAGGTTCGAGTCTTAGCACATCGTAGCTAACAATCATCAGTAACTCCAGTTCCAGGGGAATTTAGTGCTTTCTGATCTCTACAGGCATTGTACCACAGGGGTGCACTTATGTACATGCAGGCAATATACACTCAGACACATAAAAAATAATAATAAATAAAAAAGGGGCTACAACCCACCACGGAAGGGAAGGCACAAGTTGCTGTTCACATTGTGTCCACAGCCAGGAAAGCAGAAAAATAGGGTCAGATGATCAAATCTTCAGACCTATCTCCAGTGACTCACTTCATCCAGCAAGGCTCTATCTCCTGAAAGTTGCACAACTTTCCCTGTCTGGAGACATGAACTTCCGGGCGAAACTTTGCCTTCCAACTACAGTAATATCAGCCAGGTGTGGTGGCACATGCCTTTTGTCCCAGCACTCAGGAAGCAGAGGCAGGCAGATCCCTGAGGGATCAAGACCAGCCTGGTCTAAAGTGAGTTCCAGGCCAGCTGTCTCAAGAAATAAAACAATCAAAAACAATATCCTCTGAAATATAAGAAAAATGGTTAAGCAGAAATTATACGCTGTTCACTGAATCTGACTGATGAATGAGAAATGATGCCGGTTGTGATGGCTCATGTCTGCAGTCTCAGCACTCAGGAGACTGAATGAAGCAGGAAGGTTGTCATGAGTTTGAGGACTCTGTAAACTGCATAAGAAGTATCAGCCTGGCCAGGACTGCACAGTAAGACCCTGTCTCTAAAAATAAAAATAAGGGGGCTGAAGAGATGGATCAGTGGTTACGAGCACTTGCTACCTTGCAGAAGAACCAGGTTTAGTTCCCAGTAGCCACATCCAGCCTCATGACTGCCTATGACTCCAGTTCCAGGGGACTCAAAAACCTCTTTTGGCCTCTATGGGCACCTTCAGGCATGTGGTGCTCATACAGACAAGCAAGCACACACACAAATAAAAATAAATTTTAAACATAGAAATGGGGGGAGTGTAGATGGCTCAGCTATTAAGAACACTAGCTGCTCTTTCAGAGGACCAGGGTTCAGTTCCTAGCACCCACGTGGCAGCTAATGTAACTCCAGTCCCAGGGGATTCTTCTGGCCTCTGAGAGTATTGCACAACATGGGTGTACTTGCATACATGGGGACAAACACTCATACACATAAAAATAAATAAAAATGAAATAAAATAAATGAAGGGCTCGGGATGTGGCTCAGTTGGTAGATGCTTGGCTACCATATGGAGCCCTGGGTTTGAGCCCCAGCATGAAATAAAACCAGATGTTGCTGGCACAGGCCTGTAATCTCAACAATCAGAAGGTAGAGCCAGAAGGACTAAAAGTTCAAGGTCATCCTCAGCCAAAAGGTGAGTTTGGCCTGAGCTACATAAGATCCTATCTAAAGAAAGAAGTGGGGGATGGGGATGGGGGGAAGGGAGGAAAGAGAAGGAGAGAGAAAGAAGGAAATTAGTTCTTAAAGTTGGTTGCTTTAGTTACCTGTGAAAATATGATCAAGCCTATAATCTTACTTAATAGCCAGTATTTCATGCATGTAAGGATTATTTGATTTCGAACATGAATTATGTACTTCAGATACTTGAGATAGACAAGTTTTCTTAGGTAGAGGCTATTGCTTTTTTTCTATTAATATTTATAATACCAATTTCTTATTCTTTTGTGACATTTTCTGTTTAGACATGAAAGAGATATGTAGTAGTTTTTAAGTTTCAAGAGTTTGGTGTTTGGTTCTTTGAATGTGTTATGCTTAATAAGGCTTGTCCACAACAATGGGCTTAGGAAGTACCCTGAAGCTGACAAGTGTGTGATTTGGAACACTAGGCAGAATGGCCAAGTGGCTGAGAAATCAGCAGCTGTGCATGCTAAATCAGGCTCTGTTGTTAATTGCTTAATTCCAGCCATGAAAATAAACACACATGTCAATGCCCCAGAATAGAGTTAAAGAAAATCAGGCCATGTGCATGAAGTGCACCAAACCCCTTCATCCTGCCTTTCCTTTACCACTGGTTGGAGTAAGGGGGAACTTGGAATGACAAGATGTGGGTTACTCTTCTCTGTTTCTAATTAAAAGAGGCAAATATAAGCAAGTTAACATAACTCAGAGAAACTGGGCCAGTTGGAGTAAAGGGGACAAAACTCTAGCAAACTCTTTTTGGAGTTGTAAGAGATTTCTCCAGGACTCTAACTCTCCTGTTGGTTCATTTGTGCACAGACCCTGTCATTCTCTGATCCCTTTGGCGCCACATCCAAGACTTCCTCTTTCTTCCCCTTTTCCTGCTCCATTCCTTCTCAATTTTTCTCTGTTGACACTGAAGGCAAGAAGGGAACAATACGCTTTCATTGCCTTTGTTATTTCCCTCCATAGTTAAGCTTGCCAGGGTTTTAGAGACTCCTTTTAATTCAATCACTTTTTCCCTCACACTCACTTTTGGGGAAAGAGGAAATGGGCCCAAGAAACTGGGGATTAATGACAAGGCATGGAAAGATCTAGATTTCAGGTTGATTAGATGTTGGTCCAGAGGCTGGAGAGATGGCTCAGTTGACAAGCCATGATTCATGGCACATGAGATAGTTATTACTGTCAACTTGACACCTAGGAGGCACGCCTCTGGGAGCACCTGTGAAGGATTGTCTATATTAAGGTAAGCCTCTGAAAGTGAGGGCTTGTCTTTTTAATTGATGGGAGAAGAACCCCTCTTCATCATGAGCAGAGCCATTCTGTGAGCGGGGAATCCTGGACTGCATAGAATGGAGAGGGCAAGCTGAGGATGCATCCATTGCTCTTCTGACTGTGGCCATAATGTGACCAGTGCCCTGAAGCTCCTGCCACGGTGACTTCCCTACCTGCTACAGTGGACTATAATTTGGAATTGTGAGCCAAATAATCCCTTTCTTCCTTAAGTTGCTTTTTCAAGATTATTATTATTATTTTTCAATCACAGCAACAGAAATAAAATTAAGACCTGATTTCAGGTCCCTATCACCCACGTAAATACCAGGTGCTATGGTGTCTGATTGTAACTCCAGCACTGTGGAGTGGAGACAGGCAGATCCGTGGAGATCACTAGTCAACCACTCTAGCCAAATTGATGAACTCCAAGTTCAGTGAGAGACCCTGTCTCAAAAAATAAAACAAAGGGGCCTAGAGAGATAGCTCAGCGGTTAAGAGCACTGGTAGGTCTTACAGAGGACCCAGATTCAGTTCCCAGCAACCTCATGGTGACTAACAACTGCCCATAACTTCAGTTCCAGGGGATCTGACACCCTCTTCTGACTTCTGTGGGCATTGCACCCATGGCCTTATATACATGCAAGTAAAACACTCATACACATAAGATAAAAAGTCAATGTCAATTAAAAAAAATTATTGAGCTTTTGCATAATTCATATAACAGTTCCCAATCAAATTTAGACCCCCTCCCTCATCTATGCCCCCCAATCCCCCACTGAACCTCGTGCATTTCACCATACATGTTAAGTCCTATCCAGTTAAGTACACCCAGATGTCCTTCAGTACAAATTCATCCACTGGAGTCTAGTCAGCCCATCCAGAGATAGTAAGCAAGGCATACTCACCCTCACCCAGTAGTAATCAGTCTCCAATAGTTCTCAGTCTAGGGCTGGCCCGCCACCCATTTCTCTCACTCCACTCTGGTCCCCTGTCTGATTGAGCTGGCATGGGTCTGTGCCTGACACCACATTGCCACAAGTTCACATGTGCAGGCTTCCAGTGGCCTGAAAGCCTCTGCTTTCCTGTGTTCATGAACCAGTCCTGGCTCTTACCATTTTTCTACCTCCTCCTCCACAATGGTCCCTGAGCCATGGATGGGTGAGGTTCAATATGATAGTCCTATACAGGGACACACACTCTGCAGCCTCCCATTCTTTAAAACTTAGCCAGTTGTAGCCTTCTGTGTGCATTGTGCTCTATTATGTAAGGAAGCTTCACTGATGAGAATTGAAAGATGCATTAGTTTTCTCTCTATCTTGTGTTCCACTGTGTGCCATGAGCCTTAGGTTTAGAAGTTCAACTGTAGATGTGTCATCTAGGACTAGATGTATATTCTCTGTGTCTGATCAGTTGTGGGATTCTGCAGTAGCCTCCATCTGTTACAGAAAGAAGCTTCTCTGATGAGTGGTGTACGGTATGCCTGCTGTGCCAGTCATTATGGTTATTAGGTTTTAGGGCTGGGCTGGACCATTGATTGATTTTTCTCCCTTAGCAGTTTATATTTTATCATCTAGCATTATGAAAGCTAAACTTCAGGTAGAAGGCTTCCAGGTCAGTTCCTGCTCCATTGATCCAAGTCTTGTATCCAAACTTTGTTCTGTCTTCAGCAATAGGGTCTTATCTTCTAGTTCTGGGAGAAAACTGAGAGCTTTGGCAATAACCTGTGTTATTTTGGGAGTCTTTTGGATCACTTGCATCAACCACTCAAAGGGAGGTCTCTTCTCTCTGGCACTGTGCTCCTTGCCAAACAACCCCCAAATATAAATATGCACTAATGTTTAGGCACTGTATGTGCATTTTTAGTTAAAAAGAAAGACAGAGGAGTTATGGTGCCTTAGCAGATAAAGGCATTTTCTACCAAGCCTGTTGAACTGAGTTCAATCTTGGGGACTCACAGGGTAGGAGAGAACCGACTACTACAAGTTGTCTTCTGACCTCCACATGCCAGCTGTGACATGAGCACACCAATACATACACACACTTAAAATAAATAAATAAGGCCAGGTGTGGTGGCGCACAACTTTAATCCCAGCACCTGGGAGGCAGAGGCAGGCAGACCTCTGTGAGTTCAAGGCCAGCCTGGTCTCCACAGCGAATCCAGGCCAGCTAGGGCTATAGGGAGGCCCTGTCTCAAAAAGACCAAAATAAATAAATAAATAAATAAATAAACAAACAAACAATTTTTAATCCTTCATGAAAATTGGGGCTGCAGAGATGGCTCAGTGGTTAAGAGCACTCACTGCTCTTGAAGAGGACCTGGGTTTGGTTCCCAGGATCTACATGGAAGTTCATAATTGCCTGTAACTCCAGGGAACACAATGCCCTCTTCTGGCCTCCTAATGGCACTTGCACCCACATGGTGTTATAAACTCACCCTGGCACACACACACACACACACACAAAAATTGTTAAAAATCTTAGAGAGAAATTGAGGATGACACCTGACATTGACCTCTGTTCTCCACACAGATGTGCATACATATACATGTGTACACACATGCACACACCCAAACACATCCATATACCCCTTACACACAAACGTGTGCCCACGCACAAATGCCAGTTCAGTAGTATTTCCACATACTATGCCCATATTTAATGATTAAAAAATATTTCATTTATCTCTGTGTTTTCATATGTTAAAATAGGACTCTATTACTTTACAGCCACAGGAGTTAGGGCAGTGGAGGACATAAGGTCATATTAAATGCCACTGTTTCATGTATGTGAAGATTATTTGCATTAGTATGTATTTTTAAAATCAGTGTAATTTTGAAATGTAGTTCTAAGTATGGTTCATTTTCAGCCTGCTTTGACAAGAAATAAAATATTGTACCAGAAGTACATATGCTGCATTCTCTAACTAATCCAAAGAAGCTGAAGGCCAAGGTCATAGTCACAGCCATGCCATTAAAATAAAAAAGACACCGTCCAGCTACAGCCTGGGATGGGGTCTTGCCTTTCCTTCAGCCCTGCACCTCATCTTCCAGCAGAGGGTGAAGCAGGGGTGGATGATCTGGGGGTAGATGCCCATCTGGAGAGGGCAAAAGCCCTGTTGACACAGGCCTTTCCTAAGGCCACAAGGCTTGGGCTGGTGGCTTAGGACCATCATGCTGCATTAATAAAGATTCTGGAATTAAAAAAAAAAGACATAGTCAAGAACTACATTTACATTTGTCCAGGAGTAGGTAAAGCAGACACCTGTATGCTTGGGGATCTAAAGTTCACCCTTTGGAGAAGTCTTCTATAGGGCTGGAAATGTAGCTCAGTTGGTAGAGTACGTGCTTAGCATTCACAAAGCTCTGGGTTTGATCCCAAGTACCACATGCACTAGGTATGGTGATGCACGCCCATAATCCCAGCACTTGGAGTTGGGGAAGACAGGAGGACCAGAAGTTCAAAGTTATTCTCAGTTACATAACGAATTTGAGGTTGGCCTGTGAGTCTTTCTCTCTCTCAAAAAGGAAAAGAAAAAGAATAGTGTCATTTAAACAGGTATAAATGTAGATGTGTGTGATACTGGTTACTTAGCTTGGTTTTTCCCCAAACAAAAGAACTATGATACAAATATCTTGAAAATTAAAAACCACTAGGTGTTAGGAAAAGAGGTATAAGAAACTGTGACCTTAATACTGGTGAATCTCATCTTTAAGTGTGGTTTTCACATAACTGTTTCTGGCAGATTATAGGTAGAAAATCCCAAAACCACATCTTCCTAAATTTATACTGTGTGATTCCAAGCTGTCACCAGGAAACACAAGGGTCTCCCTTGAAGATTCTTAGTCTTATAATTAAAAGAACTTAAAACAGACTCAGAAGGAAACTTGAGGGCAATTTTATTGGCGCTTGAGAGAAAAGCCAACAGTAGCTACGGGGAGGAGGAAGATTGGTAGGAGGAGGAAAGAAAGCCATGCTTTCTGAGTTAGAGGTCAAGAAAGCAGGTAGGCTCAGTGAGGAAAGTCTGTAGGCGGCAGTTTCTGTGTGAGGAGGGAGAGGAGAGGGGAGGAGAGGGAAGGGAGGGGAGGAGAGAGGAGAAGAGGAGAAGGGAGGGGAGGAGAGGAGAAAGAGGGGAGAGAAGGAGAGGAAAGGGGTGGAGAGGGGAAGAGAGGGGAGGGGAGAAGAGTGGGGAGGGGAGGAGAGGAGACAACATGAGAGGGGAGGAGGGGGAAGGGAGGAGAGAAGAAAGGGGGAAGGAGAGAAGAGGGAAGGGGTGGAGAGAGGAGGAAAGGGAAGAGAGGACAGGGGAGGGGAGGAGAAAGCATGCCCAGAGTGTTAGGGCAAGCAGGCTTAGGATTTTTGGCTCATGTTAGAAAAAAGGTGCACTTTCTGGGCTGCTGAGATGGCTGGACAGGTAAAAGGCACTTGCTGCCAGGCCTGGTAACCTGAGACCCACATGGTGGAAGGAGAGGACTCTCCAAAGTTGTTTTCTGACTCTCTCTCTCTCTCTCTCTCTCTCTCTCGCTCTCGCTCTCGCTCTCGCTCTCGCTCTCTGTAAATGTAATTAAAATATTTTTAGAAGGAAAAAAGTTAGACTTTCTGAGCTAGACCTCAGAAAGCAGACAAGTTGAGCAATAAGGGTCTGAGGGTCTGTCAGACTGCTTGGAGGAAGGGGCTTCAGTGGGCAAGTTCAAGTCTCATTAAGGGGACGGTTATTCCTCCCATCTCCTTAACATGTCTTCAGGTATATCATGTTCCTGGAAGTTTCTGCAACAGACAGCTTTCCTCAGGGGTAGTTTTCCTGTTCGGGCTCATTTGGATTAACTCTTAAGGGAGGGGGCAATAGTATGTGTCTATACCCTTACCGTGTTTTGGGAAGTTTAGAATGCCACATCTACTCAAAAGAGAAAAAAGTTTAGACAATTACAGCTTGATTTTGAGAGTTTGTACTTAATGTTCCATCCAGTTGTTTCTTCTTTTTGACTAATAAAATTAAGTTCAGCAATTATCTATCAGATGCTATAATATGTCCATCTTTGTAATTTCCACATTTTAATTTCTTTGATCCTTAGTCACATTTGGAAATGAGCATGAAATAGCAGAGTTTTCTTCTTTGCTTTCCTCCTGTACGGTACATGAGCTTAGAAACTGGAGACAAACAGAACGCCATTCGGGCTGCTTAACCAAATTTTGTTGGCTGTGGTATTTACTGTAGGGGAAAAAAACACAATATAATCTTCTATGTGGTATTCTTAGTGGGCAAAAACCTGTATAAACAGTAGAGGATTACAGAAATGGACACATTGTGCAGAAGGAAGCTGCTGACATAGGACAATTTGTTGTCAGAAAGAGTCATTGCCGGCATTGAAGAGGTGTGGCAGTTACGAGCCAAGGCGAAACGTGACATTACCTTGGTTTTTTTGAGTCTTCCATTAACTCTTCACAAACCCAAAGTTAAACACAGAAACAGCTATTGCTTTCAACCACGAAGAGGGTGTGCCTCTTCTCTGTCTACCGTGTCGCCAATGCACAAGCCACAGCGATTTCCTTGTCCTGTTACTGTTCAAAGCCACTTGGAGTGATGACACTGCAATAAACTGAGCCACAAAGCCTTCTAGTAAACATTATTTTTATCTTTGTGTGTGTAGATAGATAGATAGATAGATAGATAGATAATAGGTAGATAGGTAGATAGATAGATGATAGATGATAGACAGATAGATAGATGATAGAAGATAGATAGATAGGTAGGTAGATAGATGATAGATAGGTAGATGATAGATACATGATAAATAGGTAGATAGATAGATGATAGATACAGACAGATGATAGATATAGATAGATGATAGATAGATGATAGATAGACAGATAGATGGATGATAGAGGGATTAGGTGTGCATGTGTCAAGGTATACACCTACCAATGTCACCTTCTATCTTGTTTGAGACAGGATTCTCTTTACTGCTACCTTCGCCATGCCAACTGGCCCATGAGCTTCCAGGGATCCCCCAGTCCCCACCTCCCATCTTGGCATAGGCACTGTAGGATTACAGACTCATTCTATGGCATCTGGCTTTGCATGAGTTCTGGGGATCCAAAATCAGGTCCTCACACTTGCATGGCAGGCACTTTACCTGCTGAGCCATCTCCTCAACCCATACTTGCAAATATTTTAAAAAATATTTTATTTATTATTTTTATTTTATGTGTACGAGTGCATTGCCTACATGTGTGTAAACGCGCCTATGTTGTACAAAATCTGAGGAGGTCAGAAGAGGGTGTTGGATCCCAGGAACTGGAGTTACAGGTGGTTGCTAGCTGCTATGTGGGTGCTGAAAATCAAACCCAGGTCCTCTGCAAGTGCAGATAGTGCTCCTAAATGCTGAGTCATCTCTCTAGCCCTGACTTGTAAATATTTTAAGATCAGGAATATATTTTTGAGGAGCTTTCAACTTCATGTCATTCAAATCTTCTTTATGACCTGATGTTTTTCAATACTACACAGAAGCAACTTTTCAAATTTTTTTAAAGAATGGACATAAAAATGTTGTTCCAGCCGGGCGTAGTGGCGCATGCCTTTAATCCCAGCACTTGGGAGGCAGAAGCAGGCACATCTTTGTGAGTTCGAGGCCAGCCTGATCTACATAGTGAGTTCCAGGACAGCTGGGGCTACAAGGAGACCCTGTCTCAAAGAGACAAAAAAATATGTTGTTCCAATTGATATACTATTCCAATGTATACCTTATGACATATATATTAAGAAAATGCTTTTGGATTCCAGTTTCCTCTTTTGAAAATGTTAAATAAATTTGAAGTCTGTATTAGTCACTTTTCTGTTGCTGTGATAGATACACTGACCCAAGCAATTTATAGAGGGCAGAATTTATTTGAGCTTATGGTTCCAGGGGAATCACAGCCGGTCTCGGTGGGGAGGCATGGTGGCAGAGGTGGCTGGAGAAGAGAAGCAGAGGCTAAGCTCTACATCTTCCAGCAGGCACAGGAAACAAGAGGGCGACCGGTGATCTGGCATGGCTTAAGAACTCTCTAAGCCCACCCCCAGTGATGTGCTTCCTCCAGGATAGCCACACGTTCTAAAACCTCCCAAAACAGTGCCACCATCTGGGGACAGAATGTCCAAATACTTGGAGCCTTTGAATGACATTATCATTCAAACCATCACAAAGTCTTTTCTAGCTCTAGCATTCTAAAACAGTAAAAGATAAGTCATGTTTCTTTTTAAATGACATCAAACATAACTATGTATCTTAAAAAAAAATGTTTAAGTAGATCTAAGTTTAGATGAAAAAGCAACATCTGCACTATTTCTGTCCGGAGGTGGCCCATGTGCAGTTCACTGCAGGAGAAGATGCAGATGGAACCGTTTCAGGAGATGACCATAGGAGGTCCCTGAACTTAGTAATGCACCTTCCAGTCTCCAAGCTGTGTGCCCAGAGTAGGGTCTTTAAAAATTATAAAGACACATTACAGACCAGCAGAAGGCTACCTAAACTGTCATTTCGTGACCCCACCGTGCCTTCCACAAGCCAAACCTTTTCCTTCTCCCCTTTAAAGAGAGAGTGGCTTCTTCTTACCAGTTCTATTTCTTTCTCAGGCACTGAGGTGCTCCCCCCGGATGGCCACACTGCCTGTCCCCTGAAGCAGTTCTTGTTAAGGTCGCTGAAGAGCCACATGGACTCTTTATCCTTCCACAGCCCTGTGCCCCTCTCAGCAGGGCTGGCCACACCAATGGCCCCCGCAGTTGTCTTTAGACAGTTTCCTCACACAGTTTTCTCATGCAGCCAGGACTCTTGCCCTGGGCTTTCCCTGGCCCAGATCTGTGCCCCCTTGTTGTCTTCTGGAGGTCCCTCCTGTCTCCTTGACTATTGGATGGGAGATGGCTCTGGGCCTTCTTCTCTGCCTCATCTGGCCCTGGGGATCTGATGTGCCTTCCGGTTTCACACACTGCAGGTGGCCCTAACCACCCCTTCAGCCTGAGCCGCTGCTCTGGACTGGGAATTTGGAGATTTCCTGCTTCTTGGCATTTCTTCTTAGACATCTGTTAGGATTTCATACTCCACAGGTCAGAAGCTCAACTTCTGATGGCATGCTCCTCCAGAGGCCTCCACCTCCCAGCTAACAGCTCCATCTTTCTGGGGGCTGAGGCCAGCTCTCTGGTCCTCCTTCACTCACCTCCTTCACTCAGATATGCCAGCCAGGTCCTCAGCAAATCTTGTCAGTTCTATACTCAAAATACATCCAGGTTCAAATTAGACCTTTTCCCACCACCCTACGATCATTAGCTGGTCAGCTTCAGTTGTATTATTACAGCAGGCTCCCTGTCCCTCCTTGTACACCTTCTACACTGACTCCCATTAGATACTCTCAGAGTGGTCTCCAAACAGGCCAGATACCCCTCCTCTTTACAAACATGTCTATGTCTTCTTGTCGAATGCAGAATGAGAACCAAAGGAATCTTTAGGATTTATAGGGCTATCTGTGAGCTGCACAAACCTGTAAATACCCTATACACACACATCCATATACATGCACACACCCTGACCCAGACACATAGACAAACACTCAGGCAGTTATGCACACAGACACATGTACCAAGGCACATGGAGACAAACAGGTAGACACACATGAACATACACAGACATATGGACACATATATCATATAACTACATAGAATATGCAGACACACAGGCATGTTGAGGCATACCTATGCACACACAAACAAAGATATGTAGTCAGACCACAGACACAGATATGCAAAGACACACTGTCTCCCACCTCATTCCTGCTACTTCATCAGCTCTAGGTACCACTTTCCAGTTTGTTCCCTGCTCTGGTCACTCCAGCCTCCCCAGTGGGAACTCTAGTATTATTCAGATAAGTCCAGTAAGTCCAGTATGTTCTCTTCTCTAGAATGCTCCACCTGAAGCAATCCATAGATACCATGCCTTCACTTCCTCCAGTCTTGACCTAAAGTCATCTTCTCAGGGATGGCTTCTTCAGCCACCAAAGATTTAAAAGCCATCCCTCACCCCAGTTGCCTAATGGATAAGGCATTGGCCTCCTAAAAGCCACCCCTCTAGACACACACACACACACACACACACACACACACACACACACTCCATAGCCCTCCCACTACCAGCCTTTTTCTTCTTTGGTGTACATGATTTGATAGCCTAAATGTTTTCTTACCTATTCCTTGTCTTCCCCAGTAGATTGTGAGCTGCATCTGGGCAGGGGTTTGTTCCCCCAACCCACAGTATATGGAAGGGTGCCTGGAACTGAAGGCATCAACATATGTTGAACTGGTTCAACAAATGCCTGATGCTGTTTCAAAAAATGGGAGCAACAAGGAAATGGACTTTAGAGTTGTTTGAGCATAGTTCTCACAGAGAGGAATCTCAGCATCTTTCCCTGGCTTCAACTTCTTCAAATTGCAGAAGTCCAAGCCCTTATCAGACCACAGGTTTCTTGCTGCTGTCCCTCATGACTGATCATCCCTCCCAGGTTCCAGTGCAGCTCAGCAGTCTCTGATTGCCTCTGTCTTCTCAATCAACCATTTCCTTAAAACCACCTCTAACACATTTGTAGTAGCCAGGGTTGCCTGCAAGGATATGGTGGACTAGATGCAAAGCAAAAGCAGTGGGCAAGAAAACTGGCATGTAACACCTACATGGGACATTTTCCCTTTGAGTTTAGTACATCTTTGGTCACCTAACAATATAGGTCTAACATTACCAGAAAACAACATGAGAAGGAGAATTCACAGCATGGTGATTGAGTATTCCCCTTCTGGCCAATGGTGCTAGCTGAGAGCTTTGGCCAGAACTCAAATCAGGTAGAGACAGACCAGACTCCAAAATGTCCTACAGAACTGCTTCTAGCCTGTGTATATACACACACTTTCACAAAAATATTTCTCCTTAGAACTGTCACACATGTACCCGTGTGGCTCAGGACACTGCTAAACAGCACAGAGGTGAACTTCAACTCACCTGTTGCAAAACCCACTCATGTACTAAAATTAGGAACATTCAGCACCTGTGCAAATACTTCCGCTCATGAAAACAATTTTCCTGAAAATGAAGGATAAATCACGTTATCTAAAATTGTTTCAATTGTTTTTTGTGTGTTGGTTCTTACACTTAGCAGGTATGGAATGAATACTACATGTGAATTAAAGAGAGTTGTCTTGGTAGGAGACAATTTCTCAACAAGAAGTATAGACTCTAGAACTGAGCTGGCTGAACTCTAGCCACCTAAGAGTAAGGTCTCTCTCTCTCTCTCTCTCTCTCTCTCTCTCTCTCTCTCTCTCTCTCTCTCTCTCCTGTACAACTGGAAAGAAAATAGCATCAACTTCATAGGCATTTCCCCCTCCCTGTGGTATAGAATATCAAACCTAGCCTTGCACATGCTAGGCAGGTGCTCTACCACTGAGCTATGTGATTGGAATGGTGACAGCTACTGAAAGGTACCAATGTCAATGGGTACTAGACGAAAATAAGAGAAAGCCCACATTCTGAAGAAAGAAAAATCAAGATTACTCATTTGGGTTTTTTATTTTTGATTTATTTTTATATTATGTGTATGAGTGTTATGCCTGCATGTGTATGAGTGCACCTGTGCTGTGCAGTGCCCACAGAGGACAGAAGAGGGCATCAGATCCTATGGAACTAGAGTTACGGATGGTTGTTAACTACCATGTGGCTGCTAGGATTCAAACCCAGGTCTTCTGCAAGAACAGCTAGTGTTCTTAACTGCTGAGCCATCTCTGTAATTCCAAGATTACTGATTTGTTTATGGGCATATTTTTGTAAAGGACCCCTTCACACACACGCACACACACACACACACACACACACACACACGTATGTTTGTATATTTTACCCCAAAAGAATTAAAATTTTGGACAAGTTTCCCATGAAGTAAGTCATGTCATAAACATGACTCCTGAGTAGCTTGTAATGTCCTTCACTCTAGCTCTGGTGGGGAGCAGGCAGAGGTGAGTCTCTCCATTTGGTAACAGGCACTAGAATATGTTGCTTCTGGCCTCTTATACTAATAATATAGGAAATTCGGGGCTCTGACTTCTCAATCAACCATTTCTTTAAAGCATCTCTAGCACATTTGCATCAGATGGGGTTGCCTGAAAGAATATGGTGGACTGTACACAAAGCAAAAATCAGTGGGCAAGGAACGTAGCACGTAACAACTGCATGTGATATTTTCTCTGAGTTTAGTACATCTTCGGTCAGCTAACATAGGTCTAACGTCACTGGAAAACATCATGAGAAGCAGAATTCATAGCACAGTGAGCAACACCCACTACAGATCACTGCTTACTCGGGACGGTGGGTGGAAGGCCAGTCTCTCTGGCTGAGTATTCCCCTTTTGGCCAGCCGTGCTAGCTGAGCGCTTCGGCCAGAACTTAAAGCAGGTAGGAGACAGACCAGAAGCCAGCGTGTCCTAGTGGTTCTTTAAAAAGTGGTAAAAAGATGGGCGTGGTGGTGCACACCTTTAATCCCAGCTCTTGGGAGCAGAGGCAGGTTGATCTCTGTGAGTTCAAGGCCAGCCTTGTCTACATAGTGAGTTCCACGACAGCTGGGGCCACTTCTAGTTTTTTTTTACCTTTTTTTTCTTTATATTTCTGTACACACTTTTCTGTCTTATGGATGTTCACCCCCTTTAAATTCCATTTTCTTCCTACTTCTATCTTCCTCAGGACCGGCCCTCTGCCCGCCCACGTGCTTCCCCTGCTCTGTTCTAGGGAACCCTTCCTCTTCTCTGCTCGTAGCGCTGTCCTCTCGTGGCAGCCTAAGGGACGTTTGTCTGCCTTTCTACTTTCAAATTAGCAGAACGGTTCATCCATCTTCACTTACTGCCCGTCAATCTAATTCTGATAAATATTTCTTTCTTTTCTTTTTGAGACAGGGTGTGTGGCTGACTTGGCTCTCCTGCCTGCTGGGGATGGAACCCAGGGCTTTGTGCACGCTAGGCAAACATCTACGAACTTAGCTACCTCTCTAGCTCTGATCAGTACCATATTTATGGAAATTGTAATCAACTTTCTGAGAGAAACAAAGAAATGAGTGAACGAACTAGCACCCGTTATTCACGAACAGCTCCTACGTTCCAGACCTTTCCATACATTGTTTTTAATCCTCACAATATCTTTGAAAGAACTCATTTTCAGTCCTTTTTTTTTTTTAATAATCGAGGAAGTGTTGCTGAGCAAGATTAGGTGAGCTGCCCAACACCACACAAAACTAAAATTTTCCCTGAGGTCCATCATCTGTCCTCCATCTACTGTATCACCTAGTTTCCTAAGTAGACTGAACTATTAGGCTTTATCGTGTTTCTAATTTTAAGAAAAGAGAACATATGACCTGATGTACATATTTTTGAGACTTTCTCCATGCTCTTCCAGTTACAAATGCCACCCCCTCCCCCACCTAAATATAGCTGGGGAGGGAGACAGACAGAACAGCAAGGACAGGGAAAGGAAAGCTCTTGCATCTCTTCTTGTTGATTTTGTTTGTGGATAACTGGATCAAAGACTGGGAGACTTTTTTAAACTTTGTTTATTTTTATGTGTATGTGTGTGCATGCTTGTGGTGGATCCCATGTAACTGGAGTTACAGGTAGATGTGAGCCACATGGTATGGGTGCAGGGATTGAACACAGGTCCTGTGCAAGAGGGGCAAGTGCTCTTAACTGCTGAGACTGGGATGCTTTTAGAGGCAGAAATGGTTGGAGAGGCCATCCAAGATAGCTCCTTTGATTAAAAATGAGGAAGTTGTAACTCAGAAAAATAAAAATAAAATAAAATCAAGAAATAAAGATTTAGGGGGCTGGAGAGATGGCTGAGTGGTTAAGAGAACTGGCTGGTCTTGCAGAGGACCTGGGTTCAGTTCCCAGCACCCACATGACAGCTAACAACCATCTTTAACTCCAGTTCTAGGGGATCCAACACCCTCTTCTGATCTCTTTGGGCTTTGCATAACACAGGTACACTTACATATGTGCAGGCAAAATACTCATACGAATTTTTTTTTAAAGAAATCAAGATTTATGTATTTTCTCAACCTAGGTGAATGAGTTGAATTAACATTCATTAAAATGCTATTGACCAACAGAAAACATTCAATCCATCTGCACGTCTGAAAGTTTCCCATATCCCAGAATGAGAGGCATTTCAGGCTGGAAGTATATTTAGCTATGAGCTGCTGGTGCCCAAACCCTATCCCTCCAGGGGCTCAGGCAGAATCGAAATGCTCCCAAGGTAGCTTAGAATTGGGAAAGAATGTGTTTCAGATGAATGCATGAAAAGCAAATCTCAGGGTAAGAGCACCAACCCATGATAGGCCCATGGAAATATTCTGATAAAATACGACCTCAGATTAAAAACAACAAAATAGGCAAGTGTTGGTGTGTTTACAATTTTGCAGCAAAGTAAAAATATGTGTGTATAATATAATATAATTAATATAATATAATAATATATACAGTGATGTGTATATATTATATATAGTGATGTGTATGTGTGTGCATGCATGTGTGTGTGTGTGTGTGTAGTGATGCATTGATAAAAATAAAGCATTCATTCCTTGACTACCCCCATTACTGTAACTTTCACATTAAGAAGATTCCAAATATCATAGAATTCATGTAGCGCACTCAGATCAACTAACAATGTTAGGGAAAAGAACATAGTCATGCTTTTTAAACAGCTTTGTTTGGGCATTGATGTCTTTAACATAGTGTAACAATATTTGGCTGCTGGGTAGTTGTTTTTCTAGATAATACTATTTTGATCAGGTCTTCAGTTTCTTCCCACCTGGTTAACAGTGTACCTGCCACCTCCCTGGAATCTAGGAAGGAGCTAATGTATACTGAAACCAAATTTGATGCTTAGGAAATCCTTGAACTGCAGTGAAAGGCACACTGTGTTCTTTGGCAGGTAAACCGAATCTCAAGTAAAGAATTTCAGCAGATCTGCCGTTCAGTTGACCAAACTGGTTTTTACTCCTATTGAACAACCCTGGTATAGGGATGAAGAGGGGAGCCTCTGTTTTCCCTTAATGACCATAATAACACTAAAGGAATAACTTCCAATGCTAAGGTCTCAAAAGTGGAAAGGATAATGTCTTTCAGGACATAAACTATCTTAAAAATAAAATTTACTTATAGATTAGTGGTTCTCACAGTAGACAAAAGACCAACTTTTTGTAATGACCAAGCAATGATTAAAATGTTACATCAAATAGCTAGAAAAAGCTATTTTCTTGATGAATTCATTTTTGCACTTAAGAACAGTGAATGTGTTATGAATAGTTAAATAAATGTGTCAGTGAACTGAATCCTAATGAAAATAAGGAAGTATTTATTAGTTAAAAGGTACTCTGTAAATCGGTGTGCAGATTAACTGCAAAGGTTATTTGGGACTGTCTAATCATAAAGTGAAACAAGATATTTAT
>NW_008359681.1:4183114-4183728 GCF_000622305.1 Nannospalax galili | reverse complement strand
AAAAAAAAGATCTCCACTTCATTATTAAAATACAGTTTCATAAAGAAAAATTCATTTTTAATACAATTGACTCTAAGATGCACGTGCATTTCTAATCTCTATATATCTGATTATTATTAGTCACAGGGTTACTTTCTGAGCTCCTTGGCATCTGAGCATGGATATAAAGTCATCAGGTAGATTTCAATGATAATGTTTTTCACATCTACTAATTATTGAGGAGCAAATTTTTATGCTTTAAAGAATTATTTTTTTAATAATTTAAAAAATTTTAATAGCTACTTGATTAGAAGCTTTTCACTACAGCTTTGACATATTCAGTAACACACTCTAGAGCAACAGTACATCTCTTTCACAAGTGGGTGCAAGTTTCCAGGTTCACAGCTGAATTAATACAGTTATATGATATTGAACTCAGTATAAGTCCTGTAAGACATAAAATTGAGTTTTTAACCCTTAAAAAAGATCTCCAGAGCTGAGCGTGGTGGTGCATGCCTTTAGTCCCCAAACTTGGGGGGCAGAAGCAAGTGGATCTCTGTGACTTCAAGTCCTGTCTGATCTACATAGTGAGTTCCAGGCCAGCTGGGGCTGCAGGGAGACCCTGTCTCAAAAAG
>NW_008359681.1:4131993-4182680 GCF_000622305.1 Nannospalax galili | reverse complement strand
TCTGGTGAATCTAGTCAGCCTATCTAGAAGTCTTTGTTTTAGGAGGGTCAGCAGTTCCTCATCTAACAGCAATCAGTTGTCAATATGCCTTTAGATAAGATTGGGGTCTGCTGTTCATTTTCCCAGTTCTATACTGGGTTACTATCTGGGAGTCCCTTTGGCCACCCTGGCCAACAACTCAAAAGAAGGTCTCTCCTATCTGGCATTGTTGCTTATTATGTAGCCTTTAGCTATGCATATGGACTCTTAAGAAATTATATTGGCCCCTTTAATCTTTGGTTATACTTTCCTTTTGGGTGTTTAAGGCCATACAGTTGGCCCAGATAAACCAATTTATTTTTACTCTTAAGGTCCTTTGAGGATCTGTTCCTCAGGGGTCACGTGGGCTTGGGAGGAGCCCCTGGCTCCTTTCTTTTACTAGTTCCACCTCTGTGAAGATAAGTCAAAGGTCCTGCTTGACCACGGTTGGCTTCGCTTAGAAGCATGGAGGAAGTGATTCCTCTGTGTTGACCCTCCTCTTTGTAGACTGGACACTGGTTCAAGTCCATCTGGTGGGGTCTCCTCGGCTTCCTTGATCAAGAGGACAGGTGACCCACCACCATTACAAAAAAAAAAAAATCTCATTGCTGGGCACAGTGGTGCACACCTTTAATCACAGCAGAGGCAGGAAGATCTCTGAGATTGAGGTCAGCCTGGTCCACATAGTGAGTTCCAGGCCAACTGTGGATACAGGGAGACAAACAAATAAAAAGAACAAAAAAACCTCTATGCGGTCCATTTTCTTTTTTCTACACATTCTTATGTTGGATTATCTGGTACTCTGTGATACCTTTAGGATTCATCTAACTAAATTATTTTGAGAAGCTTAAGATATAAGACATTCTAAAATGAATATTTGACCCATTATATACTATTATTTAGATATTTAAAAAGTTAGTATTTTCCCATTCTTTGAGCACTTGTGGGCTCAAAAATATAACTTTTTACAAAAAATATGTAATACATTCTAGGAAGAATGATCAACCTCCTGAAAAGGACAAAAAATAAAATAAAATAAAAGAGGAAGAAATATCAATCAAGTACCCAGGCATGACAACGCTGGTCTGTGTCAGCCAGCAGAGGAACCAACAGCACTGCAATGCAGGGCCTAATTAATGGATTGTGTGTGGCACTTCTGACCCATTTTAAGTTGAAACTCTGTGTTACAATCTCTATAATAATGGAATGTTTCTTTCTATCTTTAAGTTTTCAAAAGGTTAATGTTCTTTCTTTCCCTCATTCACACCGTCTGTAATGCTACACTTCTTATATGCATATTCATGCATCTCAGTCCCTTGGAGCTGTAGTCCTCAGAGCAGCTGTACGTTGGAAACTTTGTAAATACTGCCACCATGGCCTCCCTGGAGAGTCTGGATTCATTGGTGTGGGTGGTGTAGAAAGGCAGGGCCAGGGGCAACATGGAGTTCTTTCTTGGAGTTCTAGGTTGGAGAGCAGAATTTGTTGCTTCTGGAAGTTATGTTGCAGAGGGAATTATGGCTTACAGATTTTGGGGGGAGGGGTCTTTTTGAGACAGGGTCTCTCTGTAGCCCCAGGCCTGGAACTCATTATGTAGACCAGTCTGGCCTTGAATTCACAGAGATCTACCTGCCTCTGCCTCCTGAGTGCTGGGACTAAAGGCATGTGCCACCATGCCTGGCCCAGCTTACAATAGATAGTATATGTTAAGTATACTTTTTGGAGACTAGTCTACAACAAGAAACCATTTTTCACTGCTTTTTCTTTAAAATTGCATGTCTTTGAATCCAAACAGTGGAATTCATAGTCAGTCACTTGATAAGTATGAACCTGCCTGGAGTCTTAGAGGTCAAAATTCTAAACATATTTTTACATCAAAAGTAAGTCAGTGTTCTGTCTAGTAAAAAAAAAGAATCCATTAACAAATTTAACAAGTACCTATCACAAACAGAGCACAGCAAAGAGTAAATAAGGACAAAAAAAAATACAGACCGTAATACTTAATTTTAGGTAACACCATAGAGACTAGTAAATTTTGATGCTTTCCAAACACTAAATTAGGTCAAGAATAAGTGGTTCAGATTGAAATGTGGTATAGAAATAATAATGTTAATAAGGCAAAGGGCAAGAAACTAGATGGTGCAAGTTTATGGCGAATCTATAGAGGTCACTTTGTGGTCACTACTCCAAGGGAGCAGATCTCAATAGTCAGGAAGATGACAGAAAAGCGTTTTAAGTTTGACCCACAAGTGAACCCACAGTGACACAACAGGCAAGTTGGGATGAGACTGGAACAGTGGGGTAACTAGATCTGCCTCCCATCAAGTAATCCATGTTCACCCTCACTTCTATTCCCACAGGCATGAGATGATCAAACACACACAAATATACCACTTCCCTGCTGCTGCACAGCTTGAGGGAGTCCGATGCTGTCTTAGAGCACAGTTTAGGGCATTGGGTAGAAATTGAAGAGGCATGGATCTGAGTTCAATATACTAAAGCTATCCAAAAGAGCCACCAAAACAAAACAAAGGCAGTGGACATCTTGCCATGTGCTAAACATTTGACCCTGAAGTATCACCATTGTCTGAATATTATTCTAGTATAGGCTAACTATGATATTTGGAAGGGCTCTCCAGGGGTCTCCAATAGTCCTTTCCAAACTTAAGTTTTGGTTAAGTCTATTATTAAACTTTGCGTCTTCTCCATGACTACCCAGTTACTTCCAATTTCATTCTGTAGTTAATTGGCTTTTTTAAAAAAGGCAACCACAGTAGTTACATTCTTCACAATGAGCCAAAGTATCCATGCATGAAGATTGTGAAACACAGCTAGGAACTAGCTTTTTTTGTAGTCAACTGATTTATAGGTTTTAGAACTTTGCTTACTTTTGGCAAGAAGTGGATCCTGAAAGGTCATGCTGAGAACTGCAAGAACTTTAAGTGGACAAATAATAACCCCATAATGAAGCCAGTGTCTTTGTTCTCTCATTTATGCCCAGATTTGTGACCTCGGGAGCTGGAAGTACACCTTGATCTTTATGTTTATCTTGAGACAGCAGGGAAAGGATGCTGGAATGAATGAGTTTATTCTTCAGTTAGGTGGGAACAGTGGAGGTGTTTTTAAAAAGTTGTTGGGGGCTGGGGAGATGGCTCAGTCAGAGCATGAAGACCTGAGTTCAGATCCCCAGCATTCACATAAAAGCTGGATGTGGTGGTACACATCCGTAAACCTAGCACTGTGTGGAGGGAGACAGGTGGGTCTGCAGAACTTATTGGTCAGCCAGACTAGCCCAAACAGTGAGCTCCTGGTTCAGTGAGAGACTTTGTCTCAAAAAATAAGCTGGAGAGCTATAGAGGAAGACACTCAGTGTCTACCTATGACCTCTGCATACACATATACGTATATAAAAAAATATTTTTTAAGTTGATGGGAGCTGGAGAGATGGCTCCCTTGGTAAAGTGTCTGTTGCCCAAGCTTGAGAACCTGAGTTCAGATCCCCAGTCTCTACATAAAAAGTCAGGTGGTGGTGTATGCCCTTAAACCCAGGAGCGAGGAGGCAGAGACAGGTAGATCCCTGGGGCACACTGGTTGGCTAGCCTACACCAATCAGTAAGCTCTAGGTTCCAAGGATAGACTCTGTCTCAAAAAACAAGGTGGGGAACATCAGAGGTGGATCTCTGGCCTTCACATGCACACAAAACATGCACCTACACACACATTAACACATACACAACACACACATAATACAGAATAAGATACAGAGCAAAGTCTCTCCATTGTGTCAGAACCCTCACTTCATAAAATAGACTCCTCAAACTGCATGTGAAGAGCTCTGGGGGAAATTGAGTTAAACACACGCCGGAGTTAAACACATTACTAGTGTCTTAGTAAGCAAAGGCGGGCACTGGGCTCTCAGCAGCCTGTGCTCTATTCATCTAATACCTTGAAATCAGGCCTGAGCTATATGGCTCTTGGCAATGACTTTCTGTATACCACTGGCCCAAAAAGAACTGAGGAATTTTGAGGGCAAGGCCAGTTTCAGTCCCCGAACCATCTGTGTTCCCTCCCTGACCAGCCAAACAGGATCACTCAAACAAGCATAGAACACAGGCCTTTAGCGTTCAGCACACCGAAGCTGCGTTACCATACCGTGTCCTTTGAGGGCACATGGAAGCTGTTTTCGCTCGGCTTTTACAAGGTTCTCAGGGAGCCGAGCTATTTGCAGTGGGTAGGGCTGGGTCGGAGGTGGCGTGGTGGGAGGCGCAGCGGCTGTCTACGTCTGGGTTGTCCTTGGGCAGCTCCAATAAAAGAGCCATTTTCCGCTTCTCTGAGGGAGATTTGAGGACCCTGGACGCGGGGACGTGCAGGCCGGGTGCCTTTCGAACCGCAGCTGGCCAGCTGCTGGAGGAAGCCGGGGCGCCCCAGGTACCCCTGGATGCAGGCGCGCGTCGGCGATCGCCCTCTAGCGCCCAGTGGGCGGGTCGGTGGCGGGACAGAGGCGGTGACCGGGGCGGAGCTGCGTGCCAGGCGCGCGGGGGTCTCGGCACTGAGTGGGAGCGAACCGGAGCGCTGCTGCAGCCGGCGGCATGGCGAGCACCGCCTCGGAGATCATCGCCTTCATGGTTTCCATCTCCGGCTGGGTGCTGGTGTCCTCCACGCTGCCCACCGACTACTGGAAGGTGTCCACCATCGACGGCACGGTCATCACCACCGCTACCTACTGGGCCAACCTGTGGAAGACGTGCGTTACCGACTCCACCGGCGTCTCCAACTGCAAGGACTTCCCCTCCATGCTAGCGCTGGACGGTCAGCATTCCCTACGTCCCCAATCCTTACCCTTGCCCCTCGCTGGCCAGCCCGTGGGCGCGTCCTCTGGGGACCGGCGGGAGGTTGGGTCGGGATCTGCCCCTCAAAGGGTCCGCGGTGCCTGAGGTTTGCAGGTGCTGCCCTATGAGGCACTTTCTGAGTCAGTCCCCGGGACATCCCGTGTGGGAGAAGCGTAACGTGAAGTCAGGGTGGTGTAGCTCCGGGGAGTGACAAGGGTGCCCCGCTTTGTCCGTCGGGGACTGTTAGGACACCGAGTTCACTCTGCAGGGGCCGGTCAGTCCGCACGCAGCCGCAAGGAGGCACCCTTACCAGGGCCGAGATCGGCCTCAGTCCCCAGCTAAAAAAAAAAAAAAAAAAAAACAAAAAAAAAAAAACTACTGAGCCCCCTGAACACCTGCCCTGAGATCCCTTTAGTTGTTTCCTTGGTTCTCTGAAAAGCAGGCACAGAGAAGAGGAAATATACTGTTAAGTTTTTTGTTGTTTTTCTTAAAATTCTGCCTACAAACTCGACTGCTTAAGCTTTAATACCTCCTCCAAGTTTCAGGAAAGTAAATAGTCCTTGGCTCATGCAGGGGCGAAGTGGCTGCACGGTGCAGGGAATGTTGGCCAGCTTGAATGTTGTGCTGGGGACCAACAAGCTCACATCTCAGCTTCCTGTGTGCACGCTGGGTCTTTCTTGCTTGGTTCTTTTGCAGATGTGCCACAACAGATAGATACTGACGTAGTTTCCAGAGAACAATCGATATCAGCACCAACACAATGATTACTCAAGTTCTAGGCTCTTTTCTTCCAGGATTTTTCAAGTCGACTTGGATTCTGGCAGAAAGTTAAGAAGAAAGTTGTTTGTCCTACTTCTAGATTTGAGGTGTTTTCCTTTTCTTTATTATTCCTCTTGAAATTTTTATTTGCATAGCTGGGTAAATAAAAGATTTGATTCTCCTAAGACAGCGCTTGCAACAAAAAGCAAACTATTGCACAATGTGGTGTTTGATGGGACCTGGAATAAGGGTGCCTGACTTTAGAAGCATGCATCTTGTCCAGGCTCTATTGTGTGAAGTAAGCAGGCAGAACACTATTTATTCCCATGCATTATTATTGAATTTCCTGTCCTTCTCAGAGCACACATTCAACTGAGACCAACAGCTCTTGTTTCTGTGGCTTACATTCAGAAACATGGGATCCCTAGTGTACTAGAGTAGTCTGCTGTTTACAACTCTATTGTTGCCTGAAATAGCATTCCTTTTGGTGGACAAGGGAGAGGAGAGAGAAACACATGCTACTTGAAGGGTTTTAAGTACAGATTAGTGGGGTTTCCCTTTATGTGCCTGCTGTGATATGTTCCTCAGGGTTTTTAAATTAATAACATCTTTGCAAGTTGGTACAGATGGAATAACTTCTTAGCTGCTGCATAGTTAGTACTCAGTAGTCTGGATAAACTATTTACCCCATTTACCCCTTGTGGGCATTGGACCCTTTCCAACTTTTCCCTGCTATTAGCACCTTACTGAAATTCTTCCTCTTCATATGCATGTAGATTTCTGTAAACTGTTCTCCTGCCAGAACAGTAGAACACGCATTTTAATTTTCATTTTATACTGCCAAAGTGCACTCTACCAACAGTGCAAGGACAGATGCTTTGACATTTTCCTACCACTGGCATTTCCCTCTAGAATTACACATTATAGCTACGATCTATTTTCATTTTAATCTGTATATCTCTATTCCCCATCATTTTGAGCATCTTAATATGTTCATTGGCTGTTTCTTTTCTGTTTCTGTTCTTATGTCCATAGCTTTGTTTCTACCCTCCTCCTCCTCTTCCTCCTCTTCTTTCTCTTCCTCCTCCTCCTCTTTTATAAATCCTTGATTCCTTGGGACAAGCTGAGACCATTGCTTGTCTTCTGAATTTACAAAGTTCTTTTTCAAGATTGAACTTTGAAATTGGTGATATAATTACAACCATCAGTATTTTCTTTGGTGACTTCTGTGGTTTACTAGGGCATTTCCTATCACAAAAGATAAATTTTCTGTATTCCCTAGAAGGGTTAAGTCACATAGCTGTATTTTTGCATGTAGGGGAGTTGATTTCCCCTCCCTCACTGCAAGTGGAACTTTCCAAATCAGTTCCCCTTCCCTCCTTGCCTTTTTTCTGCTTTGAATTTCCAGGGAAGGAACATCTGTTGGGTGCTGGTTCTGACATTACCTTTGAAGTGAAAAGAGAAAGTCATCTTTCTGTGGGCTCCAGTGGCCACAGACCTGTCCTCCTCTTCAGCCAGGCATAGACTTTAGATTAGAGAGAAAATCCAAGAAGGGAGAAAGAAGGTTGGGAGTCCTACTATCTTATGTTAGGTGGGAAACAAGCCTCTTGGCCATGGATGGTGGGGTCATTATCAGAATTTCCTATGTGAGGTCAAAGCTCTGACTTCTCCTTCTCAGGATGTATCACTGTTATTCCAACTTTCCCTACAGGGAAAATGAGGCAAAGCAAAGTTAGTGTCTAGACTGAGTGCTACGCCATGTTGGCAGCCTTTCACATCTACTTAGAATTAATTTTAGTACTGTCGAAGGGATGCTTTGATGAGTTTCTTACTCCTTGTGCCATTCATCATGTGACTATTTCCATAGGAGGAAATGGAGACTCAGAGACAGTATAAGGTAATCAAGGGCACACTGTAGATAAATAGGACACTGGAGCTGAAATTCAATGTCCTGCCTCTCCTCATCCCCTAGTCTTTGCACAAATACACAAAGCTACTAGTATAACAAAAGCTCATTCATTCTTTCCCCTTAAATCCAGCAACTAGCTATGGTGCTGATTTGCAATAGAGAAAAGAGGTCACATTATTTAAAAGACACTTAATTTTTAAGGGATACCTTGAAGATTTTTCTCCAACAGAATTCATTAGTTCCAAGTTACTATTTGAAAATTTCACAGTTGAATGAGCTGGTGATTTATGTTTATTGCTAACCCATATTCCTTTCAAAGCACCACTTGAATTTCAGCTGAGAATCATTTTCAGCTAGGTTGTTTTTACAATATGCCATCAGTTTTTGTTAATGGGAGTGTTTTCCATTTCTTGTAAGAGAACTAAACTATAAATTATACTTCAGAGAACTTCTAAGTAAATATGTTCATGCCTCAGCACTTTAATGTATTAATTAGCTATTAACGGTGTCAGTAAATTAGACCTGTCAGAAATAATGGCCTCCTTGACTAGGCTTTTACTACGGCTTCACTCGATGGTGTTACTCAAAGTTTTGCCCTCAGGAGCTGTTCAAAAGCTAGGCTGTAGAGGTCTGCCTTGCAAAAGATAAACTCTGAAAGTTTATTGGAACTCACTTAAGGCCTGACTCTTTGGATGTTTTAAGCATGGTAACCCCCTACTTTACAAACCTCAGGATAATCAACACAACAACCTGATTCCATTCATGACTGGCAAGGGAGTTAATTTTTAGTCTTGGCTCTATATTACAGAAAACTGGCCAGCCACTGTCCTTGTGAGGTACATGCAGAAAGTTAGCAAGTTACTGGTTTCTATTCTCATGCCAGAGACAGGTGCCCTGCCGTGCACACCAGGGCTCTGGGAAGCGGGGAAGAAGAACTAGAGCTAGACCAGGTGAGAACCTGCTTGGTCCACCTTTCCTCTGGTACATGTGTCAGAGAAGGTCAGAGAGAGAAGACCTTAGAATAAGAGACTCAGAAAGAATGGTGTCTGTAGTGCAAAGACTACTGGTATTTTCCCTGTATTCTTATGGGTTGACTGGGTTGGTCTGGGAATCTAACTACTGTTTATCATGTATGAAAACACATTCCCTGTTCTAAATGACCAGAGCGTAGAACTTAACCTTTGGTAAATTCCAGACCATTTGCCTATAATAAAGCCAGTAAGATAGCTGAAATAAGTGCAGACTATGATGCATAATAAAGTTTGTAGGAATATGTGTGCATCTCTCACTTTCTAAATATATATTTATTCATAGTAGTCTTTCCTTAGCCATCATTTTTCTTTTCTGAGTTTTAAAGGCTCACGGTCAACCAAGGCCCTAAACTATTAAATGAATAATTCCAGAGAGAAGTAATTTGTAAATGTTGGATAAAATTTATTAAAGTAAGTAGTTTTAATTATTTTATTTATTTGTTTGCTTATTTATTACTGACTTTTTGAAACAGGGGCTCAGTACATAGCCCAGGCTAGCTATGAACTCATAATCCTTCCCCTACCTTGGAGTGGTAGGATTACAGGCCTGTGTCTCCCAAGCCCAGCTTTATAGTTGCTATTAATTTCTTTCTGTATTTAATTTGTAACTTTTATCATGTATTTATAGAGAAAATCCTGCATTTAGAGAGTTAATTATTTTCTGTGGTTTCATGGAAATCTTGAAACATCCCATACCGATAAAGGGTGTGTGTGTGTGTGTGTGTGTGTGTGTGTGTGTGTGTGTGTATCCTTCTACTTTTTTTGTTGTTTAATGATTGCATTTAGGGTCAACTAAATGAATTTTGCAATAATAATGAAACCATACTTACTGCCCGTAGCTTTTGTGGTGAATTGGGAGTCACTTTTGACTATCTGGCAGACTCTAGTTTTACAAGGAACAGATTAGGCTTTCTCCGTGTGCTGCCTCTGCCTGCTCTTGGACTCTGGCTAGGGGAGTTGTGGGCTGAAGATTAAGACAGCTGATTCAGTATTTGACAGTGGAGACCCAGATAGCTTTGTAGCACCATTACTGCTATCAAGAGATTGCCTCTTTCATACTGAATTGCTAAAAATGTTTTAGGAATTCTTTTGCTGTTTTTGATAGTCTGGGCATCAGTGAAATTGATTTCTGTGTGGAAAAATTCACACTATAAAACAGTGTGGCAGTCTGCATTTATGGGGCTGAAAGTACGTTGCATTTAAGTAGAACAGTTTCCATCTGCTTTTCAAAGTGGATCTTAGCAATACGTTTTGAATGCTAAATTTCATTCTTTTCCAAAGAAACATGGGGCTGGAGGTCACTGGCATTTACTCCACAAATTTATGATTATGATTGTAATAGTATTAATTACTATGGCTTGGCATATCTTGGCATGTAAGATGGTTTATCCCTCCCAATTGGAAGGCTTAATTTGCAGTGTAAACCTAATGCATGTGTGTGCTCATTTGCCTAACAAATACTTGCTTACTCTGGTATGTGTTCCTCACACTGTTTCATATTGTAATATGGCATTGTTTCAGACTGAAATGAAGTGGCTTGGATGGTAATAGTTTATTAGTTTAAATCCTGTTAATTTGGAATGAGTTGATGCCTGGTCAAAAGTCTTGCTAAAGTTTACTATCACCCTGCTACGCAAATAAAAATATGTGACAGAGAAAATGAATGGTTCAGCAGGGGACAATCTAACAAGTAACTTGTTTCAGGGTTTGTAAAGCACTCAGTTACACATAAACAGTTGATTTAATAACTGTAAACTATTCTTCCATTAAACAGTGGGTTTAAAAGCCTGACTTTATTATGTGTGCTCTAACAATAATGTAGTATCACTAAAATATTGCTTGACTTAGACTCCTCATGGTTCACGAATATATTCTGGTTTGTCTCACTTATAAACTTTCACTCATATTAGAAGATTTGACCCTTTGGAAGCTCTTGATGCCCAGTTATAAGCCTTACAATTTTATAATGTCAGACTCCCTAAAATGTATTTAGAAGGTTGATATACAAAAGAATTAGAATGTTGATGTTAGATGCCATCTCTCACACTAAGAAGTGGTAGTGCATGAATTTAATAGTCCTAGCTAGGATGGAATCCATTTCTAAAACCATTTACTAACTCACCTGTGGTAAATCATGGCACCTTTGGATATCTTAGTTTCCTTGCCAGTAAATAGAAGAACTTAAAGATTTAGCCAGAGGCTTGTACATAAACCAGACTTTAAAGTCTGACATAGAGTTGATACTTCACGTAGACTCCCTCGCTTTCCTTTCTTTCCTTGCCATGTGTTTTAACCATTGTGGGTTCCCCCAACCCCAACAGAACTAGCATCTCGAATGGCAATGTAAAGTGAGGATTTCTCTCTGGACAGACGCATGTTTTATGTTAACATAAATGACCTGCTCTAATTACAGGTTATATCCAGGCGTGTAGAGGACTTATGATTGCTGCTGTCAGCCTGGGATTTTTTGGTTCCATATTTGCACTCTTTGGAATGAAGTGTACCAAAGTTGGAGGCTCAGATAAAGCCAAAGCTAAAATTGCTTGCTTGGCTGGGATTGTGTTCATACTGTCAGGTAAATAGTAACTTTTTTTCTGAACAAGGTGCTTCATGATGTTAATGGTACAACACCGACCATACTGCTTTCCTGATGTTTTCTAGGACTGTGCTCAATGACGGGCTGTTCCCTGTATGCAAACAAAATCACAACCGAGTTCTTTGATCCTCTCTATATGGAGCAAAAGTAAGTGTTGCTTTTGGTGTATATTTCTAACTCCCAGGAAAAAATGATATAAATGAATGTCCTAGATTAGGAAACATGAATTTCCTAAATAGCTTTTGAAAATGAAATTTATGCAGCTGAGCATGGTGGTACATGCCTTTAATCCCAGCACTTGGGAGGCAGAGGCAGGCGGATCTCTGTGAGTTTGAGGCCAGCCTGGTCTACATAGTGAGTGAGTTCCAGGTTAGCTGGGGCTACAGGGAGACCTTGTCTCAAAAAAAAAAAAAAAAAAGAAAAGAAAATGAAAATAAAAATGAAATTTATTGGTAAGTGGTACAACAAATTTACAGGATATTTTGATCTTGATGCATAATGCGTTGTTACTTCATTAGCACGTAGTATCTTTAAATAGCTCAAGGCATAGGATTTAGAGCAATAAACTCATCTATTGTTCATCATAAAGTTGGAGGCAAATTCAGGAAGAGTGGGAGAGCTTTCAGATGGGAGGAAAGAATGCTGAGGTGTGAGAATAAAAAATTAAAAGCTTTGCCTTGACTGTTGTCATCTGCTGGATGCTAGTCTCTGGGTCTTGTAAATTTGTTCTGCCTTAACCAGCTGCACCTAACCAAACTTTATAAGGAAGCTATAGCCTGTGAGGTTTTAAAACAATGCTGCAGGGGCATGGCACTGATCCCCAGGTGTGGCTGCTCTTAATTGCAGGTGAATGCTTTGGGATTAACACATCTTTTTGTTTGTTGGTTATTATTTATAAGCTATGGACTATTGCTTTTTATAGTATCTCTAGGTTATTTTTTTGGATTGGAAAAATCCCAGGGACAACAAATTGAAAACATCCAACCATATACCAAAATACCATGTCTTCTTGAAAATAGGCTCACATACCTCTACAGGAAGTTGTGTGTGTACCTGTATGTCAATGGTGTGTTTATGTACCTGTGTATCTGTGGTATGTATATGTACCTGTATGTCTGTGGGGTATGTATGTACCTGTGTGTCTGTGGTGTGTCTGTGTACCTGTGTATCTGTGGTGTGTTTTGCTACCTGCCAGGCTGGTAATTTCCTTTCAGACTTGGAATAAGTACTATAAAAGGTTGATTATAAACCGGGTGTTAGGGGCTAGAGAGATGGCTCAGCAGTTAAGAGCGCTGACTGCTCTTGCACAGGACCCAGGTTCATTTTCCAGCACCTATATGGCAGTTAAAACTGTCTTAACTCTAGTTCCAGGGGATCCGATGCCCTCTTCTGACACTGGTGGGCATTGCAGGACACTGGTGCACTTACATACATGCAGGCAATATACTCATACACATTAAAAAACAAAAAAACCAGCAGGCGTGGGGGTGCGTGCATTAAATCCCACCAGCTGGGAGGCAGAGGCAGATCTCTGTGAGATCGAGGTCAGCCTGATCTACATGGTGAGTTCTAGGGCAGTTGGGGCTACAGGGAGACCCTGTCTCAAAAAAAGAAAGGAAGGAAGGAAGGAAAGGAAGGAAGGAAGGAAGGAAGGAAGGAAGGAAGGAAGGAAGGAAGGAAGGGTCGATTATAGACGTCAAGGAGGCTTAACTTTTTTCTAGCCCACTTAGACATCTTCAGAAAATTGATCTTCTAGTTCTTTCTTTAATATAGTTCATGATAAATAGGAAAAGCTGAAATATTGGTATTAACTGAAAGCGATGGCTAATATGTCATTCCTTACATATGCCAAGCAGAGCATTTCAAGGCTTATTATATCAAATTATTTCTCTAACACCTTTTGAAGTAGGTTCCCTTGGAACTCTTTTGAAATTGAGGGAAAAGGTCAAGTAATGTGTTGACAGGAACTTAGACTGAGCTAGTTAACTGACTGAGCCAGGATTCAAAGCAGGTGGTGAGATTCTACTTTAAAATGAGCCATTTCTGGGCTAGAGAGATGGCTCAGCAGTTAAGAGCACTGGCTGTTCTTGCAGAAGACCAGGGTTTGGTCCCCAGCACCGACATGGAGGCTAATATCCATCTGTAACTCCAGTTCCAGAGGATCTGACAACCTCTTCTGGCTTCCTCACACACACACATGGTACACTTATACAAGTATACAAGTATAGAAAACATTCATAAACATAAAAAAATAAGTAAAATCTGTAAAATGTACCATTTATAATTATATACATATCATTTTTGTGACTGGATGCTATACTTACTTTTCATTACAGAGCTTCTGTTTGTACATTTTAAAATAGCTTTCATGGGGCTGGAAAAATGGCTCAGCGGTTAAGAGCACTGACTGCTCTTGCAGAGGACCCAGGTTCGATTTCCAGCACCCAAATGGCGGCTACAGACCGTCCTTAACTCCAGTTCCAAGGGAATCCGAAGCCCTCTTCTGACCTCCGTGGCATTCATTGCACGACACAGGTGCACTCACATACATGCAGTCAATACACTTATACATATAAAATAAAAAGAATAAATTAAATATTTTTTTAAAAAATAGCTTTCATTCAGAAATTGTCTTAGGCCCAATATAACTTACATTCTCTGGTCTATGTCAGAAAAACATATCCTGATTTATAAATTTTCTCCTTTTTTTCTATTGTGTTTTGTTCTTTTGAGATAAGATCTATGTAGCCCAGACTAATCTCGAACCCATAATCCTCATGCCTCAGCCTCCTGAGGGCCAGGATTACAGGTTCAGCTTCTCCCAAGTATTTTTTTAGAAATATTTTATTTAATATTTTTATATTTATTTTATGTGTATGAGCTTTATGCCTGCATGTAAGTAAGTGCACCCATGTTGTGCAATGCCTGTGCAAGACAGAAGAAACTATCAGATCCCCTGGAACTGGAGTTACAGACCGTTGTTAGCTGCCATGCGGGTGCTGGGATTACCTGGGTGTTCTGCAAGAACAGTTGGTGTTCTTAACCGTTGAGCCATCTCTCCAGCCCTCTCCCAAGTATTTTTGGAAAATGAGATTGGCAGAGATGTACATGATACCAAACAAAGAGATGAAAACTGGGACTTTATTTCTGAAGACCAGAACCATTTTCATGGTATTTAAATGAAATATTAAAACTAAATGTTATATTTCTATTTCAGGGTTTATATCATAAATATGCAATACAACTATAATTCTCATGGGTTATTTTATCAAACACATTGCTAATGCTTCTGGATTCTCGTTTATGCCACTGTGTTTCTTTTTCCAAGAGTTGTTAAGGATGCCTTTGTCTGCATCTTAGAAGTTATTTGAGTCTAGGCATGGTGGCTCATGCCTGGAATCCCAGCACTGGGGAAGCTGAGGCATGGGTAAGGCCAGCCTGGGCTACACCATGAAACACTGTCTCAAACAACATCAGCAACAAAAATGATCATTTGAATCCCCTCTCAAATGGTCAAGGCACAAAAACTTAAGCCTGTCTTTGTAGGGGTACTTCCTGTGTTTGCTGTCTGCTCAGTGACTGACTTCAACTTGGAGTTCTTCAGTCTCCTATCATTTTTTTTTTTTTTTTTGTCGTTTTGAGACAGGGTCTCCCTGTGGCCCTAGCTGGCCTGGAACTCACTATGTAGATCAGGCTGGCCTCTAACACACAGAGATCCACCTATCTCTGCCCCTCAAGTGCTGGAATTAAAGGCGTGTGCTACCACGCCCAGCTTTCCTATCAGAATTTGAGTCAATGTGGTTCAGTAAATCATATACTATAAGAAATCTTTCTCATTTCTACATTGAACTATCCTATTCCATTTTGTTGGCATCTCAGCATGCCTTTGTCTGGCTCTGCCTTCTTGCGTTCTCATCTGTAAAATGGGAATGATAACAGCATCCCCTTCATAGAGTTGCTGGGCGAGTCACAAAAGTCTATGCATGAATTGTTGGTCTCTGTGTGCCTGTGTATTTGCTCTTACTGTATTACGTTATCCATTGTTCAGTGCACTATGTAGAGCTTGTTTGGTTTTCAAATAGGGTCTCACTACATCAGGCTAGCCATGAATTTACACCTTCTTGCCTCAGCCTCCCGAGTGTTAAGATTACAGGTGTGTGCTGCCATGCCCAGTTTTGTCCCCTCTTTATAGATATATTTATTAGCTCTTTTATGCAATGGCCATTAACTCCAATTCCAGGGGATCCGACAGCCTCTTCTCTCCTCCACCGGCATTGCACGACACAGGTGTACTTATCTACATGCAGGCAATACATGCATACACATAAAATAAAAATAATAAATAAAATATTTTTTAAGTCAACAAAATGATTATCAAGATTTCATCTGTTGTTTCTTTTTTAAAAAATATTTTATTATTTTTATTTTATGTGTATGAGTGTATTGCCTCCATGTATGTGAGTGCACCTGTGTTGTGCAATGCCTCAGAGATCAGAAGAGGGCTTCGGATTCCCCTGGAACTGGAGTTAAGGACAGTTCGTAACTGCCATGTGGGTGCTGGGAATTGAACCCAGGTCCTCTGCAAGAGCAGTCAGTGCTCTTAACCACTGAGCCATCCCTCCAGCCCCTCATCTGTTGTTTCTTATCACCACATTCTCAGAGAAGCAAGGGGGATAGAGATTTTGAAAACCAATAAGTTACAAATTAGTTCCCAACATAGAATTAAATTGGTTTCATAGATCTTGAAAAGTATTTTCTAGAATTTAATAATTGGTGTCTGATTTCTAAGTTCATTGGTGCTTGAACTTAAAGCAGAATGTGTGTGCAAGTCACAGCCAATCGTTCCTCCAACCCCAAGTGAGCAGATATGTGGAGAATGCAGCCATAGGAAGGTTCCAGCTATTTCTTTGGTGCCTTACTAGACTGGCACAAGAATTAAGTAACTTCAGAATGCATTTCAACTTTTTGTCTAGCACAGTGCCTGAAGGTGACATTGGTACTGCAGAGGGGGCTCCTTTCAGGATTGTGGTCCTTTCTGCTGTCTTAGCAGTCTGTGGGGGCAAAATAGTCAGAGGTGTATCATGCTCCTCTGCATTAATGACATCATTACTCTATAAATAGCTATTGCCAAAGGTCTTTTCCCCCTGTGACGCTAGAAGGTGTACGTATTTGGTCCTTGGGCAGACATTGGGAGAAGCTGTTTGCCACAGGCTCTGCTTGGAATTACACCAAATAAAAGAAACTGGAAAACAGTTCAGGACTCAGAGCATGGTTTCCTCTTATTGGCCTGCAGGTGCTGTTGACTTTCATAAGACTTCTTTACTGTGTTAGTTAGACCTTCACAGATCTCCACATCCCTGTGTTACGTACACCTTGACTGCCAAAGTTAGGAAAGCACACCTAAGTCTATCAGCAAATTCCTACTTAAGTGCAAAGAATCCAGTAGGATATTTGCTTATGAGAAAAACAAGAGCCCTTCTACGGTAGAGGTGGGCTTGAGAGGCTAACAGGAACACGGTTGTGTGGTATGCTTTGTGGCTATTTATTCTAAACCTTTCTTTCCCCACCATATGTGTGAGAAAAAAAATCTCTTCAGTTACATTTGACAGAGTCACAGCACTTAAACAGCTTCTGGTGTTCATGTTTTGCTACTTTCCCCTTTTCATCTCTGCTTTTTCGTCCAGATGACTGTTCTCTGATGGCTCCAGCAAGGGCTTTTTCAGAGCCTTGAAAACTATTTCTCTACTCTTTCCTTTAGGCTGTTTCAAACCAACTTCCTCCTTTTTATTAAAATGAAACCTAACAAATCCAAAAAAGAAATAAATAAATCCACCCTCCTACCAGCTTATGGTAATAAGCACCCCACAGTGAGCTTCGCATCCCACGTGATAACATTATTCTGATTGTCGCTTTGTTGTCCAAACCACTAACTTCCTGAGTGTTTTGGTTTATTTTCTCAAATAAACTATTCCAAGTCACAATTGATTGACAGAAAGAAACTGCTTTTCAAATCAAGCAAAGTTATAGCCTTTGACCAATTACCCATTTAAAGAAATAGAACACGATGGTTTGAGACCCACTCTCTGTGAGATGTGTCCTTTCATGCTTTGCTTCAGAATCTCATGTTTGGGTGCTAGCCTCAGGCTTTTCTGTTTTCAGACTAGCTGTGGAATAGTCTTCATTCCTAGCATGCTTGATTTGATACTTTAGGATTTTAACTGTACTTAGGTAAAATCTTTTTGCTATTGTGGTGATTTAGTAGTTAGAAATAATGCTTGGTAGGATAGGGGTCACTCAGTGTTAGATCCTGTACTCAGCATGGAGGAGGCCTGTTTTCAATGCCTAGCATGGGGTGTACATGCAGGCGAAGAAAGAGAGAGAGAGAAAGAGAGAGAGAGAAGAAAGGAGACAAGATACTTTCAGATAAATTCTCTCATTATGGTTGTCTGTCAAATTAAACAAGAAATAGATTTCTAGATCAAACAAATTTTCCTGGGTGAAGTTGAAAAGAATACCAACCTTACAGGTTGAACAGGTGACCCTGCCAAGTGCCTCTCTTCTGTCCTCATTATCATATACTGCCTTGTGCATGCATGTTTAAGATTACTCTGACCATGAGATTATTTGGAGACTGAGTTGCTGTTGATTAAGAGGTCTAGATTCTTGGGTAGGAGATCCTATGCAAAGTGGTAAATACTTACTAGGATTCTCCCAAAGCGTCTGTTTGGCTACAGGCTGAGACAGCAAGTGCTTGCCAACTCTATTTTGTTTTTACTGACTGGTACATGGAATAATTGTCTCTGTCATTTTACCCTGAGCTCTGGCAATTCAGCTCTTACCCCTTCATATGCTGGCTCATGCCTGCTCATTCTTCATAATTTTCCTCCCAGGAGAGGTACCCCTTTGGAGGGTTCACTTTGTGTTTTGTGTTCACATTATAATCTTACTGGTAGTTAATACTTGCCAGACTGCACTATAATATTACTGGTAGTTAGCACTTGCTGGCTTATTTGTCTCCCAGCCCAGACAAGAAAGCATCAAAAGGTAGAGATTACATGCTTTATTTGAGCTTCCCAGCAAATCCGTGCTGCAGGACATTGACATCAAGGATGGTTAAGTCAGCAGTGATGGGACTGTTTGTGTCTCTCCTCTGATGGACAGCATGCTTGTGGGCATAAGGGATGAGGAGAGGAGGCAGCATAGCACTTTGTTTAAGGATAAGTATCCTGGATCCAGGCTGCCTGAAGGACACTTAGCTCTGCTGCTTACTAGCTGTACAATTTTGAAGTTTCTTGTTATCTGTAGAATGAGGATAAGAGATTGTGCTGATTAGGTTAGATGGTATAGTTTAACTATTTAAAGCCTTATCTAATAGTACATAGTAAACACTATAAAAATAGTAGCTCTTGTTTTGAAGGGCAGTGGTCCTTACACATATCACATAGCACAACATTACCTTATATAGTCTATTGAGATTAGTAATAGAGAAATGTTTGCTGGAATACTAGAGACCTGATAAAAGGGATAATTGTTTAATGACACATGGTTCTCAAGTAGAAGGAAGGTTCGAAAGGGATTTAGTGTGAAATCACTAAAAAGAACTCCAAGTAACACTTTTTTTTTTTTTTTTGGTCTCTTAATTCTGGTCACCTGCATCACGGCACTGACTAGAGGTAACAATTGGAAACTGTCAAGTAGATAGATACTCCTGAGGCTCTTCTTAGCAGAATTTATTCTACAGAAGTTTCCCCAAATACCTGATTTGAGTTTCAAATGTTTTCGGGCATGCTGTTGAAGATTCTGAATAAATGCAAGAAGCACTTTAATTGGTCTGTGTATGCTGCAGGCCTACCTGCACGTTTACTTCAGCACAAAGGGATGTGTAGAACCACATCCACATAGGTGTGTTATCCAGGCTTAGGCATACAAGCTCTACCCTGAAGGGTCTCAGGGCAGTATGTTCAATTAGGAATTGTCTATCTTAAAGGATGGCCCTGTCTTCACCACCAAATTATTCAGACTTCAGAGTTTGCCAATATTCAAGTCACTGAAACTTCCCTAAGCACCGTGACTCAGCACATCATTCTTACTTCAGATCAAGGCCAGGAAAGCCCTCAATTATCCACACTGATGGAGGAGATCAATGGTACTGATGTTGCCAAGTAATGGATTTGGTTTTGAACCGAATAGTGTAACTCTGGGGACATAATTTCTATTAAATTCTAATTTAGCTTGGCTAACATGGCATTTAGTTATATCGTGGATGGTTTCTAAATTTCCATGAGTAGCTGGCAAGGTTTAAAATTCCTGTGAAGGCTGGGCGTGGTGGTGCACGCCTTTAATTTTAGCCCCTGGGAGGCAGAGGCAGGTGGATCTCTGTGAGTTCAAGGCCAGCCTGGTCTACATAGTGAGTTCCAGGACAGCTGGACTACAGGGAGACCCTGTCTCAAAAAAATGCCAAAAAAAATTGAAAAAAAAATTCCTGTGAAGATACTGATTGATCACCTGGTGCAGTGTGAGCCAGGCAAGCACCCTGAAAGAGGTCAATAGTGAGGGTCTAGAGTATGATCTTGACCCTGAGTGCTTTGGGATCTTAGATTCATTCAGTTGCCTCATCTGGATAGCAGAGGTGTACGATGTTAGGAAGATTAAAGAAAATAACATCCTGGGAAAATTGTGGCCAAAAGGCCATCAAATTTCCATAAAACAGGAGGAATAAAAATAGTAAATAGTTGATTAGTTTTGCATCAAATTGTAAACTTGCTTCCACATTCTTGATTGCTTGTTTCTTGAATTTACCCTTGAATAATTTGTAATATTTATCTACTTCCTTAATTAATTAATGAGTTAAATAAAATCTTTACAACAGGGTTATCTTTGAAAAAAAAATAAAGAGGTAAGAGCATTTACAATAGTGGCACATAGTAGGAAATCAATACGTGGTTCTTGCCATTAACACATAGTATATAAAATTCTGAATCACCCTAGTAGTAAATCATGATATGCTGAAAGATAATGAAAACATGTTTACCTGTTATCTATAATTGACAATTGGTACCAAAAACAGAACATAAGTGTTTAAGTTTTATTTTGGTTTCTCAAATTTGAGAATTCCCATGAAGATCCCATGACACATAGAATTAAACATTTCCTATTCTGTTTTCTATGTGTTTGGGAGGCCCCTGCCACTGCTTTCTAAGTGTTGCGTGATGCTCTAGGTGGGAAGTCTTGCACTTGTCAGGCAGTAACGCTTCTCAGGCAGTGGTAGAGAACTGTTAGTAGAACAGTGGGGACCTCAGAGAAAGGAGGTGGGCTATGGCAACCACAGGATGGGCAGACTCTAAACAGCCCACTCTGAACAGCAACTGGGACCCCAAAGGGATGCATACAGTACTCAGGGATTGTATATTTATAATCACTATATAATACTTCTGCCCTAGTTAGCTTTCTATTGCTGTGACAAAGCACTCTGACCAAAACCAAGTTGGGGAGGAAAGGGTTCATTTGGCTTCCATGTCCGGATCACAGTCTATTTTTGAGGAAAGCCAAAGCAGGAACTCAAGGCAAGGACCTGGAGGCAAGAGTTGAAGCATGGACTATGGAAGAATGCTGCTTACTGGCTTGCTCCTTTGGCCTGTGCTCAGCCTTTCTTTCTTTTTTTTTTTTTTTAATTTTATTTATTATTTTTATTTTATGTGTATGCATGTATTGCCTGCATGTAGGTAAGTGCACCCATGTCGTGCAATGCCCATGGAGGTCAGAAGAGGCTGTCGGATCCCCTGGGACTGGAGTTAGGACAGTTGTTAGCTGCCATGTGGGTGCTGGGATTCAAACCCGGGTCTTCTGCAAGAACGGCTAGTGCTCTTAACCACCAAGCCATCTCTCCAGCCCCACAGCCTACTTTCTTATACAACTCAGCACCACCTGCCCAGGGGTGGCACTACCCATGGTGGACTGACCCCTCCCACATCACTCAACAATCAAGAAAATGCCTCACAGATGGGCCCACAGATCAGTAAATTCCCCAATTCAGGTTCCCTCTTCCCAGGTGTGTCAAGTTGACAACTGAAGCTATCCATCATAACTTATATAAAACCCATTCTTGCAGTTATGTCTGTGCATTTAAGTGTTTATATTAGACAGTGAAGTTTGAAAGGCTGGCTTACCAATGGGGTTCAGTTCCGAAGTATTCATGTGGATAACATATAACTGTACTCTCCAGACTTTAAACATTTTTCCCCCAGAATATATTCGTAAATGCCATACTTATTCTGGTTATTGCCACTCTTTCCTATTTTTATTTTTTTCTGTTGCCACTTTTGATTAAAATGAGAGTAATGTGTTTGAGAAAGGCCTGTGACCTTCATTAAGGTCACCTCAGTTTTTGTTATATCAGTTTTTGCTTTATTTTTAGAGGGGCTGCCCAACATTCCCTGATTTTAATGACTACCCTCACCTCTTCTAATGTTGGGTGAAAAGACAGCCCAAGGGCATTCTGAAAGAATTCCACACCCTACATAAAACTCTGGAGCCAGTGAGAACTTAATGAGCCAGAGAGGGAGAAAAATCTTTCTTTTTTGAAATGGGAACTAAGAGTAGGTTTCATTGATTGGGTTTTGAAATATATTAATAAAATTATTTACTTAGCACAGATATGCATAAAAGGAAGAGAGCTAGAGCAGCAGCAGTTAAGATCTCAGGGTTTGGAATCCCATAAGGCTTTAAATCTTTGTTCTACCATTTACTTAGCTGAAACATGGGACAAGTAATTTAATCTCCCCAAGTCTCAATTTCCTCATTTCCAAATGGGGAAATTTATAGCAATCTCTCACAATTGTCACAAAGATTGTATGGCAATGTAAAAACAACAAATCTTAGCCAGCCCACACGGAAACCCTAACAGTGAGCTCACAGCAGTGTAGCTATTGTTACCATGGACATTTACTTGAACCACATCTATACATACTTGGGAGAACCAAAGTCAGATTTGTTTGCAGAGATATGCTCTTCCAATTCTATTGTTAGATTCCATCAAGCTGTTCTGTAATTATTTGCTCTGTGTCTGACTGGTCCTACCAACTGAGGTTTGTGGGAAGAGGGCTCCCAGGGCGTTCTGGGCATTCTATGGCTGTTCTCTTGTCCATAGTGAACATGATCAGCGCAGTATTTGGTATGACGTATCTGTGGAATTGACAAGGGGAGGCCATGGGTGGCAAATCAAGTCAGAAATGGGGATTTGGGTGCAAGGAAGACAGAAGAAGGTGGAAATAAGTGGTCCTCAAGCCCTTTGGTTAGGGTGGTTGTGCAGGTTATATGGCCAAACTATGATGGAAGCACGAAACATGTTGAATTACAGTCACCATAGTGCTCTAGCCCTCTCATGAAATGAAGCCCATGAGCAATAGTCTGTATATCGCTTGACACAATCAGGATTTGGAGAATAGCTTTAGCTGATACTTAAGAGTGTGTTTTAATACCTTGGAGTTTTCTGGTTTATTTGGAGGCCAATTTTAAAGTGATTAATCTGTATAGATACGGCACTGATGTTGCTAAGTAATGGATTTGGTTTTGAACTGAATGATGTAACTGTGGGGATATGAGATATTTCTATTAAATTTTAATTTATCTTAGCTAACATGACAGGTACAATGTAAAACTAGAGAAGTAAATTTGTTCCCCAACCCTGGTTTACTAAAGTCACATTCACCAACACAAATGCATTAAAACTATATAGGGGCAACTTCTGATGAGTACTGCCACCCAGATACTCTATAAGCAATGTTTTTATCTGTAAACCACGTTCTCTCCTCACTCTGGCAGGCACAGGTCTGTGTGGAGTTGAGTGTATTTATTCTTTCAGAATAAGGAAGAAACTGTGCTGACGGGAACAAAGAGTCCACACTGTGAGTGGGAAAGCTGGCTTAGGGCCAAGAGGATATTGCTGACAAAAGACCTGCAGCAGATAATCTGAAATTTGGATAATCTTCCTGAGGTGTTGAAATCAGCTTCATGGCATTACCAAAAGTCAAGAAAGATTTCCAGGCAGAAGCGAGGGGGACATGCCCTGCAAACAAACTGTAGTGAACATCATATTATTCCCTTTCTCAATGCTGCCTTTCAAACATACAAGTCAGTGTTTGCCAGATGACACATACCAATATGTATGAACTAAAGTCACTGTTGAGTAAGGCTGTGACACGTATCTCTCAAGAGAATGAAGAAAAAGTCTCAGAGAAAGAACCAATTACAAAAGCCATCATATCAGAACTGTTTTTAAAAAAAGCCAGGGTATTGTAGGGTCTCTAAAGTCAACCATAGTACCTGGTATTGGCATCCTTTTAGTGATGCTCGCTATTTGAATGAAAAAAAGATCTCAAGATTATTGAAGATGTATTTCCAATGAGCAATACTAAGACCTAGTTCAAAGAGTTAACCTCCAGGGGGGAAATGCAGAGAAAACCAGAAAGTACAAGGAGGTTTTGTGACGTTGGTCTGTGCAAATGTCCTCCAGGTAGAAAGGTTGTGGTGAGTTGGTGCCTTTCTATGTGCTGCCGGAGGATGAGGTTAGAACAGTCTAAAGCTAGTTCATTCCAGGACTCCGGGTGTTTAAAGAGATCTTGGTATAGCATAGCTCTGGGTCTTTTTTTTTTTTTGTGGTCTTTTCTGAGACAGGGTCTCCCTGTAGCCCCAGCTGACCTGGAGCTTGCTATGTAGACCAGGCTGGACTTGAACTCAGAGATCTGCCTGCCTCTGCCTACTGAGTGCTGGGACTAAAGGCTTGTGCCACCACACCCGGCTAGCTCTCGGACTTTTATGAATACAGTAAGAATGAATGTAAGAGGGGAGCTGACTGGAAATCTGGGACATGCAAATTTTTAAATGCATGATGTTCCTAAGTTTCATTTCTAAGGAAATTCCCAGCTGGATATTCCTGATCTGGTCAGCTCTTTTCTTTCCTGGTCCATGTATTTCACTCCTTGGCCCTCTTTTGATGTGTGTGTGTTACATACCTATGCAGACTTAAAGTTGTCTTCTTTATTTATATCAATTTTGTGTCTCTGTTCTTGCCACATGGGAACTCTTGAAGGAATTTTTGGGCTTCCAGAGCCAGATCAAGTGATGACCCCATGTGTTTTGTTACACTGAAAAGCACCATTTGAGATTTTTGTGGCCTTGCAATCGAGGTCTAGGGAACAAAATTAAGACCTCAAAAAGCATCCAATTCCATAGGAAGAGGGCAAGGAAGACATGAGAACACTCAGCCCCTGAGGTTTTACTATCCTCTTCTTATTCCTTCTTTGGGTGGCTCTTCCTCACTTGAAAGTATTTCCTCCAGCTGTCTGTCACAAGTGACTTCACTTTTTGTTCCAAGGTGCATAATTTCTGCCTTCAAATTGTCACTTCTCCACCCAGGGAAGAACTGTCTCATTCACCTTTGCATTGGCTTTGGCCATCTAGGGAGTCCTGTGGCCTGCCATTGAGAAGCTTGGTCACTGGTAACTTCTAAGTCAATCTCCCTACTAGACAGCAGTGATAAGACAACAACTATTTCTATCCCTGACCCTCCATGCATAGACACGATGCACTTTCATTTGCACACAGCAGGGACTTGGCTGACATGAAAGTGAAGGCAGCCTTCCCTTTCCTAACAACAGCGTGCTTCAATAATTTACCTGGTGAAACAAAATAAATAAATGGACAGTTTGGGAAAGTGAAGGCAGAGAACGGAGGAAGGGTGTCCATGAGTCAAGTGACCCAATCTTTGACCTCGCCTGGCCATGCTCATTTCCTGTCAAGAAGCTGGAGGAGTTAAAACCATCTCAAGAGAAGTTTAAAGTAGTCTATAGACACAAACATGTTACTACTTCCTTTACAAGCTTATGGCAAAAAGTGTGAACATTTAGTAGGTGCTGGCCTGCAGGGTTAGATATTGCCTAACCCCCAAGTAAGTAGGCTGTAATACTTTTGTAATTATTTTCCCACAGGTATGAGTTAGGAGCTGCCTTGTTCATTGGATGGGCAGGAGCCTCACTCTGTATAATTGGTGGTGTCATATTTTGCTTTTCAATATCTGACAACAACAAAACACCCAGGTAGGAAAAAGAGACAAAACGACCTGTTAAAATGTGCTATACTACCCTGGTGGGTCAATCACGCTCCAGGGGGTGGACCCCACTCTGTTTTTTGTTGTTGCTATTGTTTTGTTTTTGACGAAGATACAATGTTGGGGAGGTAGAAAGGTGGGAGAGGATCTAAGAGGAGATGGGGAGGGTTAAATATGATCAAAATACATTTGATAAAATTCTCAATTAATAAAAATATTTTTAAAGTGTTATACTATTCTAAATCATTACATTTTGGGGGGGGCAAGTTGCACTAGAACATGCTATTCTTAGAAATTAAAAATATATATAACAATTGAAAAAGGTTAAGAGTAGAATTAGTTTTCTTCTGTTTTTTAAGATTTCATCATATTCCAAAGCTGTTTCTGTAACCAGGAGTTAACCAGTCTAAACATGAAGGCCTGTTCTTCCCATTGACTTTATCACAATTGTCACATAGGCAGGAACTGTTGATCAACGTCACTCCTAAGCTATCTAGAGTCCAGGAAGATGCATTTTAAAAAACAGTTTTAAAAACAAAAATAGTTTTGGAAAAAGAGTAACTAAGAAATAAGTAAGTCATGAGTTTTTTCTGCAGAGATTGTTTGTCACTCAGGCCACTCAGAAACACTGAACTCTTTCTCAAGAACAGAAGAGGGACAAGAACTAATGAGAGGAAGTCTCAAGACCTAGCTACTGACAGAAATGAGCTGAAGTGGTTTTGTACAGTTTTTTTTTTTTTTGCCCTGAATGTGAAACAGAACCAACCCAATTATGTTTTACCTTTCAGAATGGGCTACACATACAATGGACCCACATCTGTCATGTCTTCTCGGACCAAGTATCATGGCGGAGAAGGAGACTTTAAAACCACAAACCCTTCCAAACAGTTTGATAAAAATGCTTATGTCTGAAAGAGCTCTCCTGGAAAGCTGTGTCTTGAGTCTGTTATAAAAGCGAACTGTTCACAAAATGATCCTGTCAAGGCCCTCCTATAATTAACACTTAAACTGTTTTTAAAATATGAATTTGAAGAATCTGTTGATTAGATGGATATAAATGTTCTTACAGTTATGTACTAATCATTTTGTTGTGGTTTTCTATAAGAGAAATAAACAGGCTATTTACATTTTATACACTTAGAGAACAGATAAAGCATTTAATACCAAAGATTCAAGAAGTATTGGGAAGACAGCCTTTTTGTATGTTGAGGCCTTCCCTCATTTCATTCATGTGAAACAGAAGTGTATAAGGAATGGTGTCTTGTAAAGTGTGGGCAGAGCTGGAGACTATTCCTCATAAGGTATCCAAGTTAAATAGACATGCTATTGTCTACTGTGTAGAGTTGATGTCTAGATCCTTACACCCATTTGTCAGGACTGTCATTCATTATGATGGCTCAAGGAAGGGCTAACAAGGTCAACATGTCATTGCTCTTCATGTGGCACACAAACCATGTAGGCTTGTCTTACACAGAAAGCACATTAGCATCAGCTGAGCTGGGCATTGGTGGTGGTTGACTCTGAAGACATTCAGCAGTTCTGGGGCCTATGTGGTGCCTGCCTCTCAGAACTAGTGAGCTCATTTCTAGTGTGTCTCGTAGGTCCTCCATAGGTACTAACTGGGTAACTAAGAGAATGGCCATTTTTCAAGACATGAAAGTTGTTCTAGGGGTTTCTGAACAAAAATATGGATTTATTCCTCAAGTCAGCCCTGCATATCACATGCTTATGAAGGCAGTAATTCTCTTCATTGCCACACAGTTTATGTGCACTGACACATTCATCCTTACCATCATCATATATGGCATAAACTTTTGTTAACCTACATTAACAGAGCAGAAAAGGAGAAGAGAGAATTGAAGTAATAAGTCTAGTCCTAAATGAGCCAGGACTTAAGCTGGGATGGTGTAAGGTCAAATATCCAGTTTCAAGCTATGGGTAAGAATAGGTGCTGTGTTATCTTATGAAATGTCAGGAATGAATCACCACATGGGTGATTACATGACTTTCTTGAAGGGTGAACCACTGGAAAGGAAAAATCACATTGTTTGGAGGTGCTTAATGGAAAGAAAATGAAATGATATGTTTTTAAAAATAAAATTAAAATAAAAAATTTCATACCATGTTAATACTTGAAATATCTTTTTCTTAAATGTGAGTTAGGTACTATAGACCATTGTGGGAACAGTGTTGTGTGAACATAAGTTTAAAACAATGTTTTTCTTTAACTGAATTAGTAAAGATAGCAATTAGATTACTGAATGTAGAGAGATGAGGAGATGAAAGTGCAGACATGTCAGCTGGGCACCATGGAAGGGCAATTTAAGGTCATGGGCCAAAGAAAAGAATAAATCAGAGAGTAGAAATAGAGATTAAACTAACAGATAAGGGATTTGGTTTTGTGCCTTAGATATACCAACTTCGTTCAAATACTGGGTATGGTGCAAAGGTTAGTAAATGCCTCCTCAGCCTCAGAAATAAAAACGTGGCAGACACAGAACCTGGAACAGACTGCTTTAAAGCTAACTCTTGTCACGTTCTAGTGTTGTGGCCTTTGGCAAGTGACTTCCTAACTCTCGATTTTTGAACATCTCCAAGATTGTAGGAATGAGCACATCTCAAAGTTTTAATGGAACGAAGGGAGAATATATGTTCAAAACAGAAGCAAAACCAAGTGGCGCGGTACCTGTCAAGGAAACGGGTGGAAAAGCAAAGTGAACCCTTTCACACATGTGTTTCTGTAGGTTGCTTATCTCTCAATACATCACAGTCTTACTAAAGCTTTTAGAAGCAATACATAACAAGGGAGTCTTTTTTACATACCCTGGCTCTTGTGGGAAGCCCAAAGAATTTATTGAAGGTTTGGAACAGGCACTCATAAGTTTGAGGTTGGTAGCCACAGAGACTTATAGCAAAGTCAGAATGTTATATGGCACAACTCAGTGTTAAATGCCTTCATAAATTTAGCTCAGAAGTCATCTCTAATAATCAGTCACAGTCACATGGTGTAATGGAGGACTTTACTGGCAAGGCAGACAGAGACCCGAACTTAACAAACCATCTAGTTTTTGTTACTATTTTAAAAAATAGAGTACCGATAGTACCACAAATTATAAAAAATATTTTTAAAAAAGGAAAAAAGAATTTAAAAGAAGAAAAAACTCATTTATATATAAACCTTCTGATCTTTACGAAGATCAGAAGGGAATATATATATTTGTTCTGAGGTATTTTATAATATGGGCTGGGTATTAAAAAACAGCATACACATATGATTCAGTAATGACTCATGTTTTTCCTAGTGATAATCTGATAAAAAGTAATTGCCATTTAGAACAGCTGCACATCATTCATAAAATATCCAAGATAAAGGTGACACCACAGAAAATAATCAGTTAAATGCAATATGCTTACAGGGCTTCAAAGCTGAGTAGGATTAAAGGTATGTTAAGAAAATGTTTTAGCATGGGCCTAGCTAATTGTTACTATTCTTGACTTATTTCTACATGAAAAATAACTAGCTTAACTCTTGAAATTTCAGACTTCACTAATTCAATTTTAACAAGACAACAATTTTATAACATGAGCATGTCCGATGTGACAGTATATATACATACACACATACATGCTCTAATAATTCAAACCAAAGTCTGCTATAGGTAAAAATGGAATCTCAACTCCATATTCGCTTGCATTTTCCTTTAAAGTATTATGTATCAAACTTTTTTTTACTGGAAAAAATACTTTTTATGACTTCAGTGACATCTTGCTTTTATACAGCAGAGGTCGAATACCTTATATGCTTTAAAATACTGCTGACAGTTTGTTTCTAGTACTGTTAAGTGTCATTAAAGACACCCTTGTTCTGCATGGGCTTCCTTGTTACTGTGGGAAACACTAAGGCAGGAGCATTAGAATCATATAGGCTGTTAACTGCAGTGCTGCTGGCTTCTCAAACAATTTTCCAATATATGGAGCTGTAGTCATACATCCAAGAAGTCACTCCAGTCCGTCATAGTTACTAAGCTGCTTTTCAATGTGCTGGATTCATTTTCATGAAGCCCTGAGGAGGGAGAGGGAGAAAGAGAAGGACCCCATGGTTAAACTAGCACATACTCAAGTCTGTGATATCAGGTGGTCTTTTCTCACTCAGTGTCAGAATCTGTTCAGGAAACCTTGCCCCCAGCCCCCACAGGCTTTGGAGAAGGCTGTTAGAAAATTTATCCTTGAGTTGGCCTGTGAGCATCTCCTCTGCAGCCTATAAACTCCTGGGCAGCAGGGCCTATGTCCTGCTTCTCCTGAGCATTCAGCACAGGGCTTTGATGCTGAAGGTACTTAGCACCTTTGTGTTATGTTATTAACTCTAGATGAATGGAAGTTGTGAAAGAAATGAAAATAAAATCCAACACATCAATGCAAATCTCTAGTGTAACACTTAGAGGGTAAGTGTCAAAACCAGATTTTATGGGGTAGATAAAATTAAACTTGAAATTAATTTTAAAAAGTCATGATTCTGGGGGCTGGAGAGATGGCTCAGCAGGTAAGAACACTGACTGTTCTTGCAGAAGACCCAGCATCCACATTGCAGCTAACAACTGTCCATAACTCCAGTTCCAGGGAATCTGACAGTCTCTTCTGTTCTCCGTGGGCATTGCATGACACGGGTGTACTTAACCTACATGCAGGCAGTACACGCATACACATTAAAAAAAAGTCATGATTCTGAGGTATGGAAATAGTATAGTATAGAGAACTTGACTCCAGTTTGAATCTAGAAACATGTTCTCAGAGGAGCAAAGGGTCCTGGCATTTAAGCTCCCTCTCAGCCCTGCTCATTATGAGGCACTGTGACTCAAGCCCAGCCTTAATTTTTCAGCAACTGCAGCTGATTCTTAGACAGCACAGATGATAATGAACCCTAAACCCCTCTGTCTTGGCAGAATATCAGTAGCTAATGCCTGAGGTTGTCAAATCAAGGGGCTGGTCTAAGTTCATTATTAAGAGGCATGGGGGGCTCACCAGGTACTAAATTAAAGATGGTGAAATACGGAGGAGCCCTTCTGCATACCATGGCTTTCACGTGTGTGAGGATTACTTTGATTAAAAAAATATAAATTATGGGGCTGGAGAGTTGGTTTAGTGGTTAAGAGCACTGACTACTCTTGCAGAGGACCTGGGTTTGATTCCCAGCATCCACATGGAGACTATGAATTGTCCTTAACTCCAGTTCCAGGGGAATCCAAAGCCCTCTTCTGACCTCTGCAGCATTGCATGACATGGCTGCACTCACATACATGCAGGCAATACATTAGTACACATAAAATAAAAATAATAAAATATTTTTAAAAATTATATAAATTATAGCCAGGCGCAGGAGCACCTATAATCTCAGCACTTGGGATGTTTAGGCAGGAGGATCACAAATTCAAGGCCAGCCTTGGGCTATATAGTGACATAGTTTAGACCCTGTTTCAAAAAAACCAAACAAACAAAATAAATGAAATATGTATACTATGATTTTCTAATAAAATTAAATCTATTGCGTTATATTACTAGGTTTATCCAGGCTCTCTACTAGGTGAATGGGAAGCATTCTAACTAATGTTTTCATTTGTGATTAATTCCACAGACTGCAATACTACAAGAAAAAATTTCTCCTGGAAGAAAGTCAAGAAAAATATTTAATAGGAAATAGAGGAGTACAGAAAGAATGGCCTTTATTCAGGTATAAGATCAGAAATCCTAATTTCAATGGGGCATCTTTATAATGAGACCATTTGTATGGACATTCTGAAAAATAATGCTAAAATGTTTAATGAAATTAAAGACATAAAATGAATTGTAAAAATATGCAGGTAAGCAGGCTATATTCAGACATTAAATAACATAAAGCATCAAGATCTTCATTATAACCACAGTATTATTTAGTTTTGTCTTTGCTAAGTGCTCTCCCACTGAGCTACAACTCTAGTCCCCAACAGTGTTTTGATCTGCTGATATATTAGTGTAACTAAGTAGATATTTATAAAGGTGAAACACAATTTGGGGCTGGAGAGAGATCAGTTGGGAAAGTGCTTGCTGAGCAAGCACGAGGACCTGAGTTTGATCTCTAGAACCCAAACATGAGTGGTGGCACACGTGTGATCCCAGCACTAGGGAAGTGGAGATAGGAAGGTCCCTGAGGCTCTCTCTGCCAGTTTACCAGGTCAATGAAGGATACCATCTCAGAAACCAAACAGGACAGCTCCTGAGGAATGATACCAGGTCTGACCTCTAGCATCCACATACATGTGCACACACGTACACTTACATGAATGCAAACATAGACCAAAAGAATACACAGCTGTTCAGACAGCAGATGAGAGTGAAGGCTGCAAACCTTCTTCCTTGAATTCCCGAGGGTTAACTGGGCCCCAGGCTCTGGGCACCTGACTGGAATTCAGATCTCTCTTCACAGGTGGAGGGTCCCGCTGTTCTATTTTTTTCCCCAGAGATTTTTCTCCCTCTAAGGATGATATGTCCCAGTCGTCATCATCCACATCTGCACACTAAAAGAGAAAATTATTTGTGTTTTCTAAAGAAACGGCACCTCTCAATCATGTTGTGGTTAGGCTGAGCAGCTGACCTTGAAAGCCGAAGAAAAGTTGGAACGACACAGCATCCCAAACAGGGGCCACTCTGCAGAACAGTCAAGTGAATTTGAGAAGCCACATTTTGAAAGCTAAAGGAAATACTTTTTTTCATGCCTTGGAAACACATTTTCCTCTTTATCAATCATGAATTTAGAAAATCCTAAAAATGCTCCATTGTAGGGGTACGAAACTCTAAAAGCCAAGGTAGGCTACGTCACCCAGGAGCCCTGCATGAAGGGCCCCTCACCAGAAGGAACACATTTCCACCAACCCCTTTCCAAAGGAAGACATGCCACCTCTTTCCTAAATGACACAACTTTTTGTCAATTTTAGTTTGTGTAATACCAAAAGCACTACTAATGAAGTTTGACAGAATCCTGAGTTCCTTGGATGAACAGGATAGGAGGAATTATCTAAAAATTAAGAAAAATTACTAGACGATCCAGTCAACAAAAGACAAGCTGTCCAGGGATGCAACAGGAGAGTGACCCATAGACTCTTGAGGTTAGAACTGCTCACACAATGTTCAGGCCTCTTCTCTGATGCAAGCTGAGAGGCTTGGGCCCTGGCCTCTATTTTCTCCATTCACATATGTCTCCAAAGCATTTCTCCACTGATTCAGGCTCCCAGATGAGGCTAACTCTGAAAAGTTGCCATCTTACTTCTGGGCTATACAAAGATATCAGAAAAGTCCTAGACTTGATGTGGAGGCCCTAGAGTCTAGTTAATCATGATTCTTGACTCAAAGCATTCATTACATATCTGCCGGTGTCAACACACAGGACAGGATACTGAAAACCTGTGAAGTATGATATGCACAAAGGTTATTATAGATTGAATATTCCTTATCTCAAATGCTTGTATCGTGAGCGTTTCAAATTTGGTAGTTTTTTTTTTTTTTTTTTTTTTTTTTTTTTTTTTTTGGTGTGTCTGCCAGGGATTGAACACCTAAGACCTCTTATGTTCTAAGCACAGGCTCAACTTGAACATATCCCAGGTCTCAAAATCTGATTTTTTAAGCTGATGTTAGTGCTTTAGAAGTTTAGCATTTGGGGAGCTGGAAAGATGGCTCAGCAGTTAAGAGCTGCTCTTGCAGAGGACCTGGGTTCAGTTCCCAGTACCCACATGGTGGCTAACAACCACCTGTAACTCTAGTTCCAGGGGATCTAATGCTCTCTTCTGACCTCTGTGGGCATTGCACAGTATACATGTACTTACACATATGCAGGCCATATACTCATACACATAAAATAATAATAATAGTAATATTTTAAAATATTTTAAATTTTAGCATTTTAAAACATTTCAGATTTTAGATATTCAACCTGTATCTGACATCACTCCAGTATCCTGGCTACAGAAAGGTAAGATGTGCAATCCTGAAAACTAGACAAGATGGAAGTGTTGACTTCTACATTAAATAATCATGTTTGACTTGTATTTTGTTATAAAATATGATTGTTAAGGTAGTCATCAAAAGATGAATCAATGTGCTAGGCATGGTGGCACATGCCTTTTAAAAATCTGTAAGGCAGAGACAGGAGGATCTCTGTGAGTTCCAGCCTACACAGGGGGCTATATAGTGAGACCCTGTCTCAAAAAAAAAGAATCAATGTATGGTTGGTAAGTGGTTACCTTTAGTTCTTCTTGGAATCCATCCTTTTTGATCAATGTTTCAGCAACATTAATCCTCCCAACTGGTTTATTCCCATTTCCTTGAGGTAAAACCATGTTTTCAGCATTTTCAGTTTGTATCTGAACAGAAGTTCCTATAGGAGCAATAGAAAATAATTAAGAAAAGTTTTTTTTAATTGCATCTAATCCCAGTTCCAAAATAACCCTACTGCCTGCTTTGAAAGGGTCTAAGCTTTACACGTGATTACATATTTTTCAAATAAAATTAATTGATTTATTTTGGGGTTGAAAAAAATTAAAAATTCCCTTTTAAAAAAAGGAAAAAAAGAAATCATAGGGCTGGAGAGATTGCTCAGTGGTTAGGAACACTGGCTGCTCTTGCAGAGGACCCAGCTAACAACTGTCTGTAACTCCAATTCTAGGGGATCTGATGTCCTCCTCTGACCTCCACGGGCATGGCACAGCATAGGAGCACTTACATACATGCAGGCAGTACACTTGGATGCATAAAATAAAAATGCTAAGTAAAATATTAAAAAAAGAAATGATTGTCTAGAAAAGAAATCACAAAGTTTTCACTTACAATCCCAGAAGGATAGTTTCATTCAAGTATGTGATTAAAAAACTTTAATTCCAACCAATTAGGTAACCTACCTGAATAGTTATTTCAGTGAGGATTTTCCAAAGCAATATGAGTTATTTCTAAAGTAATTCATTATATTTTTCATAATTATATAGTATGTACAAACTGTGTATAATAATTAAATCTTATGCTTAAAATATATAACTAAAAGTTATTTTATGTGTATGAGTATTTGCCTGCATGTATGCATGTATACCATGTGTGTGCCTGGTGCTCTCGGAGGCCAGAAGTCACTGGTTCTTCTGGAACTGAAGTTACAGATGGTTGAGTGCTGCCATATGGATGCTAAGAACCAAACCTGGGTCTTCTACAGCAAATACTTGAGCCATCTCTCCAGCCTCCCCCAGATGAAATTTTCAAATTACACTACATGAAATCCTGTTTTTAAAAAAATGATTCATTGGCTCTACTTCCTTTGAGCAAATTATCAGAAATCTCAGACTGAATCCTTGTCTATCTTTCAAATTATTCTACCAAAAGGCAATGTGATATATTAGGACAGCTGTTCTTGTCATTCAGGATTAATGGCTAAAATCATGACTCCTCAAATTCACATGTGGAGGTTCTCACTCCTAGTATCTTAGACTATGATCTTATTTGGAGGTAAAGAGGTGACTAAATTAAAGTGATGCCATTAAGCGTGGTCCTGTAGGGCTGGGGAATTGCTATGCCAGTAAAGTGCTTACCACATAAGCATGAGGATCCGAGTTTGAGCCCAGTACCCACATAAAAAGCCAGATATGGTAGCATGCATCTGTAATCCTAGCTCTGAGAGGGTGGAGACTAGAGGATTCCTGTGGCTCTACAGCCAGCTAGTCTTGTTAAATCAGTGAGCTCTATGTTCAATGAGAGACCCTATCTCAAAACACCAGGTGTAGAGCAACAGCAGAACACACCCAACATCCACCTCTGGCCTTCACACACATGCACACACATATGCACAACTACACGCATGAACAAATATAGTGCATACACATACACATAATTTAAATAAAAGAGTGGTCCCTGTGAACAGTTCTAATAAAAATTAGAAATTAGGCCTGAGATGAAAGCACAGAGGAAAGATGATGTAAAGATCAGGGAAACACAGCCAACCACCTACAGTGCAAGGACAGAGATACAGAACAGATCTTCCGTGTAGCCTTCACAAGGAACAGATCTTGCCAACGCCTTGATTTAGGCCATCCAGCCTCCAGAATGTTGAAACAATCTATTTCTAGGACTATAAGCCACCCAGTTTTGTGCAGCAGTTGTAGGAAACCCATCACCTATCCCCAATTCCTTCCTCCCCTTCAACTTGAGGGGGAGTGGGGCACTAAACACGTCTGCCTTTCTTGGGCAGCATCTTTGGGATGAGCCCCATCCTTACCTTACAATCCCAGCTTGGATGCCCAGTGCTTGTTGACCCTGGGTGATGACTTCTGTCCTAAATAAAACTTGAGAAAAATTTTCAGGGATCACAGCTTACCTATGGGCTTTGGAGAAACTTCAGAGTCCTCCATTTCACTTCCCTCCGTCCAGTCTGTGTCACTCTTGACAGAGCACTTTCCGAAGTTACTGGTGTTGTTTTTAGGTGGCTGTGCGGTGACCAAGTCTGGAGATATATATGATTGGATGAAGTCCTCTTCACCCAGCTCCTCCTCTGAGCTGAAGGGAGGTGTTCTATACAAGTCAGAACCAAGACAAGGGGTACTGTTTCCTCATTTCAGAACTTACAAACTGTGAGTCTCTCTCTTTTTTTTTTTAGATTTTCTTTTTTCATTTTTTTATATCAGCATACAATGGGAATGGGTTTCATTATGGGCTTTTCTTTTCCTTTTTTAAAACATATTTTATTATTTTTACTTTATGTGTATGTGTGTATTGCCTGTATGTATGTAAGTGCACACATATCATGAAATGCCCGTGGAGGACAGAAGAGGGCATTGGATCCTCTGGAACTGGAGTTACGGACAGTTGTGAGCTGTCATGTGGGTGCTGGGATTTGAACCCAGGTCTTCTGCAAGAACAGCCAGTGCTCTTAACCACTGAGCCATCTCTCTAGCCCCTCATTATGGGATTTTCATACACACTTTGTTTTTGTGGATCCCCTTCTTCTACTCTCCTTCTCCTCACTCCTCTTCTGCTTCATGTCATGTGTACTCCGTTATCTTTTTTTCTCTTCTTTTTCCCTTTCCCTAACCTTCGTTTAAGACTTCTTTTGCCCTCTTATGGTCTACTTTCTAGTTTTATGACCAATATGTTACAAATATACATACATGCGTATTCACACACACACACAAATTAAAATCTAGGATCTGCATATGAAACCATGCAGTATTTATGTGAGTCTGGGATGTTTTGATTAAGATGGTAATTTCCAACTCTATTTTCCCGATCAAAATTCCATTGTGTATACGTATCACATTTTCCTCATCTATTTGTCTGTTGATGGACATCTAGGCTGGTCCCATTTCTTAGCTATTATGAACAGTGCAGAAAGAAACGTGGATATGCAAGTATCTCTGTGGTGGGACTTGGAGTCCTTTGGGTATATGCCCAGAAGCAGGATTGCTGGATCATATGGCTGTTCTATTCTTAGTTTTGTGAGAGACTGCCACACTTATTTCTACAGTTGTCACCACCTAAAGTGTTACTGTCCTCCTTAGGTCACTCAGAAAGCACGACACAGGAGTTCCCCAGTTGCCCCAGACATGGTGAAGACAGAACTATGCATAAGACTGAGGGGCCATTCCAGACCAGATCTGCTAGCCATGGAACATAGTTCTCAAAATGAACCAAAGCTATGACTTTTCTTATCCTAATCCCAGATGTGTACATTCTTTAAAAAAAAATTTTTTTTAACTCTCTATCTCTGTCTAGCCCTCCCTCTTCATCCCCAGTTAAAGTACCCACATTTTCCCCTTTTGTTCTTTGATAATACCTATCTCCTATGGTCCCCCCTCTCTTGAGCTCCTTCTTCCCTAACCCTATGGTCCCTTGTATAACCCTCTCTCTTCTACTCCCAGTTAAATATCCCCATTTTCCCCATTTCTCCCTTGGTAACACCTGTCTCCTAGTGTTTTTCTCTCTCTCAGGCTCCTTTTTTCCCTTTACCTCCCTGGTTCCTTTCCATTTTCCTAGCTCCTGCAGTTAGATCAGAATATATGCTCACACAAGGACTTGGTGCTAAGATCCACAAATGAGGGAGAACATACATTGTTTGTTTTTCTGAGTCTGTGTTACTTTACTTAGTATAACAATTTCTAGTTTCATTCATTTACCTGCAAATTTCATCTTTACCACTGAGTAGAACTCCATTGTGTAAATGTACCACATTTTCACTATGCACTCATAAGTTGAGGGGCACTTAGGTTGCTTCCATTTCTTAGCTATTATGAAAAGAGCAGCAACAAACATGGATATACAAGTATCTCTGCAGTAGGCTGAGTCCTTTGGGTATATGTCAAGGAGTGGTATAACTGTATCATATGGTAGATTCATTCATATGGGTTATACAAGGAACCATGGGGGTAAAGCAGAGTTCTCCACACTGCTTTCCATAGTGGTTGCACAAGTTTGCAATCCTACAAGAAGTGAATGAGAATGAGCATTCTCCTTTCTCCACATCCTTGCCACAATTTGGTATCATTTGTTCTCTTGATCTTAGTCAGTCTGACTAGGGTAAGATGAAATCTTAAAAGTGGTTTTAATTTGCATTTCCCTAATTACTAAGGATGTTGGACACTTTTTAAGGTGTTTCTTAGTCATCTTTATTTCCTCTTTTGAGACCTCTCTGTTCAGATCCATAGCCCATCTTATAATTTGGTTATTTTTTTCATTTTTTGTTTTTTTAATTCTTTATATATTCTGGTTATTAATCCTCTGCCAGAAGTGTTGCCAGTGAAGATTTTCTCCCACTTTGTGGATTTTCTCTTCACTTCCTTGATTGTTTCTTTAGCTGTACAGAAGCTTTTTAGTTTAATGATTTCCAGTGATGTTGATTGTAGACCTTAACTCCTGATGTCCAATTTAGAAAGTTCTTTCCTACACCTATATCCTGTACTGCATATGTTTTCTTCTAGCAGTTTCAGAGTTTCAGGTTTCACATTGGGGTCTCTGATCCATTTGGAGTTGACTTTAGTGCAATGTGAAAAATAAAGGTTTAGTTTCATTCTTTTACAAGTGGAGATTCAATTTTACCAGCACCATTTGCTGAAGGTGCTGTCTTTCCTCCAGCGTGTGTTCTTGGCAACTTTATCAAATATCAGGTGGCTGAAATTGCATGTACTCATGTTTGAGTCTTCAGTTTGTTCCATTGATCTATGTGTCTATTTTTGTGCCAATACCATGCTGTTTTTATGAATATAACTCTGTAATACAGTTTGAGATCTGGTATGGTAATCCCCCCAACATTGGTTTTTGTGCTCAAGATTTCTTTGGCTATCTGGAGTCTTTTGGGTTTCCATATGAATTTTAGAATTTTTTTTTCTAATTCTGTGAAGAATGTCATTTTGATTGGACTTGCATTGACTCTGTATATTGCTTTTGGTAGGATGGTCATTTTCACAGTATTAATTCTTCCAACCAATGATCATGGGAGGTCCTTCCATCTCCCAGTCTCTTTCTCAATCTCTTCATCAAACATTTAAATTTTCATTGTAGAGATCTTTAATGTCTTTGGTCAAGTTTATTCCTTTCTCTATATATTTGAAGTTATTACGAATGGGAGGGTTTCTTTGTACTCTTTCTCTGATTTCTTGTTATTAGTATATAGAAAGGCTACGGATATTTGTAGATTGATTTTTGTAACCTGCTACTTTGCTGAAAGTGTTAATCATTTCTAGGAGTTTTCTGGTGGAATTTTTGGGATCCCTTATGTGTAATATCATATCATCTGTAGATAGGGATAACTTGACCACCTCCAATTACTCCTCCTTTTATTTCCTTCTCTTGTTTTACTGCTCTAGCAAGAGTTTCAAGCACAATATTGAAAAGGAGTGGAGACAGTGGCCAGCCTTATCTGGTTCCTGATTGTAATGGGAATGCTTCGAGTTTTTCTACATTTAGAATGATGTTGGCCATGAGTTTTAAAATTTTATTTATTTTTATTTTATGTGCATGAATGTATTATCTGCATGTGTGTAAGAGCACCCATGTCATACAATGCCCGCAGAAGTTGGAATATAGCTTTGGATCCCCTGGCACTGAAGTTACCAATAGTTATTAGCCACCATGTGGGTGCCGGGAATCAAACCCTAGTCCTCTGCAAGAGCAGTCAGTGCTCTTAATCGCTGAGTCATCTCTACAGCTCTGACCATGGGTTTGTTGTATATAGCTTTAATTATGTTGAGGTATGTTCTCCAGTCCAGTTCCCTCGAGGACTTTTAACATAAATGCATATGGGATTTTTGTCAAGGGCCTTTTCTGTGTCTATTGAGATGACCATATGACTTTTAAGTGTCTTTGAGTCTAGACTTCATATGATTTATGATGTTTATTGACTTATGTATATTGAACTATCCCTGCATCTCTGGAATAAAGCAGACTTGACCATGGTGGATGATCTTTTAGATGTGTGTCTATATGTGGTTTGCAAGTATTTTGTTGAGAATTTTGCATCTATGTTCATCAATGATATGGGTCTATAGTTTTCTTTTGTGGTTGCATCTTTACCTGGTTTGGGTACTAGAGTGATGCTGGCTTCATAGAACAAATTTAGGAGTTCTCCTTCTGTTTCTATCTATTTGAATAATTTAAGTAGTATTGGTTGTAGATCTTCTTTAAATATTTGGTAGAATTCTGCTGTGAATCCATCTGGGCCTGGGCATTTTTTAGTTGGGAGGTTTTATATTACTGTTTCGATTTCATTTATTTGTTATAGGTCTGTTTAAGCTGTTGATCTCTTCTTGCTTTAGCTTTGGTAGGTCCCATGAATTTAGATATTCATTCTTTTCTTTTAAGTTTTCAAATTTAGTACAGTGTAGGTTTATAAATTAGTCCTTTATAATCTTCTGGATTTTGTGTGTGTGTGTGTGTGTGTGTGTGTGTGTGTGTGTTGTGAAGTTTTCCCTTTCATCTCTGATTTTGTTTATTTAGATTTGCTCTTTCTTTCTTTTGCTTAACTGGGCTAAGGATCTGTATATCTTGTTTATCTTTTCAAAGAACCAGCCTTAGATTGATTCTTTGTATTGTTTTCTTTGTTTCTATTTTATTAATTTCTGCTCTTATTTTTGTTATTTCTTCTCATCTGCTGGGTTCAGGTTTGGTTTGTTCTTACCTTTCCAGAGTCTTGAGTTGCATTAAGTCATTTATTCGAGCTTTCTAATTTTTTAATGTAGGCACTTAGAGGCTATAAACTTCCCTCTTAGGACTGCTTTTAAAGTATCTCAGAGGTTTGTTGTGTTGTGTTATCCTTTTTGTTTAGTTTCAGGAATACTTTTCTATTTTTCTTAATTTGACCATTCATCATTCAGGAGTGTGTTGCTTAATCTCCATGAGTTTGTATAGTTACTAGAACTTCTTTTGGTGATTATTTTAAGCTTTATTGCATTTTTGATCTGGTAGAATGCATGGACTTATTTCAATTTTTTTGTATTTGTTGAGGTTTGTTTTGTGCCCCAGTATGTGGTAATTTTAGAGAAACTTCCATGGGCTGTTGAATAGAAAGTGTATTTGATACTTGGTGGAATATTCGGTAGATGTGTGTTAGGTTCATTTGATTTATAGTATCATTTAACTCATGTTCCTCTGTTTATTCTTTGTCCAGTTGACCTGTCTATTGGAGATAGTGGATACTGAAGTCCCCTACTATTACTGAGTTGGAGATAATCTGTGTCTTAAAGTTCTGTAGTATTGTTTCTATGAAAGCGGGTGTACCCAAGTTTGGCACATATATTTTCATGACTGTAATATCTTCTTGGTGAATTGTTCCTTTGATCAGGATGAAGTGACCCTCTTTATCTCTTTTGATTAGTTTAGTTTGAAGTGTGTTTTGTCAGTTATTAGAACTGCAACCCCTGCTTGTTTCTTAGTATCATTTGCTTGGAATATTTTTTCATCCTTTCACCTTAAGGTAGTGCTTGAAGGTGGGATGAGTTTCTTGCAGAGAATGAAAAAATGGATTTTGTTTCTTAATTCATTTAACTAGCCTTTTGGCTAGTGTTTTTTGACTAGGAAGTTCAAGCCATTGACACTGGAAGTTACTACTGAAAGATGTGTATTGATTACCACCAGTTCAATTTCTTGGCCTGATATTGTGTTTCCACAATTATACTTTCATTTAATTTCTTTCTGTTGCCTCTTGGACATAGTCATTCATTTCTTCAGTTTTTGCATTGCTTTGAGTATTCTCTGAAGGGCTGGTTTGTGGACATGAATTCTTTCAGTCTATTCATGTCATGGAAGATTTTTCTTCCCCTTCAACTATAATAGACAGTTTTTCTGGGGATGGACATGGCTCAATTTAGCAAATTCACCTGGAGGCACTCTCAGACAGTCTTGAAATGTCTGGGTCCCTACTAGGTAGTGGGGAAGCCTGGGAGGGGCTGCAGATGATCCCAAAACAAGGGGATGGATGCAATTCAATTTAGTGAACTCACCAAGGATGCCAAGTCAAGCACATTCCATATTCTTAATATTCTTAATATTTTTGGTTCCTAAATTCCTAAGCAAAACACTTCTCAGTAAAGAAAAATATTTCTATGGTCAAACTATTTTTTAAAATATCACTACTGGGCTGGAGAGATGGCTTAGCAGTTAAGAGCACTGGCTGTTCTTGGAAAAGACCTGGGCTCCAATCCCAACACTCCATGATGGCTAACAACCATCCATAACTCCAGTTCCATGGAATCCGATACCCTCTTCTGTCTTCTGTGGGTACTGAACAACATGGGTGCACTAACACACATGCAGGTAATACACTCATATACATAAAAAATACAAAATAAATGAATAAAAATTAAATGTCACTATTTCTGTACCTCACAAAGAACTTTCCTATGCACAGTCTCATCTGTACTATAACATTACCAAGTCCATCTTAAAGTGAAATACAAGTTCAGAGCAGTGTTAACCACTTAAAGAACATCTGTAGAGTGCCTAAATTCCATATATGACACCTGTCTGCAATGTTGGTTCAGTCATACTATAGACCATGAAATCAGACTCTTCCTGTGAGGTTCTGTCCATGAAAAGATGAATTGTTATTTAGCTCTACTTTACAATGCCTTATAGAAGAGATATTTATGATATTGATACCTCCAGAATAAGGTGATGATGAAATTCAATTAAGAAATTATTAATTCAATTAATTAATAATATTCATTAAGGTAAAAATGAATATTATTCATAACTAACAAGAGTTACAATATACCTGAAACTTACTGAGTGCCCACAAATGCCAAGCACTGAGCCTAGCCCTTTGTTTTTTTTTAAATTTTTTTAAAAAATTTTATTTATTATTTTTATTTTATGTGTGTATTTCCTGCATGTAGGAAAGTGCACCCATGTCATGCAATGCCCATGGACAACAGAAGAGGCTGTCGGATCCCCTGGAATTGGAGTTACAGACAGTTGTTAGCTGCCATGTGGGTGCTGGGATTTGAACCCAGGTCTTCTGCAAGAACAACCAGTGTTCTTAACCGCTGAACCATCTCTCCAGCCCCCTTTTTTTTAATTAAAAAAAAATTATTATTTTTATTTTATGTGTATGCACGTATATAAGTGCACTGGGTTGTGCAATGTCAGCGGAGGTCAAAAGACACTGTCAGATCCCCTGGGACTGGAGTTATGAACAGTTGTTACCTGCCATGTGGGTGCTGGGATTCAAACCTGGGCCTTCTGCAAGAAAAACCAGTGTTCTTAACTGCTGAGCCGCCTCTCCAGCCCCAAGCCCAGCCTTTTGTATCTATTTCCATTTAATTTTTTTTATCAACTCATTGAAAAGGAAACATTATCCCATATTATGGAAAATTTTAAGACAGACAACTGGGCTTAAAATCTGCTGAATCACAGCTGATGAGTGACTGGGCAAGGGTTCTTAATATGTAAGCGGTCTTAACAGAAGGTCTATAGATCATTCATCATATTTCACAAAGACCCAGAACTCTGACGTATCACCCATACCATCATGGATCCAGCCACTGAAATACCACCAACTTGATTTTAAATTACACAGAGGGAGGAGCAAGAATGTCTCAGGCGTGGTCCCGCTACTCAGTGGAGAGCAAATGTGGTTAAGTGCTGACAGGATAACTGACAAGGGACATGCCACAATACCTCATAAAGGACTCAAAAGTTAATTACAATGAGTAATCACTGTGGCTTCACCTAACCACATACAGCAAGTCTCTGTTTTACAATGAAAGCCTCTATTTTACAGGAGTTCTTCAAATTCCCTGTCCCTGTCCTCCAGTACTCACTTAGTAGATGAAAACTTTCTGGGAAGATGATCTTCTGTGGTATTTTTCTTAACTCTAAAAAAAAAATTAAAACAGAAAAAATATTTCAAATGTATGCAAGTGAATAATGCAGTTTAACATAAATGTCTATGGAATTTGTGATTGCTTTGCTTTTAAGATATACAAAAGAGGGAGGAAAATGAAAGTCCTTGATTATCATCCAGAAACTACAAGGCAACTGCAAATGTGATTTACTTCAGTGTCATAACCCATCATAACATATGCTGAGGATCTGGTCCCTGGTGTGATGGTATTCAGAGGTATTCTGGAAAGTAATTAGGCTAGATGCACAGGGTTGGGCCCCATGATGAGATTACTTTCCTTAGAAGAAGAGAGATCAAAGCTTGCTCTCTAGGCCTGAGGATGAAGTTAGAAGGCAGGCTGCCATAGTACTTGACCTCTGACAACCTGATTCTGGACTTCCAGTCTCTAAAACTGTTAATTCCTATTGCTTCAATGACCCAGTTTAGGACATACTGTTACTAATCTCAGTTGGTGAAGACAAAAAAAAAAAAAATTAAGGTTGAAAATACTCACTTTGGGATAGACACTTTATCAGTAAATACAGGTCTTTGTCTAACCAAATGTTTGCTTTTGGGAGGAATCTGGGTCACTCTGGATACTTCTTCAGCTGGCAAGATGTCCACTAGAGGAATACTGTGCTTATCTGGAAGAGATGCATCATGAGTCACCATTGCCTTGATGGTAAGGGAAAAGCCAAAGTAAACAGCACAATACTATCCATGGTGCCATGGAAAAGAACAAGCCTGCCTCTTGGGTCTGGAATCCAGACTCAGGGCTTTGTTTTGTTGTTGTTTTTTTGGGGGGGTTCATTGGTTGTTTTGAAACAGGGTCTCATGTAGTCCAAGATAGCCTCAAACTTGCTATAGAGTCAAGGATGACTATGAACTCCTAACCTACCCACCTCCACCTTCCAAATGGTAGGACTGTAGGTGTGCAACCCTGTTCCTCCAATGGGACCCAGGGCTTCTTTCAAAATAAAAGCATATTCCAAGACCCAGCATTTATAATACAAATAGTTAAGTGCCAAAATTTGCAAACATTTAAAATTATGAAAAGATAGTTAAATTCATCTATTATTTCCCAATGAAATAAATGCCAGGTGGCAGTGGCAGCAGCAGGCTTACCTGAAGAGAGTGACATTTTCTTCTCAACTTTACAGATGAGCTGATGTTCAAGTTGTTCTCGAATTTGCTGAATGTTAGGCACTTGTTTTGCTAGATCATGCCTGGCTAAGTTCATAGCTCTCAGAGTTTTATTCAAAATCTCACAGGGAATACCATGTATATCCTGAAGGAATAAGATGCTGTGTTAGTCAGCTCTCCTGGGATGTTTTCCATTTCATGGGTATATGTCAGCATTAACTCTGTTCTCCTTATGTTCCAGGGTCATTTAAGGGAGAAGAGGGGATGCCCCAACAAACTCTTCTGGTTCTAAAAGAAGCTGGCAATGTAGATGGTGACATCAGGTGTGTGCCTAAGTCTTTGTAACTGGTTAACCAATGGTAAAAGGCTGAGACAGAGGGCCCCCATCCTTGAGAGAAGGCTGAAGCTGGAGGCTGAGCTGTGCTCTGATAAAAGGTGGAGAGAAGTGGAAATAAGAAGCAATTTCCAGATGAGTGGGCATTGGTGACACCTTGTAGGAAAGTCAGGGCTCTGGGGTGGAAATAGTCAAAGTATGTCCCACAGGCTACTCCTACAAAGACCTAGGGAGGGACACCAGAAAAAAGAACTGAATATCAACATGGAAAGCTAAAAGATCATTCTGCAGAGAGGAGAAAGTCATCAGAGGTGACTCACAATTATGAAGCTAGCATAATTAAAGAGGTGATCTGAGAAAACTTGGATTTGATGAGAATCTAGACAGAAGAAAGTTATTTAAAGGGCTAGTTATTTAATAACAGTGTTTCACACACAAGCACATCTCCCTTCCATCTTCATCCCCATTCTCCTTCTACCTCACTGTTCCTTTTGGTTTCCCCATCCCTGGGAGTGGCCCACTACCCACACAGGTGTACAGGACAGAAATCTCTGGCACTTCCAAAAAGGGTTCTCTGATCTCAGTTATTTGATTGATCTGCCCTACTTTTCCTTCCTTTCTCTATGTGAGCTATAGAGAAACATAACAGAGCGACTCATTCATTCAATAATGTTTGCTAAGTGATGATTCTGTAATAAGCAGTGATTTATGGCTAGTATCAGAATGTAAGATGCACCCTAACCAATCACACACCAACTCTGGCTCCTTCAGTACTAGTTATGGGATGTTAGTCATGTTACCTAATCTTTCTGTAAAATGGAAATAGTATCACTTATTTCAGAAATTTGTTCTATGTTTAAATAAGTTTGTATTTGTTAAGGTCTTGGAAATACACTGGGTACTTAGTGAATGCCATCTAGAGGTCTACTAGCCTATGTCACCTTAGCATCTAGTCTCAATTCAGACAGAACTAACGAGACTTCGTCTCTTCTCTGGTCCTTCCTGATTTAAGGAACGAAATATAACAAGCAAATATTCCAAAAATAAGCTAGCAAATATTTCAAAATGAATGAACGTACTGTATTAATTCCAAAGAATTTCAGTTTGTTCACCAATTTCTTCTCCAAGTTTGTTCTTAGTTGCTGAGGGGAGAGGTCAGTCTTTGAAGTTTTCCTTAAATGTGTCTTCTTATTTAACTTCTGTTCATTTTCCCTTCCTGAAATAAAGTTTTATTTTTTAAATAGGGTTAAAGGGAATTATACAAATATGTTAAATCCCCAAGCAGAAAATGGAAAAACACAACTTTAACAATGCAAGTAAACATTTGTAATGTTTTTAAGTTTGTTATTTTAGTCCTTTGGCACAACATATAATGCTTATATATTATAGTTTCAAAAACTATTTTAAGTCTGCTTCAAAACTTCAGTGTCTTTTAAGACTCCTGATTGCGCCCCCTCAAATTATAGTTAAACAATTTAACATATATATATATATAATACTTAATGTTTTATGCTTTATCGTTAGGACTATTCCAGTATTTCACAAACAGCTTATCTCTAAGCTTAGTGAGAATTTACCTTATAATGAAAAAGCAAAATTTATTTAAATTAAAAGTTTTAGGGTGATAAATTTAGAAGTCAAGTGCATATAAAATTTCAAATGTGGTAATTATTATCCCCTTCAAAATATTACCAAAAACCAAAATGAAGTTAGCTAAAGTTTTAAGAGTACAGTTTGTTTCAAACATCTATAATTTCAAAGACAGAAGCCTGAACAAGCAGAAAGTCAGGTCACACTGCACTTTTCATCCCCTACTTTCCTTTTTTCCTTTCTCTTTGTGGTGCTGAGGGCTAAACCCCATCGCTACAGCCCTAGCTCATCCGATTCCACTTTACTGCCTGCTAAAAAATGTTCAGTACAGAAGAGCTTGGAGCAGGGAACTAATGGCATGACCTTTCAAAGTCAGAGTCCTTCTATCCCAGGTACTTTAAGAACTGACTAAGGAGACCCAGTGTTTGACTTAAGAGAATGTCTGGTCAGATCAGGAAGAAATCTGGCATGTGCACTATCATTTTCAGGGCTCATTTCCAAGCAGGGGCATTTCGTCAACCAAGGCCACATGAAATGTTCTTCCTGAGGTGTGTCTCTTCCTTCTTCCACTGCCTTGCTGGCTGGAGAGTTTTAGTAACCACTGCGCTTGATTTGTAGAAGATCAACAAAATGCTTTTGTTCAGCATGTATTCTAGATCCCTATTCAATTCTAATACTAAATAGTATTTCTGTTATATTAAAAGTTTTTGTTGTTGTTGTTCTTTTTGAGGCAGGGTCTCCCTGTAGCCCCAGCTGTCCTGGAACTCACTATGTAGACCAGGCTGGCCTTGAACTCACAGAGATTCGCCTGCCTCTGCCTCCGGAGTGCTGGGATTAAAGGCGTGCGCCACCACACCCGGCAAAAAATCTTTTTTCTTTTAGGCAAGGTCACTTTCTAGCCCAGGTTGGTCTCCAACCTCACAGCTCCTAGTGCCACCACACCCAGGTATTAGCTAAATTTCACTAACAACAGAATTAGGCAAATTAATCTGTATATTAAACAGAAGGAAAAAAAAACCTATATGAAGATACTTTTCTACTTTTGTTATTCCAGCTTCCTAAACTGAAACCATCAAATGATGTGTGTGATTATATCATTAAAAGTCAGAAGTCACCTTGAATTTTACATTCTCATTTATGCTTCTGATCAACTAGCAATATTTTCGAAAATTCAGAAACCACCATGAAACAACAACAAAAAAGTAAAAGAAAACCCCCACTTCTGCCCTAAGAACTTAAAATCAGTCAAAATCCAGATTTGGCCTCTACATCAGTAGCTTTGACATCTAGTTGGTCAATGTGCAGCTATGTAGGACTCAAAAAGAGATACCTAGAAAGAGCCTTGACATTACAGCACTACGATTGAAGTCGATTTACCATCTGTGTTGAGTGTGCAAAGATAATTTTCTGGCCAATGCCTCATACATAAAAGGAAACACACAGAAGCATAGCCTGCAGAGGCCCCACTTGCTGCAGGACATGGACCACAGACAGGGCTCAAGGGATGCCTAAGCCACCTTAGCCCTATTTCAGAAGCCAGCCTTTGGTACCAGTTGCTGCATTCATTTCCTAATGCATCCAGGGTCCCCCTTCTTCCCAGTGACAGGTTATCTTGATGACTGAGTTCCCCAAGTTAGGACACATGAAACATTTCCTTTTGCCCTGAAGTCTTATTTGTTGCTGATTGCTGTGGGAAGCCATTCCTGAATAAGTATAAAGTTTTAGTAGGGATTCTTTCAAGACCAGGCTGGCTAATGGAAACAACAGAAATAAATCAGGGTGCACAGGCGAGGGCAGGGTAGTTTTTAAGTAGAGGCAGAATTAATTACTTGAAAATCAAACTCTGGTGAAGATTTAGTTAAAACACATGTTGTTCATCAAGACCAACAAAATAAAGCTTTTTAGAGATTAGAAGCTCCACTAAAGATTTCTGAAACACAAGCTGTTGGCTAGATTAAGGCATAATAGCCTGCACATGTGACCGTGATGCCAGGCACACACAGACTACTTGTTATAAGCATACTATACAGCAAAATAATTAAAACAGGGCTTGGTGAGGTGGCATGAACCTTAATTCCAGCACTTGGCAGGCAGAGGCAGGAGGATTTCTGTAAGTTTGAGGCCAGCCTAGTCTATATAGTATGAGTTCCAGGCCAGCCAAGGCTATGTAGTAAGACTGTCTCAAAAAAACAGTTTCTTCTTTTAAAAATTATTTTTTTGTGTTCATGAGTGTATTTCCTGCATGTGTGCAAGTGCACCTGTATCGTGCAATGCCTTCGCAGGTCAGAAGAGGGCATCGGATTCCCCTGGAACTGGAGTCATGGTCGGTTGTTACCTGCCATGTGGGTGCTGGGAATTGAACCCAGGACCTCTGCAAGAGCAATCAGTGCTCTTAATCACTAAGCCATCTCTCCAGCCCCCAACTTCTTTTTTTAAATGCAAAAATTTTCACATGGAGACACAGAAATTAGAGAATTACTGGCACTTCCATCCATTAAGGACACAAAGCTAGTCCTGCAAAGTCACACCAACTTGTCTGTCTGCTTGCTTCCTGCCTTGAAGTATAGAAAGCAGAAAATCTGGTCTTTAATTCCAGCCTAGTCACTAATCAAACTCAACCACATGAAACAGACTTCTAATCCCCTCCTGATCTTCACATTAAAAAAAATAATAAAATGGCCTCTAAGAGCCATTCTGATCCTCAATTCTAAGATCCTATGAAACAGCATGGTTTAGTGTGGCCCTCCGCAACAGTCAAAAGGCAGCTATGAAGAGATGTGCACATGTTGAGTTACTTCTTAGTAACAGCTGTAATGTTTTTGTAAAACATTGCCAAAATTTGTATCAAAACTTTTGTTTATGAAACATATTGCTAAACATTGAGACAATCATTACAAAGAAAAAAAAATGAGCAACTAAAATAATACTTTCTGGGCTGGGGATATCGCTCAGTTGGTAGAGTGCATGCCTAATATGCACAAAACTCTGGAATCAATTCCCAGCACGCATAAAGCAGGCGTGGTGACACAGAATCCCAGCACTCGGGAGATGAAGGCACGAGGATCATAAGTTCAAGATCATTCTCATCTACATAGTGAGTGAAAAGCAAGCATGGGCTACATGAAATCCTGTCTCAAAATATATTACAAAAAGATACTCCTGCCTGACGTGGTGGCGTACGCCTTTAATCCCAGCACTCGGGAGGCAAAGGGAGGCAGATCTCTGTGAGTTCAAGGCCAGCCTGGTCTACATAATGAGTTTAGGACAGCTGGGGCTACAGGGAGACCCGGTCTCAAAAAGACCAAAAAAAAACCAAAAAAGATACTCCTTATAATTATGCATTTTTCCATAAACTTCAAAAACAGAAAATGATCTTTAGAAATGCCAAATGGGGGGCTGGAGAGATGGCTCAGCGGTTAAGAACACCACTGGTTGTTCTTACAGAAGACCCGGGTTTGAATCCCAGCACCCACATGGTAGCTAACAACTGTCCATAACTCCAGTCCCAGGGGATCTGACAGCCTCTTCTCACCTCAGCCGGCATGGCACGACATGGGTGCACTTACCTACAATGCAGGCATACACACATACACATAATAAAAATAATAAATAAAATATTAAAAAAAGAAATGCTAAATGAAGTGAATGATAATTTTAATTATTAATCCGAACCTCTAACAGTTCCCAAATCCCACCATGCAGACATTGTTTTCCACTAAACACTCCACATCCAATGCTTGGATCCTGTCCTTTTTTTTGACTTAAGAATAATTTGGGGGCTGGGGTCTTAGCTCCCTGGCAGAGCATTTGCCTAGCATGTGCAAGGCCCTCAGTTCAATCCCCAGCACTGCAAAAAGAAAAATAGTAATATCATTTGAAAGTCATTCATTTCAGATTAAAGCTCTGAGAAATCACCACTTTGATATTAATATTTTCAAATCATCTTATACATAACATGTGCAACCTATCTAATCAGAAAAAAAAATCTGTATTAAAATAAAGAA